>NW_015170279.1:784906-893040 GCF_001447785.1 Gekko japonicus
TCAGTTTCTTCAATTCAGGCATCATGTTATAGCACTTTCACAATAACTCAAGAGCTCCACACTTCCACCTATGGAGAAAGCGGTTTGTGCAGAGCCATTGGCTCAATGTGGCTACAGAGCATTGTACGCATATGTTTGTCCAGACTTTGCATTTCCTTGGCATGAGCCCAGAAATAATTCATTCTCAGATCACATATAGAACAAGATGTGGCAAAGCATCCAATACCGTGTTCCTAATGGTATAAGCACTGTGTTAAACCCTTCTAATGATCTTCTTTGAACACCCATTCAGTCTGGACTCTGTCCACAGTCAGGAGGTCAAAGAGAGAATTGGCTTGCAGGATCGGGTTCATCCAGTATTTTGTTTCCAGCAGCAGCCGCCAATCAAATATTTCTAGAAGCTCAAATGCAAGGTATAGAGAGGACAGAGGTCTCTTGGTACTTATGCCCAGTGGCCAGGTCACACATTACAGAGTACACAGGTTGGATCCAGGATCTCCACCCTAGGGCCTAACTACATGTTACATTCCCCCCAGGTTCTCCTCAGGTCTGTGTGATCAAACATTTATTACAAACTTAGTGTTGATAATTTAATTCCAGGTATGCATGGGCCTAATATAGATCAGGACCATGACATGTGGGAAAACCGGGCATTAGCCTCCTTACCACCCTGGTGCAGTTTCCTCATCTGAAATAGAAGCAGATATTGGATTCATACCCTGCCCTTCACTATTTATTAATTTATTAATTAGACTTTTACCCCGCTCTCCCGCCGAAGCGGCTCAGGGCGGCTTACAATCCTCTCCCCCCAACAGACACCCTGTGAGGTAGGTGGGGCTGAGAGAGCTCTTTTGAGAACTGCCCTTGAGAGAACAGCTCTGAAAGAACTTATGACAAGGTCACACCAGCAGCTGCAAGTGGAGGAGTCCGCGCTTCTAACCACCACACCAAACTAGCTCTCACACCAAACTGGCTCTTGAGGTGGTACCTGCTCATTGGGGGCTCCACATGCACTGATGGGTTATACTTGGGTTTCCCCAGAGGGGCAAATTGGGGGCACCAGTGCTAATTTAGGTGAGGAAAACAGCACTGGGGGGGGGGAGACTTAAGCTTCTACTCATTGCATGCCATGGTCCAGTTCAAATTTCCTGAGATTAAATATCCAGCACAGAAGACATAATACAGCTTGAAAGCATGGGCCTGGGAAAAACAAAATGTGTGGTTGGCCCCCCGCTGTAGACATGAGTCACAGGCTTTTCTCAATTCCTGCATGCAGGGACTGATTCAGAGTGGTACCATGGCATCCACAGAGAAGGGCTTTCAGCCTTCCCATACGCACCATCCGCCCAGCCTGAAATGGTCTTGTGTGGGGAGGTACTATTTGGCCAGCTGTGGAAACTCGTGGATCTCCCAGGGAACTTGTGGGTTTCCACTTTGGGCAAAATAGTGACCCGCCCAGGACCATTTCAGGGCAGGAAAATGGAGTGGGGGGGAGGCTGAAACCCCTTCCCCTTGTGCACTGTGGTCGCCAGTGTTCCCTCTAAGCTGAGTTAGTGTGAGCTAGCTCACAGTTTTTTAGCCTCCGGCTCACACCTTTTTGTCTTAGCTCAGGAAGGATGGCTCCAGAGCCAAGTAATTTACCCAGTAGCCAAATCGCTCGCTCACAGCTTTAATGCCAGTAGCTCACAAAGTAGAAGTTTTGCTCACAAGGCTCCACTGCTTAGAGGGAACATTACTGCCCGCAGGGGAGTTGAGGAGAGCCCATGACTCACATCTCTGTAACAGGATAAGGGCCCCAGAGGCCACCTGTGTAGTCCATAATATGTGTTCTGACCATGGAGGGCCCATTCAGTTACTGTGTTAATACCCAAGACAGACCTATGAAGAACAAGGAAAGTTCTAGGCCCCCGGGAGGCAAGGCTCGCCACGACTAGGACCAGATCCTTCTCAGTGGTGGCCCCTACCTGGTGGAATGAGCTCCCGGAGGAGATCAGGGCCCTGCGGGACCTTATGCAGTTCCGCAGGGCCTGCAAGACGGAGCTCTTCCGCCAGGCTTTCACATAGGGGCCACCACTACCACCGCCACCAATGAGGTGGATAACATCGGGGTTGAGGATGGCCCAGGAAGATCTGCGTGGCCACTGGATTTACCTGGTTGAGCTATAGGATAAAATCACCCTTGGAGAACCATCCGGAGACCATCTTGTTAAATTGAGTATAATTTTTATAAATTGTTATTAATGTTTTATTGCTTTTATCTGTTTTATATGGGCTTTGCCCCTTGTAAGACGCCCTGAGACCGCTCCGCAGGGAGGGCGGGGTATAAATCTTAATAAATAAATAAATAAGGAAAGGCTGAGGGACTTGGGAATGTTTAGTTTGGAGAAGAGGAGGTTGGGAGGGGCATGATCGGTCTCTTGAAGCATTTGAAGGGCTGTCACTTAGAGGAGGGCAGGGAGCTGTTCCTGTTGGCGGCAGAGGTCAGGACTCGCAATCATGGGTTTGAATTAAAGGCGGGAAGGTACCAGCTTGATATCAAGGAAAACCTTTTTACAGTAAGAGTTGTGTGGCAGTGGAATCGGCTGCCTAAGGAGGTGGTGAGCTGCCCCTCTCTGGCAGTCTTAAAGCAGCGGCTGAACAAACACTTGTCAGGGATGCTCTAGGCTGATCCTGCATTGAGCAGTGGGTTGGACCAGATGGCCTTTATGGCCCCTTCCAACTCTGTGTTTCTGTGAATGCCTGGAAAGTTCAGGTGAGGCCAAAACCTGCTTATGAGGATTCCAGCAGGAACCCACTGTGGCACTGGCAGCTACATTACACTACAGCTATGCCAGCTGCATTGGGTACCAATTTATTTCCACACCCAAGTCCAATTGCCTCTCTGTGTTCTGGTCGCTCTGCTGACCCTGGCAGAGTTAAGTTTGACACAGGGTGTTTTTGGCTATAAACCCCCGGCTGTGGAACTCCCCACTCAGGAGATTCATCAAAACACTCTCCCACTTGATTTTCTAGTTTTTCGTTCAGACGTTCTTCTCCTAAAGGGGCTTTGCTAGATTTATTCCCTGTCTTGTTAGTATTTTAACCCACTGTGTTGACTTTCTGCAGAAACTGGCATTATGATCTTATTATTGATCACTGCTTTTATCTTTTTATTATACTTTACTGCTGTTTTTAGAGTGCTTTTGCTGCTGTTGGCCTTCTGTGGGGATTTGTGGGGCACCTTTTAGTGTTTGATTGCGTTCTCTCCCCCCCTTAGTGGGACACCTTGGGATACTACAACAGAGACGCAAGATATATATTCCCTAAATGAATTATTATAGGCACTTTCCCTTACAAGGAAACTTATTGCACACATCCAGCTAAATGGTAGTTTGCTGGTGAACCTTTCAGCTGCTCAAACTTGCATCTGAGCAGCTAGAACCGGAGCCTGTGAGCTTTAAAGGCCACTTCACACGTGACACACTTCTTATACTTTTGTTATACCATCTCCACACACAGAGAGTCTGTGCCCGTGTATTCCACCACATCTTAAAATCAGGCAAAGGTCTTTTTTGGTTGCTGTCACAAGTAACTGGAAGCCGCTTCTGTAGCCTAACCACATAATCACAGAGAGAGAAATGCTTGCATGATTTGTGTGCGTGACGGCATGAAATTAACTTTATGCAGAAAGGTACCTCGTGTGAAGAAGTCTTGCAATTCCCTCAATCAGTCCTTCGTGCCAAGGCGTCTATACTGTGCATTTCTGGTTAATCCCTTCTTGGATTGCCCAGGGGGGGAAAAATGCAACTGGCAGATCCAGAGAGGGGGAATCATTAGGATAATGTCATGCAAAGCTTTGGGCAAGTTATGTCAGTAAATATGAGGGTGCTGCTGTCTGTTCAGTGGCAGGGGAAGTCTGTTCATTCATAAAACAATCTAAGCAGAAGAGAGAAGAAGCAGAGAACGTGTCCCCTGAGCAAGTCTGGCATGTCCCTGTGTGGCTGAACTGGTACGGTTGCCAGCTCCAGGTTGGGAAATGCCTGGGGATGTTGGGGGTGGAGCCTGAACAGGGCAGGATTTGGGGAGGGGAGGGACTTCAGTGGGGTATAATGCCATACAGACCGCCCTCCAAAGCAGCCACTTTCTCCAGGTGAACTGAACTCTGTTGCCTGGAGATCAATTGTGACCCCAGGAGATCTTCAGCCACCCCCTGGAGGTTGGCAACTCTAGCCACCAGGGCCCTACAGGCAGTGTCCCCTTTGACTTAGGCATCTTTTACAATAGGCTAGGCTCCGGCTATTTCAGTGGCTCCCTCATGCCTCTGGAGCAGCTTTCCAGAAGATTCCAGGGTGGCTTCTGGTGCAGCTGCAAGACGGAGTTCTTCTGGAAAGCTGTTGGAGCCGCCTGAGCCTAGGGGAAGGGGGAATATCTTGCTAGTGGGGCACAAGGTGTTTTTACCTGTGGATCTGGTTGTAACCTGTAGGGTTAGGGTTTGTTGTTTTATCGTAGTGCAGTCACCTGCCCAGGGTCCTGAGATGCTTGTAAGAAAAGGTGGTTAACAAGAACGAGATTCAGCCCTGCCACCGAGCCCCTCCTATCATCTGGGCTTCCTCCTCACCTCCTTTGCCCCTACCAGCCTTCTTCGGTTCTCCCATAACACAGCCTGCCGTATGACTGTCTCTGTGCTCCAGCAGTTCACCTAGTGAAGGGGCCTGTGGGGTTAGGTGCATATTTCCAAGATGTATTTGACGCTCAGTACCTTTATGCCTCCTCGTCGCTATTGGTGTGGGCAGTCCAGTCACCACTAGTTAGCAGAGTGCTTAAATAAAGCTACAAACGCAGCAGCGTCACTTTACCGGGTTACTCAGCTTACAAAGCTACACAGAGCCACGTTGCAAGTTTAGGAGGGAAATACTTCTCTTTACTTGGGAAGTACACTTTGGATAGGAAAGAGTAGAGATTGGATAGAGTACTAACTTACTAGCTAAATGGTGCCAAGAGAGGACCGCATGTCTCTCTCTTGGGGCATGCAGGGGGAGAGATTGTCTTCAAGTGAGTGAGTGAGAGGAAGGAAGAGGAAGGGGTCCCTGAGAGCACAATCTGCATTTCAAAGGGGACAGTGGCAGAAGAGTAAAGAGAGGAAGAAAGGTCAGTGTGCCTATCTAGCTTCTCTTGCCACTCAGTCTGCAGGTGTGAGACGGGGGACATCGCGCCCGGAACTTCCAACCATCACGAGGCCCAGTGCTGCCCAGGTTGGGTAGCCACAACTGCTTTGCTCCACCTTGGCTCTCACAGAATGCTGTTTATCGGAGCATCCGCACAGCACCCTCCTCCAGCCTTCCGCTTTCTAGGTTCTGCCTTGCTTTGGTATGATCTCTCTGGCCAGAACACAGCGCCAGCCTGTTGGCAGGCAGCTTGGGCAGGGAGGTGCAGGTTCTCGAACCTCCTGCCCCCATCGATGCCACTTGACCGCCGTCATCCCCTCATGGCTGCCGTTTTCCTCACGGTGTTAATTGGAGGGCTTTTTGTTGACTGTTTTTTAAAAAATTACTGTAACTCAGTCTTGATATAGCAACTGCCATTTTTTCTAACAAAAGCTGGAAAATCGTCTTCTGATGGTGGGCTGGGAGAGACAGCAGCAAAGAGATGACTGAGGGAAGTTCACGGGAAACAGCTGTGTGGGCATGCCCTTGTTGCTGCAAATACCTCTGCATTCCCAGTAGCAATGATTTTGCAACCGAAAATTGCTGCCGTGTGATTGAGAGCCAGTTTGGTGTAGTGGCTACGTGTGTGGACTCTAATCTGGGAGAACCGGGTTTGATTCCCCACTCCTCCACTTGCAGCTGCTGGTGTGACCTTGGGCAAGCCATAGTTCTGACAAGAGCTGTCCTTGAAAGGGCAGTTCTCTCAAGAGCTCTGTCAGCCCCACCTACTTCACAGGGTGTCTGTTGTGGGGAGGGGAGGTGAAGGAAAAGGAGATTGTAAACCGCTCTGAGACTCTGAGTGAAGGGTGGGGTATAAATCCAATCTCTTTTCTCCTTCTTGCAGCCTCAGGAAGTTTCAGCAGGCAGTCCACAAGGACTAGAGTGGCCAGCTTTCCAGAAAGAAGTGTACCTTGGCTTTGTGAATAGAAGCATGGCACAGCTTGGAGCCAGTACTAGGGTGGCAGGGCCCCCCTGGCCAGTGGCAAGAAATGGTGGATAAAGCTGCCAGCTCCAAGTTGGGAATCTCCTGGAGATTTGGAGGTGGAGCCTGGAGAGGACAGGGACCTCAGTGGGCTACAGTGCCATATGTGACAGACTGCACTTTAAAAGCTCAAAAGTGCTGTGTAAATACACAAAGGACGGTGAAGGGTTAAGGCCCCACAGAGCCAGAAAGCTTGAATGACAGGCTGAATGCTGAAGAGAACTCAGTGGGAGTCTAGCCCTGACTGAGAAGAGTTGGGTGCTGATGGGATTTGTGTTTAGCCCTGACTGAGAGCAGTTTAACACAGATGGAGAGCTGGGAAGGTTGGCAGAAGGAGTGGGTCGATTGGTCAAGACTCTCATTTGGGCCAGAAAAAGGGATAGATCTTCCAGTGAGAGAAGAAATTCCCTATCCAGTTAAAAAAGGGAGATAGCTCAAGGAATGGTGTGATCTGGTGTGTTTAGAGACTGCCTTCTGAAAGCTGAAGAGTCAGTAAAACTCAAGAAAGTGTACTGCTGTGTTTAGTGAAGCACTTTGGAAACTGGATAGTGTATCCTTGCCTTCTGGAAAGCAAAAGAGACAGTTAAACTCAAGAAAGTATACTGGAGTGTTTAGGAAACACGGAAACAAGAATCTTAAAGATTCTAAGACGGTGTGAAAAGCTTAAGAAACTCTCAATTGCTTGAAGCATATGAACTGTAGTCTGTGCCTATAGTGATTTACCTCAGAGTTCATTATTGATTTACCTATTTTACCCCTGATTTCACCTGACCTTCCCCCCTCTATGTTGAATAAATATTTTGTTATTTTTGAACTTTTAAAAGCCTCTTGTGCACTATTTTAGTAGTTTCAGTTAAAGGGGTGATCTTGTCCCTTTCCTCAGGTTCCTGGGCTGAGCCAGCAGCAAAATATCATACTGTGATGGGGTGGGACAGCCATAGATCTTCAGAGAAGAAGAAACTAGATAAAAAGGGCTGCCCAGTCAGAAAGGGAGAGAAAAATGGAGGGGAAATTCTGCATCTGAGGGATGAAAGTAAGCAAGGTCATCACACCATAGTGTCCACCCTCCAAAGCATCCATTTTCTCGAGGGGAACTGATCTCTGTAGTCTGGAGATGAGCTGGAATTCCAGGGGATTCCCAGGTCCCACCTGAAGGCTGGCATCCTTAGGCAGTACTCTTATATTAGACATCACAGCCATTATTTCTCTTTCTCCAGTCCGGGAAGGCAAGTGACAAAAACAGAAGTGTTTTTTCCCCTTGCTGTAGCTATCCAAAATGGCATTCAGTGTTCTTGTTTTTCTAGCTGTGTGACCTTCTCCCAAAGCACCATTAGGCCTAGTTAGACCTCAGGACGCTCGTCTTTGCATAATTATACTATGTATACTACTTGCCTTTTGGACAACAGGGATCCCTAGGCTGAGCACAGAATTTTTTGAAGTTTCAGATAACAATTTTCTTTGACCTTTATTTAAGGAGTGTATGTGATTGTGGCTATTCTCACCAGGGTTTTGCTAATGTCAGGTTTCGGTGTACTTTTTAAAAAAACAAACAACCCTTTGGCTGAATCCTGCATGCAGTCAGTCCTGTGTGATAATGCCAGTGCCTGAGACACATCCTAGATGTCTGGGCTTTTTTTGAGGTTCAGTCCAGCTCCACGTGTGGTTCTCAGATTCAGCAGAGGGCACACTAGCAAGTACCAGACTTACCTTCCTTCATGTTGACTGAGCACGCAGAGACCTGCCATGAACACACTGGCCTTGTCCCCCTTCTCCATGAAATTGCCAGCTTGTGAGCATGGCACCTTTCCTGGGAGGAAATGTCCAGGTGTATGCTCCTTCCCTGTGATCCAGAAAATCCGGATAGCAGCATCTCCACCCCCAATTACAGGGAGGGAGTGTACTCATGGACACTTTCTCAGCACATGGGCACTGTGTTCACTAGCTGGAAATTGTATGGAGATAGGGGGCATCTTGTCTCTACTCTCTGGGCATTCAGTAAGTGCATGGAGGGGTTGTGTGTAGGGGCTAGTGTGTGCAGAGCCCACTTATGTCAAAGTCAAAAGCTAAGCTAAGAAAGAACTCTTGAAAATTTGCTTCTGAATGATCTTCAGGTATTAGCAAGGTCCTGTGAGAAGGATGTACCTTAGTTATAATGCAGCTACCTCTCTCTGTCATCTAATTGTCAGTCATAGTACATGGATGGCAAGTAGGGGAAGAGTTAATATGGAAGTGAAAAATAGAGGAAGAAGGGGAGGATGTATCTCAGTTTGGTGTAGTGGTTAAGAGTGGCAGACTCTAATCTGGAGAACTGGGTTTGATTCCCTACTCCTCCTTCACATGCTGCCAGCTGGGTGACCTTGGGCCAGTCACAGTTCTCTCAGAGCTGTTCTCTCAAGGGCAATTCTCAGAAGAGCTCTCCCAGCCCCACCTACCTCACAGGGTGTTTGTTGTGGGGAGGGAAAGGGATTGTAAGCCACTCTGAGACTCCTTCAGGTAGTGATGGGTGGGGTATAAATCCAGTCTCCTCTTCTTCTTCCTCTTCCCCTTCTCCTTCTTCCTGCCTTTTTGAAGGAGAGATACATACTTGGTTGCTTCTTCACTGCACTTTTCAATAATCCACAGTAATTGAACAATGCACGGAGTCCCCCAAAAGATGTTAGAGGAGTGGGTGGGAAGTGCGAAGTGCTAACTTGATTCAACCAGATCCCCTCTGTTGTCGATACAGACTCCCCCCCCACCCCCGGATCTAAAGTTCCGTCTTATAGAGCTGAAGTTAAAACTTCCTTCTCCAAATTCTCCTAAAACTGAAATTTCACCAATGACTCTTGGTGCATGAATAGCTAGTGAACAGTTGACAACTGGCATCAACATAAGGCATATAAAAAGGATTCTGCTGAAGTTGTTGGCTTCAGACAGCATCTGGTGCGAAACAGCCTTCAGCATTTGAGAACCGGTTTGCTGCAGGACTGAGTAGATACCATAACTTTCATGCAGCCCCTCTAAATCGGTCTGTTTCTAATTTTGATATCAAATTCTGACTTGGAAGTTTGTATGTTGAAGTTCTAAGATCAACTTCTAACATCAGACTCTGACTTTGGGAACTTAATTGGTTCATTGGATTTTGACATTCTGTAAAGTTTGTTTTTAGGGCTGTGGTGACTCAGAGGTTAAGACGCTGAGCTGCAGACCGGAAGGTCAGTAGCTCGGCAGTTCGAGACCCGAGTGCCACGTGACGGAGTGAGCTCCTGTCTCTGGCCCCAGCTCCTGCCAACCCAGCAGTTCGAAAGCAAGAAATTGCAAGTAGATAAATAGGTGCCGCTTTGGTGGGAAGGTAACAGCATTCTGTGCACCTCAGCGTTTAGTCATGCCGGCCACATGACCACAGAGAAGTCTTCGGACAGTGCTGGCTCTTCGGCTTGGAAACGGAGATGAGCACCGCCCCCTAGAGTCGGATTCGATTGGCTTTCGAGCAACGGAAACCTTTACCTTTACCTAAAGTTTGTTTTTGGCTCTGCTGCTGTCTGTGTCCTCCCCCTATCTCTGCGCCAGTTCCTGACAGTTATTTCCCTCCAAGTGTTAGCCTTGGGGCAGGAGAACAATGATCTGTTTGGCTTCCTCTGAGGCTGTAACCCAGTGACCTCCAGCCCGGCTGCACCGATAAGCTTCTTGGCCTCTTTCCCAGTGCAGAGAGCCAGTCCTGGCTTTCCTTCATGTTCCTGGTGCAGGTGCTTCAGAAGTCCCCAGGGAGGCATCGTCTTTCCGTCTGCAGGGAGCACCCATTCAGAAATAGCGGCCTGCCTCATAGGAGGCGGCTGGGCTTGGAACCTTCCGACATTTACTAATTGCCCTCCATGGCAGCCATTGTGTGCTTTGCCCTGCCTTCCAAGGCAGCCATTTTGTGGGGGTGCCCACGACTACCCTTTCCGGAAGTTCCAAAAGTGCCCACAGACTCAATAGGATCGGGGAACCCCTGCCTCTAGTGACTGCATGTTAATTGCTGCTCTGCCTTTAAAAACTCCTCTCCCTACTAAATGAGGCAAGACAGGCCACCGCACAGACTCTGACCTTTTGGTAAAGCGGGACCAGCCCCTTTTCTTTTTTTTTTTTAATGAATATTTTTATTGGTTTTCCCATACAATGCATACACCTATAATATGTTTTACATACACCAATCATTCAATTTTCGCCATCTATAATTTTTTCTAAACAGCAACAGCAACATATTTACCCAACAAATATATTTTCCTTCAAATTCAATCCTAAACTAATACCAGTTTCCCTATACATGCATCCAGTCTTGTTACTTTATGATTTTCTTTATCCACTTTATCTTCCTAAGACAGTCCACTATCTAAATCTCCAATTACTCCATCATTAAACTCAAGAGAAATGAAAGGGGATATTATCCAATATTATAAGCTCCTTCATAGGGGGGGGCAGTACTCCACATTTTATATAGACATTCCCACATACTTATATTTGTCATATCATTTCATTTCAAACCAGATACATAAATCGCTAGGAAGATCCTTCTCAACATTTTATAACAACTTCTTTAACCTGTTTAATTAAATGTAAATAAATATGAATATAAATAAATTTAAGTAGTTTGACCTTCCTCAAGGGAAGGGACCAGCCCCTTTGCTGTCCTCCTACCGCATTCAAGACATGGATCTCCTTCCTGCGGTTGCATTCCCTGGCCTCCCGGCTCTTCCCGACATATCCAGTGGCTTCTGCTTATACATGCGGCCTGGCTTAGCTTTCAGGAGTTCTTCGGCTGCAGCTGGTGTTAATACTCAGTTTTTGGCTGGCATTTCTGTCTTCCTGCTGGGGCTAGTCAGGCCTGACTGGTATTTTCTATAACCTTGTCATTTCTGGCCTGGCCTGGCTGGGATTCTATATGGCTGGCACCAAATTCTGCTCGGATGGCATTTAGTCTGTTTCTTTGCACAAGCAGCCAGAATGGCTTGATACTTCCTATCTTCTATGGCAGAATTTCTCTGGGGTGAAAGCTGGGAGGGAGCAGGTGGCCATCAATTGCATCGCTTGTTTTCCTCACCCCCCCCCCTGTGCTTTTACTCATCTCTCCCCAGCCAGATTAAATCTGTGGCCGGAATACTGCAGGGGACCCTGTAGGGTACAGTGACCTCTTCTGGCAAATCTCCAGCGATATTAGGGCTGAGCCAACGCAACTTCCTTCCATGTGTGTTGTTTCCCCCCACCATGAGCGTCAAAAAAGCAGCTCTCATTCTTTTGAGTGCTCGTTGCAAGTGCGTCATGTCATTTCAAGGCGTCTTTTCTCTATGCGCCGTCTCCCCTCTTCCTCCTCCGGCCTTCTGTGCCCATGTTTTTCATTTAACCCTAATGTCTACAGTGACGTCATAGAACCCTTGTGACATCATGATATTAAATGTTATGATATTAAAAAACTGGGGTTGCCCCCTGCCTGTTGGGCAAGCAGAAACATGACCCGGGATCACAGTGTATAACCCAGAAAATACAACAGACACTGTGATATGCTTGCTAACACATTTAGTAAAACAGTTTGCAGTCAACATATAAGTCTTATATGACATTACCGAGAGGTACATCCTGATTTTATTGCAAGAAGAGTCCATCCTCATTCAATTCTTCTTCAGGCAATTGCTCAGCTCTGAGTCTTGCTTTAACTCATGCAAGATGGAAATGGAAGGGTCGATTCCCTCTGATTCCCCCACCCCATTTATCCAGCCCCCCCCATACTGTTTATTTATTGTTCAGGGGAAGCTTTCAGCTCTCAGCAGTGGCTTTTGGGGGGGAGGCACACAGGGAGCTGCTGGGGGAAACGAAAAGCAAGGAAGTTAAGATCCAACCTTGTGTGTCATTTTTCTGTCATCATCAGACATCATCTCTTTTCCCCCTCACCTCTTCTTTATGCTGGAATACTGCTTTTCCAACAGACTCCTGTTGATGGGGCCCAAGTATCTTTTAGGAGTTCATGATGCTGTGAGATGCAAAGCCTGGAAGAGGTATAGATTCTTTTTGTGGATTCATCTCCGGCAAAGATGCCCGGGGAGGGATAAGGCTACTAGCTTCCCCCAAACACATGGCACATCCTTGTGTCTGCTGAAACTTGATCTCCATTACACATCTGCATTAGGATAAGATGGGAGCATTTGTGTTTACATAGGGAAGGGCTTGAATGTTGCAAGGACTCCAGGGAAGACGACATTGCACCTCCGTACACAAAGGCAGCACACCCCACGGGATCCCAGCCAATGTCTAAAGTGAAGGGCAGGATTCACCTTCCCCAATAAAGATCAGCCCTCGATATTTTTCCATAGGAGTGAATGGCAGCCATTCGTTGATAAGGGACACATTAAAGATCCCTGCCCCAAGGAGCTTGCAGTCCAGAGTTTGACAACTGGGACATAAAATGGGAGAGTGGGAAGGTGAGAAACAAAAGGAACAAGGGTTGAACATAAGCAAATGTACTTAGTCAGAAAGGAGGACTAAGAAGTTTTAACCTCAGTTTTTATGGAAGTGATTTGAGATTGAGCTGCTGTTTGAAGGAGGGGGGGGGAGAGAGAAAGAGAGAGAGAGGCAGCATCCCAGCGATCCCTGATTTAGTGCCCGTGTGCCTGCTGATCTGCTTCCTGGTGCCTGCTTCATTCCTTCCCAAAGCAAATAGCAAATCCTGGCATTTCTCCACCACACTGGAGTTGTGGATGCAGTTGTGACTGCTGCAGGCAGAACCTACTTGGAAACAGTTGCCCTCATCACAGGAGGTTGCTTGGCTTGGGACTTTGTATCGTGTTTTGGATCCTCCCAACGTTTTGTGATTGGGTCCAGCCTGCCTTTTTATAATTGGTCCCATCCCCTTAACGGGTGCCATTTTGTCATGGTGCCCATTACCTGTTCTCAAAATTCCAAAAGTGCCCAGAGATTGAGCCAGGTTGGGAGCCCCTGATGGAAGTATTCTGGGATGGAGATGTAGGCTTGGGGGCTGGCAAAGGAGAGCAGGCAGTCTTCCTGATGTAAAGGCTGCACGTGGTATGGTGGAGACAGAGTTTGCAGATTGTTCTTCTTTAAAAATCCAGCCCTCTCTCCAACCATTGGCTCAGCCCACATTTTATACTAAATCAAAGACCGCCAATAGGCAGGACTAGTGCTATATCAGTTCAGGCTGTTAGCCCCGTTCACTGTTATGGTCAGTCGGTTGGTTATCCACTATCCTAAATGGTTGCTATGAAGGATTTAAGGCTTACTGTGGACAGCCACACGGATGTGAATCAACACTGTCGTTCTGCGGTGTACAGGCCAAAGCCATTTGGGCTGTTTTAGCGGAAGCACTTCATCCGAGAGGCACGGCAGTAAGGCCTCATTTGCAGTGCAGTGTTTGGTTCTGGAGGCTTCGTTTCAGGAAGGAGGTTGACAAATTGGGAAGGACTCCGGACAGAGTTGCCAGGATGATGTATGGTGTGGGAGGCAAACCGTACGAGAGAGGCTGCGGCGGTGGCATAACCTGAGTCAACAGGAAGGAGGACAGAGGGGGAAGGGCTCATGTTGGCCCATGCCAGATATTTAAAGTTATGTCCACAATCGTTGCGAGAAGCAGTAAGAGCGACCTGCACTTGCAAGCCCAGTGATTTCGATGGAAGAGAAAGGACAGTGCCGCCCGGAGCAGAGTCACACACTTTGAAGTCCAATGAAGTCCATGGGCTTAGAAGGGGGTAACTCTGCTTAGGACTGCACTGTGTTAAGCATGGACTTGGCTTTGCTGCTGAAATGAAGGTGACCTTCTGTGTGCAAACATTTGGGCTTAGGAGATCCTAACAGCCACCTTTCCCCTTAGAAACCTGTCCGCTTCTTCAGGTCTTATGTGGAGGTTCTGTTCCCAAGTCCTCCAGCTTCTGTACTAACACAAGCTGCTCTAAGAAGCAGGGCCTTTTTTACTGTAGCACCCTCCCTGAGAATTCTCTTTTGAAGTCTGCTCAAGATGATTCTCCCCCCCTGCTCTTTTTTCTCTCCAGTGTATAATGTAGGCTATGTTGGCTTTAATGGTTGTTGGGTTATTGGGATGTGGTTTTGTGAGCCACCTTGAGTGTCTGATTGGGGCTATATGGTGGGACAGAGATAAATCAAAACAACTAGTTCTGCAGCAGTTGTACAGGGTGGTGAAAGTAGTTATTAGAACACATATTTGCAGCATTCTTGGGCATCTGTTTCCAGGGTACAGAATATGTTTTCAATACTACTTCCTTCCCACCAGTGTTCCCTCTAAGCTGAGTTAGTGTGAGCTAGCTCACAGTTTTTTTAACCTCCAGCTCACATATTTTTGTCTCCGCTCAGGAAGGAGGGCTCCAGAGCAAACTAATTTATGCAGTAGCCAAATCACTCACTCACAACTTTAATGCCAGTCGCTCACGAGGTAGACTTTTTGCTCACAGCTTAGAGGGAGCACTGCTTCCCACCTCTGTCTGTCTTTACCATTACAAATTAAAGCCATTTCCCAACCTTCTACCCTATTCTCTCAATATTCTGTCCTCTTCTAGTCTTCAGTATTCAAATGATGGTACAGGAGATGGCAAGTGTGACACAAACGCCGTTAAGTGCCATGCAACTCTTACTATAGTCCCCCCCCCCCACTGTGGTCTCCCATCTTTGGTTTCAGTTCTCCGATGGTGTCCCTCAGGATTGTGTCCATTCATGCATCCCCTCACAGAGAGCCAGTTTGGTGTAGTGGTTAAGTGCGCGGACTCTAATCTGGGAGAACTGGGTTTGATTCCCCACTCCTCCACTTGCACCTGCTGATGTGACCTTGGGTCAGTCACAAGCTCTGGCACAGCTGTTCCTGAAAAGAGCAGTTTCTGTCAGAGCTCTCTCAGCCCCACCCACCTCACAGGGTGTCTGTTGTGGGGAGGGGAAGGGAAAGGAGTTTGTAAGCCGCTCTGAGACTCCAAGTGAAGGGCGGGATATAAATCCAATCTCTCCTTCTCCTTCTCCTTCTCCTTCTCCTTCTCCTTCTCCTTCTCCTTCTCCTTCTCCTTCTCCTCCTCCTCCTCCTCCTCCTCCTCCTCCTCCTATTTTCTTTGCAAGGCTGTAAAGATCAGCGTAACAACCTTGATGCTTCATGAAGCTTCACCCAGAACTGGGGAACAGGTCTAGCTTCCATGCCAGTGATGCCCAAGGATGCTCTCTTTCATTTCCTCCCATATAAATTAAGGGCTGCTATTCAGTCCTATGGGGGGAAAGTAAAGCAGGATTGCCAGCTCCGGGTTGGGAAATACCTGGAGGTTTTGGGGGTCGAGCCTGAGAAGCAGAGGCCATTTCGGGGGGGATCACGGGGGATCGCAGCTCCCCCGGGTGAGGTACGGGGGGTGGGGCACATGACGAAGCCCCGCCCCCTGCTTCCGGCTGCCCCGCTTCTGGCCCTCATTCAGCCAGGAGGAGGCAGGAGAAGAGGGGGGGGGTAAGTTGCTTTGGGGCTCGGCAGTGGAGCTGCAAGGCCGGCGGCGGTGGCCGGGACCATTGGGAGCAGGGTGTGTGGCCTTATGACACACTTCTGGTGATGTCAGGGGGTGTGGCCTTATGACACACTTCCGGTGATGTCAGGGTGTGTGGCATATGCTAATGAGTTATGTTAATGAGTTCCCCTAGCTCTTTTTTTACGAAACGACCCCTGCTGAGAAGGGCGGGGTTTGGGGAGGGGAGGGACTTCAGTGGGGTATAATGCCATAAGAGTCCACATTCCAAAGCAGCCTGGAGATCAGTTATAGTCCCTGGAGAGCTCCAGCCACAGCCTGGAGGTTGGCAACCCCACATTGCAGTGCATACCGTTCCTTCCCCCTACTCCTGAGTGGTCTGGCTTCAATTAGCGGGGCTCCTGGGATGTGTAAATGTGTCCTTTGGTGAGGCACCACAGGGCACAGGCATTTCCTTATGACACACATCCCTTCAGGGCGGGATTAAGACATGCTCAGGGTATGCTTGGAACCTCCATAGCACTGCCAGAAAAAAGAGAGGTAGTCATTGGTGGTGATTTGTGTTTTAGTTTGGAAACCCCTCATAATCTGAGGCCCAAGCGTCTTTAGCTTCAGCATAAATCCAGATCTGCATTCCTTCTGCCCACAAGGGTAGAGGTTTTGCAAGCAGTCCATCATCGGCTGTCTTTGCAGGGAAACAGAGTTTGTATTCCAGGGAGATGGAGTTTAAGAAAAGTGCAATAAAGCCTCCCATTCAAAGCTGCATATATATTTATAGACATATAAATGAGGTTTAATGCCATCGAGTCGTCACCATAAAACGGCAAAAGACTTCATCTAGATCCGTACATTATGCGCAGGTCAATGTAGCGGGCGATGCGCCTGTATCTTGGCAGCAGATAATGTGGGTGCCTGTCTTTCTATACTCAGAACACGCACAGTGATCACAACCAGGACAGAGAAAAGTTGAAAGGTCTTTGCAGCATAAATGGAAACAAGGAAGTTGCCGAAACATTTCACTTCCAGTCCCCTTGGGGACTTGCAGAGCGGTGCTTTTAAAAATGGACTAGTTTAGGAACAGCACAAACGTCTGTATATTTATGAAACGAAGGTTTGCATTGCCTAGCTCCTTTTTCAACTCAAAGGTACTAAATTTTGTAGAGGAGGTAAATGAGGCATGTCACACTGAACATAAGAACATAAGAGACGCCAATGTTGGATCAGGCCAAAGGCCCATCCAGTCCAACACTCTGTGTCACACAGTGGTCAGAAATACCAGTGCCATCAGGAGGTCCCGCAGTGGGGCCAGGACATTAGAACCCCCCCCACTGTTGACCCCCCCCCAAGCACCAAGAAGACAGAGCATCACTTGCCCCAGAGCCCCTAGCTATACCTTGTGGCTAATAGCCACTGATGGACCTCTGCTCCATATGCTTATCTAATTCCCTTTTGAAGCCGTCCATGCTTGTAGCACCCACCACTTCCTGTGGCAGTGAATTCCATGTGTTAATCACTCTTTGGGTGAAGAAGTACTTCCTTTTATCCGTTCTAACCCGACCGCTCTGCAGTTTCATGGAGTGCCCACGAGTTCTTGTATTGTGAGAAAGGGAGAAAAGTACCTCTTTCTTTACCTGCTCTTTCCCATGCATAATCTTATAAACCTCGATCATGTCACCCCTCCCAACTGGGTTATGTTAGTTCATATTCTGGGAGAACCCATAGATTGTGTTGTTTCCCATAAATGATATGCCATAGGACTGTCATAGGGTGTCATTTGGAATTATGTGGGTGTCAGATTCAGGCTACGCATAGGGGTTGTGGGCAATGCGCCCTCTAAACTGTGGAGTCTTGTGGGCAGAAATTCGACTTTGTGAGCTACTGGCAGTTTGGTGTAGTGGTTAAGTGCGAGGACTCTAATCTGGGAGAACCGGGTTTGATTCTCCACTTCTCCACTTGCACCTCCTGGATGACCTTGGGCAAGCCATAGTTCTGTCAGAGCTGTTCTTGAAAAAGAGCAGTTTCTGTCAGAGCTCTCTCAGCCCCACCTACCTGTCTGTTGTGGGGAGGGGAAGGGAATGGAGTTTGTAAGCTGCTCTGAGACTCCCTTGGGTAGTGAAAGGCGGGGTATAAATCCAATCTCCTCCTCCTCCTCCTCCTTAGCAAGCCATTTGGCTACTGCAGAAATTAGTTTGCTCTGTGTGTTTATAGTGGTTGGTTGAGATATACAGCAGGCCTGTATAAGTGTGATCCACTAAGAGACCTCCAACTACCAGCCACTCTCTCCTGGAAGCTTTGGGACAGTCACTCACTCAGGCTAACCTATTTCACACTGAAGGGTAGACTGGAGAAAGGAAGAATGATGTCAGAAGAAGAAGAAGGGATTGGGCTTCCAGTCGGGACTTCATGGTGAGCTGACGCGTCCTGCGAATGTGCAGGGTGGACGCTGGCTCCTACAGACAGCTTGGGCACTTATTTGCCCAACGCAGCTGCCCCCAGGCAGGGGGACAGACGAGAACGCTACTGAGTCCAAGCGGGGGTTGAGATTGGCGCGATTTGACCTGATGATTAAAAATATATTGGAGTAAGAATTAACAATGTTGAGAAAAGAAATATTAAAATGTAAAAAGATAGAAAACTTTAAGATTAAAAGATTTAAAGGGATATAAGCATTGCGGGAAGCCAAATGAGGGGTGGGAGGGTAAGGGGATAGAGTAAAATAGGGATAGGTGGAAAATGTGATAAAATGTATAACTGTTTTAAAGGAATTGTATTATCCCATTAATAAAAAATTGTTTAACAAAAAAGAAGAAGAAGAAGGGATTGGATTTATACCCTGCCCTTCACTACCCAAGGGAGTCTCAGGGTGGCTTACAAACTCCTTTCCCTTCCCCTCCCCACAACAGACACCCTGTGAGGTAGGTGGGGCTGAGAGAGCTCTGGCAGGAACAGCTCTTTTTCAAGGACACCTCTGACAGAACTACGGCTTGCCCAAGGTCATCCAGCAGCTGCAAGAGGAGGAGTGGGGAATCAAACCCGGTTCTCCCAGATTAAAGTCCACGCACTTAACCGCTACACCAAACTGGCCACTTTGATTCCTGTTTGGGGAGAAAAGCAGGGTATAAGTATCTGAATGAATGAATAAATGTCCTGATTTTTTTCAGGAGGCAGGGAAGTATCATGTCTGAGGAGAGGGGTGTCAATCACCTGGAAGCTTTCTGAGTCACCAGTGTATGGTTTGGGGTTGGGATGGAGCAGGCATGCAGAACTTGTGGCCCAGCAGCTGCACACAGCCTGTGAGCTAGGGTGGGGTTTGGAGATCTCCGAAGATTACAAGCAGTCTCCAGACTGGAGAAAATGGCTGCTTTGTTGGGTGGACTCCATGTCTCAAGGAATTTGCCAGCTCAGGGTCTGCAGCCTTACCATGAGCCCTGTGCTTGGGGCTTGCTAGGATTGCCAGCCGCCTGAACAAAAAAATGCCCTGTCCCTTGAACAGAGGCCTAATGGGAGGTTACTTACTAGGTGATGTTATTTACATCCATGCCGTAGGGTCGCCAGGTCTGATGGACCAGCCAGCGGGGGATGGGGGTGAACTCACCAGGAGCAGGGAGGGAAGAAGCCGGAAATAAACGCGACGTGCCTACATCACCTGGAAGTGATGCAGGCACATCCGGAGCGACGCTCTGGTTTGTGGGCAAAACTTCTATGGTAGAACTAGATTCTACCATAAAGTTTTGCCCCAAAACCAGAGCGTCCCCCCCCCCCAATCGATGTCACTGATGTGCCTACATTGCTTCCGGGTGATGTAGGCACGCTGTGTTTATTTTTGGCTTCTTGTCTGTTGGGGGGGGGTAATTCTCCCCCGCCGTCCAGCTGGCTGGTGGCGGAGAGGAGCACCCGAAACCGGGGGACCCCTGCCTGCACTGGGGGTGGTGGTGTTTCTGGCATTTCTACTATGTCATGAAAAGCTTCAGCTATCCATTTCCACCTATTAAGCCTCTGTTGAAGGGACAGGGCATTTTTCTGCAGCCGTGTTGGCAACTCTGCCTGCTGGGTGTTTGGCAACCCCCCCTCGCCACATTTCTGCAATCCTACAGTGGTTGTAAAACTGTGTCTGGCAGGCTACATTCAGCTGGGTACAGGGTTACAAGCTCCAGGTTGGGAAATACTGGGAGATTTGGGCCGCAGAGCCTGAGGAGGGCGGGGTTTGGGGTAGGGTTGCCAGGTCCCCCTGGGGGGCAGGGAAACCCCCGCTCGATAGGCTCGTTCCCCACTGGCCTGGATCGGGCTGCCGGGGGGAACCCTGCCCCCCAAAGTGTGAAACTTGTCCGGCGTGAATACGTCACCTGGAGGTGACATCACGTCGGGCACGTTGTGGGGGGATGCTCTGTCATTTGAGGGAAAACTCTATGGTTTTCCCTCGAATGATTGTGGCCCCCGCCCCCAATGTGCCCGACATGATGATGTCACTTCCGGTTGACGTAATCCCGACGTGCGTGCTTTGCGTGTGCGCAAGAAGGCTCCCAGGGAGGTACAGGAGTCCCCCCTGCTAAAAGGTAAATATGACTTGGCAACCCTAGTTTGAGGAGATGAGGGACTTCAATGCCATAATATCCACCCTCCACGGCAGCCATGTTCTCCAGGTGAAACTGATCTCTGTCGCCTGGAGATCAGTTGTAATTCCAGCAGATCTCCAGCTACCACCTTGAGGTTAAACATGTAATAAACAGACTGGCATAAAAGACGCTAGATGTATTCAACCATCATGTCAGTATATTATTGATCTCAAAGTGTAGCTGTAAATAACATTATTGTGACAGTAAATACAATTAATAAACATTCATGAAGTAATTGTGAGTATTAAAATACATGAAGTTATTTTGATCGTTATAAAGTGATTGCTGACGAGAACCTCCGGATTGAGTTCCGTTTCATCTCTTCGTCTGAACAAACCTTCAATATAAAACAATTTGCACACATCCAACATTAATATGTTTTTCAACGTTTTTTTCACATTTCGAATAGTTACCATGGATCTATAGACTCTGGTTGCGAGACACTCTGTGCTACGTAACCGTAAAGCTGATCTGCCATAGGGCGTAGCTCTGGAGGGTACTACTGCTGATGACCCCAACAGCTCTGCAAGCCCCAGCCGTACTTGGGGTCCAATCGGGTTGCCTGGTCCTCTGGTATGAACTGCAGTGTCAGAATTTTAGCCTTCCTCTCAAGCATTCCAGGGAAGGAAGTGAAACCTCATCCAAACACACATAGGTCTGTTTTCTGCTCGCCACTCACTATTCATTTTGCCCAGTGTGTTTACCTGTCTCCACCTGATAGGCAACAGGTGCAACCGGGCTTCATCTGACTGAATCCAGGAGTCTAACATGTTACACTGTGCTGGTTAGGGATGCCAGCCTCCAGGTGGGACCTGGGGATCCCCTGGAATTACGGGTCATCTCCGGACTGCAGAGATCAATTTCCCTGGAGAAAGTGGATGCTCTGGAGGGTGGACTCTGTGGCACTGTACCCCACTGAGGTCCCTGCCCTCCTCAGGCTCCATCCCCAAATCAGCCAAAAAAAGGGGGGGGAGCCAGTGTACAATGCAAGAACCAAAAAAAAGAACACCACTTGACAAAAAATAACTTACAAGCAAATAAGCAAGTGTATAATGGTCAAATAATGGTCAAATAAGCATAACAGCAAGTATAATGTAAATCAAATAAGCATCAATAGGCCAAAGTGCAATGGTAAATCAGTCACAGTCTTCTCCAGCATAGAGGCAATATCAAAGTCCAAATTGGAGTGCCAATCATCAAATTTTCTGAGCCATCAAAAGCCTCTGAACCATCAAAAGCCGACGCGTAATCCGGATGCCTGAAGCCGTGTTTCGAATTATTCTTATTCAAGTATGGCTGTAATGGGACCCAGTCTCAAAAGCTGGCATATGCTAAGCCAGAATGGTCAGTCAAGGAGGATTAAGGGTCCCAAATCTCCAGGAGGCTCCCAAGCTGGATCTGTCAGCCCTCCTGCTCCATCCCCTGCTGGTGGCCAGGGGGGATCTAACAACCCTAATTCTGGGTCCTTTCTGGGTCTTGCCAAGATGACGTGTGCTGGGATTTCCCGGTTGAATCTCAGGCATGTGAGGACCTGATTTGGATGGGGGCTGTGTCACATGGGGAGTGGGGGCTTATCCTTACCTGAAAGGGCCCCAAAGACCCACTGTTTGCCCCACTGTAGAAACATGTTGGCTATATGTAAATTTGCCCAGCAGGGCAAATAGTGACTTCCTGGGACTGGTTGGGAAGATAGCATGGAAGGAAGGCTTACGCCTCCTCTCTTTACATGCCATGGTCCTGGTCTGAATCAGCCCCCGATCTGTGTTTGAACCAGGAGCTCCCAAACGCAAGGCCTCGGACCTGGGATGAACCCAAGAACTGTACTGTGTGGGAAGGCCAGAGTCTGAGCCTCAGGAGACTTGGGCAGCTCTTGGTACACAGGGCTCCCGTGGCCATCATTTTCTGGCGATGCTGTCGCAGCTGGGGAGCGTGGTTTCAATCACACCGCAGATCAAAAGGGGTGGGTGGGAAAGCTGTTGTTTCTTTTTCAGCTCTCTCAATAAAAAAACCCGGAAAATGAAATATCCAATGCTGTATTTTTACTGTTTGATAATAAAAACGTAGAATTGAAGTTTTCATCCTCTTTTAGTTTTTATTCCATCTAAACTCATAAAGCTGCTGCTCGGGCGTTTTCTCCTTACTCCTGCTGCCATTCAGTGGTGCGTTGTGACCAGTGTTCCCTCTAAGCTGAGTTGGTGTGAGCTAGCTCACAGTTTTTTAGCCTCCGGCTGACACACTTTCGTCTTAGCTCAGGAAGGAGGGCTCCAGAGCAAACTGATTTATGCAGTAGCCAAATCGCCCGCTCACAACTTTAATGCCAGTAGCTCACAAAGTAGAATTTTTGCTCACAAGACTCCACAGCTTAGAGGGAGTGTTGGTTGTGACCCTCCTCATTTTCTCAGCCCCACCCTCTTCAGTGGAAATTGCTTCTCTCTGGCCAGGAAGCTTTTGGTCCTATTCTTAGATGTGTTGTGGCTGGTTGTCTATACCCTGCAGTGGGCATGCCACGATTAATTAAAGGCAGAGATGGCTTCTGTATCCTTAGGGACCTTTCTCTCCAGACACTGGCACAGGGACCATCAGTGACCATCGCTGACCTGTCCAGTCCCGTCATGGATCATCAGGCTCTATAGTAACGTTGCTGTTAACTTCGCAATAAGGGCTCTGATGTATCAAAATACTGGCTGAAAACCTGCTATGTCTGATGCTCAGGGGAGGAGTAGAGCACTCCCATGCCATCACCAACCTTGCTTTTCTACTTCTCCACTCCCAGAGTAAGGGGCAAGGCCAGGTTTGGTTTTCCAAACTTGCCTCAGCCCCAGTCTTAAGGGGGAAGTCAAGAGCACAGCCTTTCTTTCCAGCCCAGCAGTCTGACAGTCCCAATGGGATACCATAACGTTTTTAGCACTACTTTTAATTTCATCACTGCCCCAGGAAATGGTGAATAGTTTTGAAGTCTTAACCCTATCTGTATTTTTGTCCCGGTTTGTTTTAGAACTTCAACCAGGGTTGCCAGGTCCCTCCTGGCAACCAGTGGGGGATGGGGGAGTGTTACCAGGAGAAATAGGAAGGCCAGGCCACATTGCTGGTGTCACACAGGAAGTTACATCATCACACTGTGACACTGCTGCAATTAGGATTGCCAGGTCTTACCTGTGTCCTGGAGTCTTCTGGCATGCACACCACGATGACATCACCCAGAAGTGATGTTATTGCACCAGGTATGTCATTCAGGAGATGCTCTTGCATTTGGGGGGAAAACCCTCTAGGGTCACCACAGAGCTTTTACCCAAGTGCTAGAGCATCCCCCGCATGATATGTCCAGTGCAATGATGTCACCTCTGGATGATGTCATCATGCTGGGCTCATTGGCCACAACAGGGCTCTTTGGGGGTGGGGCTCCCCCCACTGGCCAGCTGGCCGATGGCAGATTGGGGCCCCTGAAAGCAGAAGAAACCCCGCCCCCATTGAGGGGTTGGCAACCTTAGTTGCAATGCTCTGGTATTTGGTAAAAAACTGTGGTAAAAATGGCTTCTAAAAAAGGTAAAGGTAAAGGTTCCCTTGCTCGAAAGCCAGTCGAATCCGACTCTAGGGTTGCGGTGCTCATCTCCGTTTCAAAGCCGAAGAGCCAGCGCTGTCCGAAGACGTTTCCGTGGTCATGTGGCCGGCATGACTAAACACCAAGGAGCACGGAACGCTGTTACCTTCCCACCAAAGTGGTCCCTATTTATCTACTTGCAATTTCTTGCTTTCGAACTGCTAGGTTGGCAGGAGCTGGAACTAGAGACAGGAGCTCACCCTGTCTTGTGGCACCCGGGTCTTGAACTGCTGAACTACTGACCTTCCACAGCCTGCAGTTCAGCGTCTTAACCACTTGAGCCACCGCAGCTCCATAGTGTTTTTGCCCAAATACCAGAGCATCACCTGGATGTCGCTGGCGTGATGACATCACTTCCTGTGTAACACTAGCATTGTGGCCTGGGCCTTCCTCTTGGTAAGTCCCCTGTCGGCCAGCTGATCAGCAGCAGGGGACGGGGCCTGGCTTCGGGGGACCCCTGCTTCCATGGGGGGTAAGGATGGCAACTCTGACTAGAACCCTCTAGACAGGGTAGGTATATTCCTTGCAGCCTAAGTTAGGATTGTCAACTGGCCTGGAAAATGGTGTCTGGTTGCTTGAATAGAGGCTTAACTGGATGTTATTTACCAGTTGAAGTTATTTACCCCAATGCCATGAAAAGCTTCAGTTGCACATTTCCATACATTAAGCCTCTCTTAAGGGGAGAGCTGCGGTGGCTCAAGTGGTTAAGACGCTGAACTGCAGGCTGTGGAAGGTCAGTAGTTCAGCGGTTCAAGACCCGGGTGCCGCAAGACAGGGTGAGCTCCTGTCTCTAGTTCCAGCTCCTGCCAACCTAGCAGTTCGAAAGCAAGAAATTGCAAGTAGATAAATAGGGACCACTTCGGTGGGAAGGTAACAGCGTTCCGTGTGCCTTGGTGTTTAGTCATGCCGGCCACATGACCACGGAAACGTCTTTGGACAGCGCTGGCTCTTCGGCTTTGAAACGGAGATGAGCACCGCAACCCTAGAGTCGGATTCGACTGGCTTTCGAGCAAGGGAACCTTTACCTTTACCTTTAAGGGGAGAGGACATTTTTTTCTCCCAGATTGCTAGAAACTCTAAGCCTAACTCCTAGTTCTGCATTGCTCTCTGCTGCCAACATTCAGAGGCACTGTGAGTGCAAAGTGCAGCCACAGTTCCTCATTCTCTCTGTAAGCATTTTGCAGGTCTTTTAGAGCCCATGAGGTTCTCTAAAAGACAAAACACTGGCTTGCATCCATAATGTACCAATGGGATTTCTATTGGAGATGCCAGTCCCCAGAAGCAGATCAATTTCACATTTTGGGGGAATGTGTAGTAGTTAAAAATGTTGGTTTTCAATTCTAAGGTTAATCTCAGAGATCACTGGCTATGAAATCGTGTTTGATCCCAGGGTTATTCTATTGCGTTATCTTAAAGATGTTAACTGAAGAAACCAATTTTAGAATTAGTATCTAATCGCAGCTTGGATTTGTATTGCCAGTTATTGGAAAGATGTGGCTATTCTGAGAAAGATGTGGCTATTCCGAGAACCTCTGAATAGTTATGCAAAGTATGGAGGATTGCACACTTAACTAAATGAATTTACCGAAAACAATTTTATTGCTGTGTTGAATCCCTCAAAGATAACTTCTTAAATCAAGATAAATACTCAAACCCCTTCAAGATAAATCCTTATAGCACTGGACTTTTTAATTATGTTTAGGAACAACTAGCATCAGATGAGCATTCTCACACACACACACACACACACACACACACACATTCATATCATATTTCAATGGTACTGTGGCATAATATATCATATTCTTGGGTTTATTTATATTATCTTAGTTTGCACATCCTCTCAGGTATCTATTTTGCCTATGGGTATCAAAATTATTCTGTTGTTAAAACCATATTAATATTTGTAAATATTTAATAGTTGTAAAATAAAACAAAGAAACAAGATTTTCTAGCTTAGCTTTCACCCAGCAGATACCTCCATGGCTCACTCCATCCCTCCCACTGCGCCTGTGTTTATGCCTAGCAAATGAGGCACACCTGTGCTCAAAATACTCAAATAGATTTTTCGACCCTTGAATTAAAAGTCATTCTCTCTCTGCATGGCTCTACCTCGAGTTCTCTGTCCTTTTTTTAAATAAAGGTTTTTATTTTTTATAAAGACAAACATCACAATGACCAAACACACATAATACACAAATACATAAATGTGGGGGGCTCAAGTACATCATCAGTTTACATGCTTGAATACTTCATACCTGTATGGAAAAAATGCTTTCTGCTTTCTATATCCACATGCCTTCTCCTGTGATTACATTATGATAACATGCTGTGTCTTATTTCCTGTTGCAAGCCAAATGGTGAGGCCACATGGCCTCAATAGCCATGCCATAAACCCACATTCTTTCACACCTTCATGCCAAAAGCCAGACCTCATGGCTCCACTTCCTGGCCCACATGCGACAAGTCACATACACAATGAAGTAGCTGGAGTTTGGGGTCACATGACTGCAGGCGGGGTCTCCAAACTCCTAGCCAATCTATACACACACCTTATGTGCAGCTATGGCAACCTGAAATTGGCCACACACCCCTGCTGCTCATGATTGGCCGAATGGCCACGGCTAATCATGATTAGATTGGGGTATAATTGTTTGATCCCTATGGGAGTGAGTTCTTCTTGTTCTTGAGTCTCTTGTTCTCTTAGCTCTGAGGCTCTTGCTGCCTGTTTTATTGCACCTGAAATGCTGTCTCTTGGAAAATAAAGACCTGCTTGGTGACTTGGAGCACATGGGTGTGCAAAGATGGGATTTCCCTTCAAAATCCCTTGGACTATTCTGGACTGTTGGATGTTCCTGAATTGGTAACTATGTATCTTTAATGTGTAGTTAAGGCAAATTGCCCTAGCCTTTGTTATTTTGTAAACCCCTAGTCTGTTGCTATGCTCTGTACTGAACAAAGATCCTTCTTATTGCTAATTTGTCTCTGATGTTAAAACTTGAATTCCAAGTCTACCTTGGTAAGAGTAAAAGTGTGGCATCTCTGGATTGAGTTGCTAATGTGTTCTGTCCCAGATGCCAACTAAGGGTTTGGAATCTCTCCCTTAGGAAAAACAGGAACTATTGAAAAGAGATTCTGGTGGCAAATTGTTCTGAAAACCAGAGAGGGTATAGACCATCTCGTGGTTTGTTGTTTAATGTACTGAAAAGTACAGAATTCCCTCTCACAGAACTCATTTATATAGTTTTAAACAGCTATGAACTGTGTTTCTCCCTTATCCAAAGAAATTGATGTTAATGTATCTCTCTTAGCCACAAAAGTTTGGAACTTTTCCATAAATTTTCATCCTTCATTCTCTGATTTCTCCTCTTGAGCCTTAAAGTCTTAGTTTTGTGCCTTTCCCCCTTGTAGATGAAACAAGTATCTTCTGGTGGTAACCATCTATAATCTCGATCGGTTCTTGCTTCGGTGCGATCAAAGGACTCTCACCGCTTGCTGCCGCTTGTGGGAAGTCACAATCAAGCCCCCTGCACTGTGCTCCTCTTCGAGGAGTTCAGTGGAGTTTGGGAGTCCCCAAAACTCCTCTAAAAAAAGTCAATCCAGCCAGCACATGGGAGAGCTTCCCTGTGCCGACTGTTCTCGCCGCGCCGGCAACCACATCTCCTGGGTTCTCTTTCCTGATTAGACTGAATTAGGGACCTGGGTTTTTACATATATAAAGGTGTGTGTGTGGGTAATGTGGAAGAAGGTAACGTCGCCCCAGTGGGTAGGGGGGAAAAGGAACAAGGTGCAAGGTTGAGAGTTTTATTAGATCTTCTGGATCCCTATGCGTTTCACTAGTTGCTTCGTCAGGGGATCGTCTATAAAAACTTCTCAGCTCCCACCTTGAACACGTGCCGTCCAGTTGCATCTGATTTGTGGCCACCTCAGCAAGGGGCTTTCAAGGCAAGTGAGAAGCAGAGGTGCTTCGCCATTGCCTTCCTCTGCAAGAGTCTGCCTTGGTGGTCTCCCATTCAAATACTGACCGTGCTTAGCTTCCGAGATCTGACAAGATCAGGTTATGCCATGCCATACTATACCACATCCACATATAAAAATAACCATGAAAACATAGATTTGAAAATGGCCTTAAAGGTGATCTAGTCCAATCCCCTGCTCAGTACATTACCTGGCCTAGTTTTCTTTGGAGGAGTGAGCACTGGTAGACTTGCACTGTTCTGTAAGGTTCACAGATGCACAAATAGCACTCAGGTGGAAGCAGAGGTATTTTTACAAGGAAACAGGTCCCCTAGCCCTAGTGGCTCCCAACCTTTTTGTTATGGTGACCGACAAGTCCACATGTACTTGGCATGGTGGTGACCCACCTTAAAAAAAGCAAAGCATGCACAGATTGGACTAGATGACCCTGGAGGTCCCTTCCAACTCTATGATTCTAATAAAAATGCAAATGCCTAATTTCACAGGTTTGGGGAGTCACCTGGATTGGGAGCCACAGGCTGGGAAACGTCTCTTAGTCCACATCAGATCTCCAGAGAGAAACAAGGATTCTTGCATCCACTAAGAGGCTTCAGCCAGCCACCACCTGCATGTTTTTGTTCCAGGCAGTGACCCACAGTTCCCCCCTCCCATAATCTGGGAGGAGGCACCTTCTCCAAGCTCTGATGAGTACCTGGACAGAGCCATCAGCTTCAGTGAACCACCTCCTAATGACCAGTTCCTATTGATAAAACATCTCGCCTTTTAAGGAACATTAGCACCCTCTTGGCTAGGATTGCCACCTACCTGGAGAAAAAAACGCCCCTGTCCCTTTCATAGAGGTTTAATGGAATGTTATTTACCAGAGGACACTATTTACCTCCATGCCATAAAAGGCTTCAGCTGCCCATTTCTATGAACTAAGCCTCTATTAAAGGAACAGAATGTCCCCCCCTCCCCCCATAAGCCTGCTTGCAACCTTACTTGCCACAAGCCCTGGCTCCGGTTCCCCTTTGGCCACACTGATGAGACGGTCATCTTGCAGTCTGGCCACCAGGCAGAAGGGAAACAAGTCCTGCACGGACCTTTTGCCCCCATCAGCTGTGTGCTTGCTCCTGCCTGCTGCTTGTTGGATTCCAAAATCCCATTGGCCATGGTGGAACTTGGGGCGCTTGGGGAATATGCTAAATCAGGGTGTCAAATGTACGGTCTGTGGGCCAGGACCGGCTCGTCCAGGGCTCTTATCCAGCTCATGGGCAACTTCTCATTTACCTTTTTTGCCAGATGACAGAGGCTGTGCCTTATGTCCCTGTATACTGTCCCAGTGCTAATGCGTCATGGGCGGTGGAAGGGGGAGGGTGGGCATCTGGGAGATACTGTAAGGAAATGCTGTAAGAGTGTTACTGTTTTAAGCATGTTTGTATTTTGAGTAGAAATATTGTTCACTGGGTTTGCTTGTGTCCTTTACAAAGCTTATATCTCTGGTACCTGGCATTACATTTTATGGCCCACATGTTCTATCTGGCCCTCAAGTTTGACACCTCTGTGCTGAATAATGCAGTTTCAATCCACTTCAGCGACCGTTTGCAAGTGGATTTTTGCTATTTCACACAGTAAAATGGAGTTCTGAAAGTGGATTGAAAGTGTGTTATTTAGTGTTTGTTTGAAAGTACCCTTTCCGTCTCCCTCAGATTTCAGGAAGTGTGTCTTTAAAAATGCCACAACCCTTCCCCTGCATCTTTTCCACCCAATGTGAAGTCAAAGAAGAGGAGGAGGAGGAGATTGGATTTATACCCCACATCTCAGAGCACCTTACAATCACCTTTCCCTTCCCCTCCCCACAACAGACACCCTGTGAAGTAGGTGGGGCTGAGAGAGCTCTTTCGAGGACTGCACATAGGAGAACAGCTCTGAAAGAACTTGTAACTGACCCACGGTCACACCAGCAGCTGCATGTGGCAAAGTGGGGAATCAAACCCTGTTCACCCAGATTAGAGTCTGCGCTCCTAACCACTACACCAAACTGGCTCTAAATAGGACAGATGGACTCCCATTCTAGCTGTATCCAAAAGAGTGAGCAGTGGCTCACGAAAGCTGATACCCTGCCACATATTTTGTTGGTCTTTAAGGTGCTACTGGAATTTTGCTCTTTGCTATGCACCAGGCAGTCTTAATATGCAATTGATACGTTAAGTGGAAGCATTTCACTGCAGCTTTAGCCAAGAAAACCAAGCCCAGAATAGGATGTTCTCTTCTGTGATGACAGCTCTGCTGGGCTCTGTATTCAGAACATCTTCTGAGCAGAGATGGTCAACTGAGGGCCTGTGGGCTTCATCTGGCCCTCAAGGGTCCCACCATGTGTGTTTTTTTTTAAAAAAAACAACTACCAAGATTTGTGTTTTTAGAAACTTGGCTCTGAATTTCACTGGTAAAAGAGATAAAACCATGTCCAAAGCGTCCCCTAGTATTCTTATAATCTCTTTCATTGGGCTCACCTTGTAAACTGCTGTTATGGAGAGAGCCAACGAGGCATCTGGTATATTTCATCTAAAACGCAGCGTGTGTTGCTGCCTCATCATTCCCGAATGGCAGAGGATCAGTGCCAATCGGTCTCTTGGCGGGGGTACCATTCTGGAAGCAGCATTTGTCTCTCAGCTGCTCCCCTGAAGATTTCATATAATGCTAGCCTGCAGGTCCTGTCAGGCACGCTGTCTTCAAGATGGGTGTCTCATATGCTAGAAAAAGGGAAGGGTGTGTTGGTGAAGTGCTTATGTGCATGGGCTCTAATCTGGGAGAACAGGCTTGATTCCCCACGCCTCCACTTGCAGCTGCTGATGTGACCTTGGGCAAGCCATAGTTCTGACGAGCGGTTCTTGAAAGAGCAGTTCTTGAAAGAGCTCTCTGAGCCCCACCTACCTCACAGGGTGTCTGTTGTGGGGAGGGGAAAGGAGAGGAGTTTGTAAGCCGCTCTGAGACTCCGAGTGAAGGGCGGGGTATAAATCCAATCTCTTCTTCTTCTTCTTCTATACATTGCTTATTTGTAATTTCTGTGCACGCACCAAAAAATTGCACCAGTTTTGAGGTATAAAAATTCAAACGCAGCATTCAGAATGAATCGCACACACGCACACGTGGTTTACAGGTTTTTAGTTACTGCTGCTGAACTAAAGGCTTAACTAAAGACTCCTAAACTGCTCAATTTTGTCCTCCACTTATTTACATATATTACAATATAGGGCATGATGACTATTCTCCCGGGATCCTGAGTGTTTGCAGCACTGTCTAGTTGCTATTTTCAAAATGTATCTGTATAACAAATGACGCATTCATTAGGAATAGTTTACCCATTACACAGCCCCAAACCTGGTTTCTCCAATGAATGTCTTCTCAGCAGGGAACTGCTGTCAATTCTGGCTCCCTGGTGAGCAAACCTGTGTGATGCAGGAACGTTCCGTCACATATGCTACCACCTGCAATGTGAAATTGTACAGCCCAGACAAAGGCTGCACTGCTCTAGGGAGAAACCAGGCTGAAGTTTTTAGCATACATTTTCGGATTTTTTATGAGGCCGGGGGTCTCCGACAGGTGGTTTGCGAGCTACCAGTAGCTCAGTCTAGAAGACCCAGGAAAAGATCGTGAAAAGAAGAAGAAGAGAGAAGAAGAAGAGATTGGATTTGTACCTCACCCTTCACTACCCAAAGGAGTCTCAGAGCGTCTTACAATCCCCCCCCCCAGACATCCTGTGAGGTAGGTGGGGCTGAGAGAGCTCTGACAGAAATTGCTCTTTTTCAAGGACAGCTGTGCCAGAACTTTGGCTTGCCCAAGGTCATCCAGCAGCTGCATGTGGAGGAGTGGGGAATCAAACCTGGTTCTCCCAGATTAGAGTCCATGCACTTAACTACCACACCAACCTGGCTACTCTGTTGTTTTCTTCATGTTAAACTCCTATTTCATAGCTGTGTGCCACTTAGTTGGTAGTTGATAGCTGAATGGGCTGAACAAAGACTAGATTTGTCAACTGTGGGTTGGGAAATACCTGGAGATTTGGGGGGTGGAGTCTGGGGAGGGTGGGGGTTGGAGAGGGGAGGGGCCTCAGCCTGGATACAGGCCTGGAAGTGGAGAAGCAGGTACTTTAATCTTTTTTAGGCACCAGGCTATAACACATCTTTTACCCAGGCTTTTAATTAGGGTGTGTGTGTTTTTTAAAAAAGGGAAATCTTATCAGCTTTTATTGGTCTGCTTCTGTTTGGTAGATGGTTTTAATGCTGCTTATCTCCCTTATAAATAAAAGTCGAAGGGTGGTGGCACTTCTCTAGAACATTCCACATGCTCCAAAATGGTTTCCTTCCCCAACCGTACCAAATGAACTAGGGAAGGAAAGCGAATTGGCATCAAGGCCAAGAAGGGCTTTTGGCAAAAGGAGGAGAGAGAGACAGAGAGAGAAAAGGAACAACAACAACAGCAACAACAGAACAGCTCAAAAGTTATGTATCCCTCTACTGGGGCCAGACTCTCTTTGTGTACCATACCCTGGCTTTAATTCAGACTGTCGGCGCACCACAGAATATCGGATAGCGATAGTGCAAGCTTTCATCAGAGTGGTTAAGACTTCAGTCCGAATAATGGCCACACGGACCACAATCATAGTCAGGTAGTTAATCTTGTCAGTTCCTCGTTTGACATACTGGCCGTCTGACAGAACCTGGAATTTGAGGGGAAATGGGGTGGGGGGGAGAGAATAGAAAAATGATGTGTATCAGTGATGAAACACAGCAAAGTCGGGTAGGAAAATGCGTTGAAAAACACTAAAGGGAGGGGGAACAGGGCATTTATGGTGTTGGCACTCTGCCTTTGGGATGCTTTCTCCCTTGAGGCTTGCCTGGCACCTATTTCACTTTATTTTAGATGTCAGGCTAAAATATTTTTTTTAATCCCAGGCTTTTAATTAGGGCTTTTTATCATCAGTTTTTTAATGGACTGCTCTGCTTTATGGGTAGTTTTTATGTTGCTTATGTCCAACAGCTTGTGTTTTTTAAATTGCTTGATTTTTTTTTAATAGTGTGATTTTTTTAATTGTAAGCTGCCTCAAGCAGGACTCTGAAGAGATTCTTAGCATTTAATGGTTTCTGTTTTTAATTGTAATTTGCTTTGAGCAGGACTCTGAAGAGATGGCACAGAAATAGTATAAATAAATTAAATAAGTTGCTTGGGATATTTTTTTTATTACTCACAGGGAGTTCTCATCAAAGGGAAGGTTATCTCTAGGACCAGGAGGGCTGCAATGTTATTGTTCTTTGTAATTGAAACATTCTCTGGGATTCTCTGTTACCAGGTTCTGTGTTAGCAGCTTTAATGTCCAGTACACTGGACAACTGCGGCCATATGGATCTTTTGACTCCTTTTATTTCATGAAGTTTAAACACTTCGTACTTCTGGGCTGAATATGTATTGAATATTCATCAGTTAAATATGTGTTAGTTCAATATTTGAGCTTGTTAACATTCACTTATCTAGCCTAATAACCCACTCTGCTTTATGCGACTCTGGCCAATCAATTGGAGATTATCGAACAATCAACAAGGGGACTAACAATAACCTTGCCGAATGTCATCATGTAGCAGTTTAGGGCTCAGCTTGGGATACCAAATAACTCTCTGGGGCAGATAACTGACTGCAGGGCTTGGTGGCACGAGCTTGCTCATCGCTGTTTGCTGCTACCACCAGCACAACACCAGACCTTTGGGAATAAACTTTCCCATAATATTCATTCTTATACTTTCTGCTTTGCTTGCATTTTAAGTGTATTGGACCAAAGGTTTTACTGCAAGGGCACACCCTGCCCCCACCACAACCCAAAGGGTTGGATCTCACAGATCTGTTTGGGTTTTTTTGCTAAAGGTGGCCCTTTACTCCTGGGCAAGGAGTCTTTCCCTGATGGAAGAGCTTCTGGCATCAGGTGAAGGCTCTTGGTGTTGGAGGCCCTGCTTGTGGACCTCCGTGTAAGAGATTAATGGCTTCAGCCCTAGAGGAGTTGTGGGAAGTCTCCAGCTACGAAGGTCATCACCAGCTACGCGTCTCTTGTTTTTTTCTTATCCCCAATGCTCCCTCACCCAACCCCTTTACAGTGCCCAGTCCCATCACTGCTTCCCCAGAGTGAAGCCTACAGCCTTGGGTGGGCCCTTCCCCCCTCAACTGCAACCTGAGTCCTGGGAAGCCTGCAGGGAGGCTCTTCTGGAGCTCTGACACTCCCGTCTGGCTTGGCTTCCCCGTCCGGCTGTTCTGAGACAAACCCCCCTGAAGTGTAGTGGGTTAAGCGCATGAAGAAACCACTGAGGCCAATGTAGTGATCAGCATGGTTTACTGGTACACAACAAAGATAAAGACTAACGGCCGGCTGGCCAACGATATACACACTTGGGGACACACCCTAGGTCCCGTTGGTGGGTTTAAATCTCCTGCCACGGTCCCATTGGTTCCCCCAGTGGAGGGGCTAGGAGCCTAGTCCCCATTGTTCTTCCAGAGTCAAGCTCTGGGGTATTCGCTGGCCCCTGGTGGTGGTCAGCGGACACAACATCCCTCCCCCCATAGTTTGGACCCACCCTAGGTCGCATAGTCCTTTAAGTAAGCCAGGGACCACCGTTCTCTAGTGGACCATTGGGGGGCCGGTACTGGGACCTCCGGGGCCCCGTCCGCTGTGTTGGGATGCGCTGGTGGTGCAAACCCCTCTGGCTCTGAAGTGTCGGTTGCCGGGGCTTCCTTGGCAGCCGCTGGAGGAACTGGGGCAAAGTTTGGACGTTCTTCAGTGGGGAGGTCCTGCGCGGGGGCGTTTGGTGGGCTCATTTCTGGGTCTGCCCGTTGTTCCGGACCCTCCATGCTTGGGTTTTCTGGAAGCATGCACCGACGGAGTTGGTCAATGTGCCTCCGCAGGACCTGCCCACATTCTGTTGACACATCGTACATGACGGTGCCTCTGTTAAATGCTTCCCCTGCTCTTGTGGGGCCCTCCCCCTTATTAGCAGGCTCTGGCTCAACTGTTGCTTACACTCCCGACAGCACCTGGTGTTTTTGGCCACTGTGTGACACAGAGTGTTGGACTGGATGGGCCATTAGCCTGATCCAACATGGCTTCTCTTATGTTCTCATCCCTAGTGGAGCAGATCCACAAGATTCAACTCAATACGTTATATCTTTTCACCCAAAACAAAATATAATGTTCTTCTGTGTGTGTGTGTGTGTGTGGGGGGGAAATGGAATTATTTGCGGCAAACATCTTGAAACTGATATTTTAAAAAAATGAAATGGCCAAAGTTTTCCTAGCACACACATATAACAGTGACAGTGAGGAGTGGCCGCAGTTGTCTGCTTGGCCAGAAAGAAGGAATGTAAGTGGGAAGCAGCAGTGACTAACTGAAGAGGACGCAACAGAAAACTGAATGTATGTGCATACCATGCATCTCTTCGAAGAGTATCTAAGCACCAGGGGCCCCTCCACATGATTTCCTGGCACCTCATCCGTCCATCTTGCTTAAAATGTTCAAAGCGTGTGTGTGTATAAAATCTGGATTTCACTGAGAATGGCTTGCCTCATTTTGAGATGCTTTCAGGCTTCAGATGTTCTCCATGGCAGGTAGGGAACACAGAAAGAAGTATAATAGTAATAATCTCCAGCATTTATATAATACTTCTATAGTTGTGAATAGGGCCGCAGTGGCTCAAAGGTTAAGACACTGAGCTGCAGACTGGAAGGTCAGTAGCTTGGCAGTTTGAGACCCTCGTGCCACGTGACAGAGTGAGCTCCCGTCTCAGGCCCCAGCTCCTGACAGCCTAGCAGTTCAAAAGCAAGAAATTGCAAGCAGATAAATAGGTACCGCTGCTAACACAGAACCTGGTAACTAACATCTAGTTTGGCCTGTCAGTGTTAGAGAAGAATTGTGAATTAAGGGGCAGGTAAAGAAAGGAGCCGCGGTGGCTCAAGTGGTTAAGACGCTGAACTGTAGGCTGTGGAAGGTCAGTAGTTTAGCAGTTCAAGACCTGAGTTGCACGTGACAGAGTGAGCTCCCGTCTCCGGCCCCAGCTCCTGACGGCCTAGCAGTTCAAAAGCAAGAAATTGCAAGCAGATAAATAGGTACCGCTTCGGTAGGAAGGTAGCAGCGTTCTGTGCACATGACCATGGAGAAGTCTTCGGACAGTGCTGACTCTTTGGCTTGGAAACAGAGATGAGCACCACCCCCTACAGTCGGATTTGACTGGCTTTCGAGCAAGGGAAACCTTTGTAGTTGTTAAAGCATCTCCTATACATGTTCTTATTTCAGTCCTTACAACAACCTAGTGTGGTAGATAGTTTATTATGGGGGTGGAGGGTGTGAGAGAGAAGTGATTGCTGAAGTCCAACTCATGAGTTCATAGCAGAAGCAACATTTGATCCCCAGGACTTTTAAAACTATACAAAGTAGAACCATAACACTGCTGCCCCCCTCAGTATGCTATCCCGGCTCTTGATTGGTGTACCATTTGAGGAACCTACAACTCTTCATCAGGGAGAGGTTGCTGCTGTTCGTCTTTTGAAATTAGAATGTTTCATATACATTTCAAGGGACGGGTGGCATGGAACCTGCCCATTTGGATTCCATTTAGGCTGGGCTTTTGGAGAGAATTGTCAGAAGAAGCTGCTAAAGACCCGTGAGGAGGGATCTCCTCTGCTAGCATCAGCTTTCTCATCTGCCAGTTTCCTCCTCCCCTTTCCTATAGTTTCATATTATGGAGAGCGAGGAGTATTGAAAACAGATGAGACTGTGGGCCAAAACTGAAGGCTCTTCCTAAACTTTCAGTACTCTACTCAGTAAAGACTTCTGAGGCATGCTCAAACCCACTATTGTTGAGGTGAACCTGAGAAAGGATAGATTTTCTTTATTTCTCCTGGTCAGTATACTTTTGTTTCAGCCTCTCATTGGTTAGATGTTGAGCCTCTTTGGCTGATGCTTGCCTTTGGTGTTTCATCTTATATAGGACCTCTCTTCTTCTCTCTTTTACCTGGGCTTGGAGTTGTCCCAAGTCAACCTTTTGGAAGTTAACCTGTTCACAGGAAGTTAAATGTACCTACATGAACATGTCGTGTAAGATATGCTTCTATTTTTGTAAGTAAAATTTCTTTCTCTTGTTACCACTGGAGTCAGATCATCTTTGTAATTTGTTTCAACAGCAGTTTCCCTTAACCAGGGAATATGGAGGATCGAGGATACTGTGTAAAGCTTCTGTGCTTCCAAGGCAATTTTTTTTTTTTTTACATTTAACCCAATAGAAGTAAGGGTGCAAACAATTCTGGCAACTGGTAGGAGACTCACCTTCGGGGGTGCATGACCTGGAAGTGACATCATCACATTGCCAGCAACATTCTAGTATTTGCCCCAACCTCTGTGTTTTAACCATAGAGATTGGGGCTAATGCTAGAGCATCACCTGACATGATGACATCATTTCCAATTTGCGCTGGAAGCTACATCTACATTATGGCATCAGGATGGTATTCACAGTATTCAGAAGTGCAAATGAATACAGAAAAACCTTACGGATTGACTGCCAGACAAAATCCCAAGGAGAGAGGTCAACCTTTGGCAGTGGGGAAAACACTGGAATGTGGGTGAGTTGTTCTTAGCTGAGCTGCACAGCTGACTCATTTCACCTATACATAAGCCTGGAGGAACTTTAGGAATCCTCTTTCCTTGTTTCAGGGATTTAAATGGGGGGGGGGCTAAATAAATGAAGACATTGCCAAGAGAGAGAGAGAGAGAGAGAGAGAGAGCGAGAGAGAGAGCGAGAGAGAGAGTGTTGAGCATTTGTGCTCTCCTAGCTGGTTCATCTTCAGCATTTCCAGCTTGACAAACGTAAGGTTCAGAAAGCTAGAGAAGCCACATTTAATGAACACAAGGAGAGAGGGAAAGCCCCCTAAATGCTTGTTCGGTGCAGCTTGACTGCGGAGGCTGCCACAAGCTTTATTTAAGGAAATCGTCTCTTCTGTTTATTCAACTCATTTTCATCTGAATAGAATCTGTGTCTCTGAGCTGCGCTCTCTGATGCCGCAAATCCACTCCGCCAGCCTTTTGGTCCTATCGATTTGCGTGTCAGCGGTTCAAATGGGGTATTTATACTGTGGCTGAAACACCTAATAAAAATTTAAATTATAGCTTTAAAAAGAGGGGGTGGGTAGAGGAAAAGCCAAAAAAAGGGTTCGGCAGTGACAGAGAAAAATAGTAAAAACAGTGAAATTACTGCAAGAGAGGAAAGCAGGGGAAGGGTTTTTCTTTAGAGTTTAAGAACAGAACAGTGCACGAGAAACCCAGGGCTGATGTGGAAATGGCAGTCCTGAGTTAAATTCCTCTTTCTTCCATCACATGTGTCTCGATACAGTGCCACTCTTTCTTTAAAGGTAAAGGTTCCCTTTCTCGAAAGCCAGTCGAATCCAACTCTAGGGTTGCGGTGCTCATCTTTGTTTCAAAGCCGAAGAGCCAGCGCTGTCCAAAGACATTTCTGTGGTCATGTGGCCAGCGTGACTAAACACCAAGGTGCACGGAACGCTGTTACCTTCCCACCGAAGCGGTACCTATTTATCTACTTGCAGCTTCTTGCTTTCGAACTGCTAGGTTGGCAGGAGCCGGAACTAGAGATGGGAGCCCACTCTGCCATGCGGCACACTCGGGTCTCGAACTGCTGAACTACCGACCTTCCACAGCCTGCAGTTCAGCGTCTTAACCACTTGAGCCACCGCAGCTCCTGCCACTCTTTCTTTACTTGCCCCTTAATTCACAATTCTTCTCTAACACTGACAGGCCAAACTAGATGTTACCGTGTCCATGGGTCCAACCCCCATGGTGGTTTTGTCATTTGAAAAGGCAGGGGGTGGCAAGATCTCCTGGTCCTGCTGTAGCATTGCCAACTTCCAAGTGGAGATCTCCTGAGATTACAACTGACCTCCAGACAACATGTTCCCTAGAGAAAATGGCTACCTTGGAAGATGGACTCTGGCATGACACCTGGCTGAAGCCCCTCCCTTCCCCAAAGCCCTCCCTCCCTCGGCTCCACCTCCCCTAATTTCTAGAAATCCCCCAACCTGGAGTTGGCAACCCTCGCCTGCTGTACTGCAGGCTTGTGACGTTTTTAAATGGCCCAAGCTCACCTCTCAGGTGGCATCATCGTCCACGGGTCAGAACAATAAATGCTGTAATGTCTAGTTTGGCCCTCAGCCTGATGGAATCGAGCCCTGGGGAATCCTGGTACGTTTGTATGTATTTAAAACATTTATATCCCACCTTACCTCCCCATACTCAAACTGGGTAACAATGCAACACTGTCCATACATCAGTGGATATTGCACTATCACTATCTGGAAGCTATTTTTACTGCGTTCACCAGTGCTTTCCCCTGGTTAAGGGCACATAGGATTGCAGCAGCCTTAGCTTAATAATGATGGATGGTGCATCCCAAGACTCAGGTATGTGCCGGAGAAGAAACGGGGCCTGTTGAGAAATTCCCACTGCTACCACCAGAAAGCAAGCCTGGGAAACATAACCCAATGCAGGCTGGTATCCATGATGGAAGATTGTCAGCAAGCTGCCAAAGAACTCTGTGTAGCATAAGAGCTGTGCCTGGACCCCCCCCCCCAGGGTTCCTGTAGATTCCCAACTGCGTATTATGCTTGTCTCATGCATTCCTTTCGGTGAATGCTAGTACAGCTTTGAAACGTGCTTATCTGCAAGGTCACAGGTGCGGAGAGGAGACGGCTTCGCTTAGTCTATAATGAGCTAGAGTGTGAGAACAACTAATTGTTATCTTTTAGGAAACCGTTGCTTCTCAGACTAGGGGCGCGAATCTGAGAGTCAACCCGCGCGAGCGGGAACCAAGTCCATTGGTTATTGTCGGTTTGAATTTGCTTTACTATCCCCTGCTTGGACCTTCCCCAGTTATTCTAAACAGTGAACGTGTTCCTGTTCCATCATGGCTTCAATAAAATACTACTTTGCTACAAACGTGTATTGATTGCAAGTTGTGGGGATCGGACAAAGATGCAGACTGCTTGTGGAGTTGCACACATAGTTTGAAATGCGGAGCTGAGCAGAGCGTTCTCAGTATAACCATCTCAGGACTTGTCAACGAAGTGAAGATCACGGTGAGTGGCATGTGGAAAGGGAGCGAAATGAAACCAGGAGTGATAGGATGAAAGACACTTCTCACCCCGAGTCTCTGCCATGCCTCATTCAGAGCAGACAAACCCATTTCTTTATTTATTTGGGGGAATGATGCTGCACCTTGATCTGTTTTCTTTTTTTGGGGGGGGGGTTATATCCCACCTTTTACCCCTTTCTAATCCACCTTCATTTCTTGTGGGATTTATGCTCCGCCTGTATACCACTCCTTGATTGGTACCCTCACCTTTTTGTTGCACAAATACCCAAGGCAGTTTACTAATGTAAACAACTTAAGACAGTATCAAGCTGCAAAAATGGCCAGTGTGTGTGGGTTTTTTTTTTAACAAAAATGTAAAACACATAATCAATCGAGATAATAAAAAAAGCAACACTGCAGAACAGTCGCTCGGCGAGGAAGCTGATGATTCAGTGGCAGCTGCAAATAAAACAGCAGTGGCAAAAACAAAGAATCTTCAAAATAATGAATGTTAATAATCTAAATCCCAGGCTGTGCACATTTATCTAAAATCACTCGCAGCGGTAAAACTGAAGGCAGGAAGTCGCAGTGGAGGTTGAAAATAAACCCAGAGGCTCTGATAGCTTTCATACTACAGAAGAGGGCATGGAGAAGTCACCCACACAAGTGGGTGCAGGGCAAGCGGGTTTTTTGAGGATGGCAACAGTGGCATCGTGTGTTCCTGAGACAGCCGGGGTTGCCAAGTGCCACAGAACAGGTGGCGGAGGAGGAGGAGGAATGGTGCAGGTAGCGCTGGCAAGGTGCTCAAAGGTGATGGGAGCGAGAGCCTTTTGAGACTTTCCAGCAACAAGAGGAACCCTTCAGGAAAGCACAAATTATCATAGCAACTAATTCAGGTAACTTCAGAGGTCATTTCAGGGGGGATCGCGGGGGATCGCAGTTCCCCCGGGTGAGGTATGGGGGCGGGGCACATGACGAAGCCCCGCCCCCCGCTTCCGGCCGCCCCGCTTCCGGCCCTCATTCAGCCAGGAGGAGGCAGGAGAAGAGGGAGGGTAAGTTGCTTCCTCCCTGCCTCTCCCCACCCCTGCCTGCCTGGGGCCAGGGAGCGCCGTCGCGGGGCTTCCTTGCACTCCCGCCGGCCTTGCAGGTCCACCGCCGGGCCCCTCATGGGGCTTGGCAGTGGAGCTGCAAGGCCGGCGGTGGCGGCTGGGACCGTTGGGGGCGGGGTGTGTGGCCTTATGACACACTTCCGGTGATGTCAGGGGGTGTGGCATATGCTAATGTGTTATGCTAATGAGTTCCCCTAGCTCTTTTTCTATGAAATGACCCCTGGGTAACCTATTGTGGCAGAGTAATACCAAAAGTGCAAAGTAGTGGTGGAACTGGAGTGTTCCACTATGTTATCAAATGGTGGCTGCGATGGTCACCTGGCGGCCTCGTTGAGTGAGTTGACCAGCATGGCTAGGATTTTAATATTAGGTATGCACAAACACTCCAAAACTGCACGTGCAGTTTTGTAAAAAAAAACCAGTGCAGGCCTGTGAGTATTTTGCAGATTTTTTAGAGTACATGAGGTTCTCACGCATACAAAAACACACAAGATTTTACAGTGTAGCTTCCATCCAATATACATCTCCATAGGCACCACCTGAGTCCATCCCTCTCCCCGGGTCTGTGTTTATGCTGAGCACATGAGGCACACCCATTTATTAATAAGAGAAGTGAAATACAGCCACCTTGCCAAATGCGCTCGAAACATTCAGATTTTTTTTTACTCTTGAGTTTCAAGCCACCCCCTATCTACATTGCTCTACCTCGGGGTCTGTTTCCTAATCCAACTTAATGAGGGGCTCACAGTTTTCATATGTAGATACCCAAGGGGGGGGGGAATAGATTTGAAAAGGACCTTATAAGTGATGTAATCCAATTCCCTGCTCTGTACACATGCACAAACATTCAAATTGCATATGCAGTTCCATAAAACCCTAGAGTATATTTGTTCGGCAGATATTCAAGGTATTTAAGCAAAACAGACCTAGTAATTTGCTGACATCTGATGGATGGAGTTGAACATGACAAAGTTTGAGTCCAGTGGCACCTTTAAGGCCAACAAAGTTTTATTCATGGTATAAGCTTTCGTATGCAAGCATACTTCCTCAGATACAGGCTGTATCTGAGGAAGTGTGCTTGCATACAAAAGCTTATACCATGAATAAAACTCTGTTAGTCTTAAAGGTGCCACTGGACTCAAACTTTGCTCTGCTACTTCAGACCAACGTGGTTACCCCAGCTGAATCTATCTTAGAATTATAGAATCGTAGCGTGGGAAGGGACTTCCAGGATCATCTAGTCCAATCCGCTGCACAATGCAGGAAATTCATAACTACCTCCCCCCACACCCCAGTGATTCCTTCTCCATGCCCGGAAGATGGCAAAAGAAGAAGAAGAGGAGGAGATTGGATTTATACCCCACCCTTCACTACCCAAAGGAGTCTCAGAGTGGCTTACAACCCATCTTTCAGGATCCCTGGCCAAACTGTTCATGGAGTTGAACATGGTTAGTTTGATTGTTTAACATATTTGCTGTGTAAAGCGTGGCATCGCCAGTTACCATTCCTTCAAGGCAATATCGACAAAGGGAAATAAGTTTCAGTCACTTGATAACTCACGTCGCAGGTGATCATTGGCTTTGAGAGCCAAACTATGTGATCGGGGTGTTGTGTGATAGAGCTGCTCCTGAGCAGTGCTTCAGATGAGAGATCAAACAGGGTGAGTCCACAGATTAGCAGTTCCTTAACACTGGAAAATAGAAGGGGGTGTCTATAAATGATCGACTCCGTCACTCACTACTGAACGCAGGGCAGGGCAGCGGCATCCAGGAAAACAGAAAGAGACTAGATGAATGTGTCAGGAAACACCTCACACAGAACACTTACAACAAGAATGAACAAGAAGCCAGGTAAGATAGGTTCAGCTTCACTTGCCATTGAAACATGCAACACCCCCCTCCCCCGCAGCTTTATATGGTATAGTCCAGGAAAAGCTTTTTTTTCACTTGATTCTGCTGAATCTATAAACTGGTGTGTGTGACTGTGTGAGACAGAGATCACACATTTTTCTGAAGCAAGAAGAACAAGTGCACTTTTGGCAACCAGCTTTGCTCCCTTCAGAACAGAGAATTGATTACCTTTGCAGTCTGCCTGCTCTGTAAAAGATGTTGCCATACCAATGTGGTATTCCAGAGCACCTTTGACAGAGGTGGCAAATACAGCCCATCCTTCCCAACTTCCAAGCTGTAATTATTCCCATTCGGGACTCTCTAGTGTGTAGGCGCCTAACTACAATAGGCTGGGGCAGGCAACGTATTTGGGGGGGGGGAATCGAAGTTCTTAATAATGTGTGGAAAATCCTATTTTTGAGGCAAAAAAGGGATTTAAATGATGCCGAAGAGTGGTTGCAAGCAAAACACGCCACACTGCAGCATCCAGTCAATGCCTGATAGAAGATTTACGGAAGCTCTGCTAACCTGAAACAGAAAATTAAAATGTGTGTCCCGCAAATTAAAGCAGCGAGCTTGGTATGCTTGGGGCAAGGGCATTGGCACAAGGGTGGCTGTTTGCTAGTCCAATGGCATTGCAAAGAAACAAAACAAAACCCACCACTTCTTTGGGAACATTTTAGAGCTGTGCTCTGCATCCTGTGACTCTGAGCACATGTAGGCATCACATGTGGCATGCCTTACTGAGTTAGATCAGGAACGCATCCGTTAGGTAGACTACATCCTAGAGCAGTGGTTCTCAACCTTCCTAATACCGCGACCCTTTAATACAGTTCCTCATGTTGTGGTGACCCCCAACCATAAAATTATTTTCGTTGCTACTTCATAACTGTAATTTTGCTACTGTTGTGAATCATAATGTAAATTCTGCCCCCCACCCCATTCCAGCACTTCGAGTGCCCAAATCGTGCAGCTGCTCGGAGAGCAAGTCTGTGTGCTGCTCCTTCTACCCCTCCCCCTCCCTCCGACATAAAAGCAAACTTTCCCCACGGCTCCCCCCCACCTTCCCGCCTCTCCCCACCCCTCCCCTGCGAGCTCCTGCCGCTCTCCAGAAGCCCCTCCGGCGGAAAGAGCGAGCCCTCGCCTCTCTCCTCGCGATTCCTTTGGAATCCCATGCCGCCACTCTTTCAGCACCCAAACTTGGGACAGCACCCTGGAGCCCACAGCCCACCCCCCCCCACCGCCACAAAGCCGCCTCCGGAGCGGGGGGAGGGGGGATGCGAGCGGCTTCCCCCCCAGATGTAGTTGTGCCCAAAGTTGCCAAGTCAGCCATGCCGATTGCCGTAGCCCTGCCCGGGAGGACGGGGGGAGGTGATTATCGCCCATCTCTCTCTCTATCCCTCCCCCCCCCTCGCACGTCTGCAAGCATTTCCACCCCAAAACTGGTCGGCGAGGTCTCTCCCTCTGGTCATGGAGTCATGTCCTGGCGACGGCGGGTGCAACGTGTCTTGCCGTCCCTGCGGCAGGGATTCTGCAAAGAAATGCGATCCCCCTCCGCGATTTGGCGAGACTTGGGAGCCCTATCCTAAGACCATCGAAAATTTGTGTTTTCCGATGGTCTTAGGCGACCCCTGTGAAAGGGTCGATCGACCCCCAAAGGGGCCGCGACCCACAGGTTGAGAACCGCTGTCCTAGAGCAAACATGTGCACTGGGTTAGGTGAGATTGAAGGGAACTAGTGCACAATCATTCACAATTTCTATAAAATGATCTTGCCATAGCTGAGCGGAGAAGCTAACCCATCTTAGCTTCAGTGCCTTGCCTATTAGAATTAATCTGATAAGATATTTTCCTGTTTTATGTGGAATGTTCTCATATATGAATGTATATATGAATATATGAATGTATTTACATGTACTTATTGACTTTGAAAATACTGAAATAAGACAGTGGATGATAACAAGAACACAATTTTTAGTCTTGATATTCTTTACTTTATAGTTTTTGTTTGCACTCTGCATCACAGTTTTTGGTTCCCAATTTCTCCAGGGCTCTTTTTTTAGAAAAAGCCCAGCAGGAACTCATTAGCATAATAGACCACACCCAACAGCAGAAACACATTAGCATATTAGGCCACACCCCTGACAGCACAGCTCATTAGCACATTAGGCCACACCCACATGTTACCAGAAGTGTGGTTATCCAGCCACACCCAACTTTTGCTTCTTATTCTGTTTACCTTGTTTGTTGTCAAAACCCAGGGCTTTTTTGTAGCAGGAACTCCTTTGCATGTTAGACCACACACCCCTAATGTAGCCAATCCTAATGAGTTTCTGCTGTTGGGTGTGGCCTATTATGCTAATGAGTTCCTGCTGGGCGTGGCCAACTTGGGAGCCAGCCGGAACTCCGTTCCTGTGTGGTCCTGGCCAAAAATAGCCCTGCTCTTGCCTGACAGAGGATCTTTTTGGAGTGTGGGGGGAGGTATCTAAAACAAGACTTAGAGACTGCTCTGCAAGGTGTTTGAGTTGCTGTTCATAAGGTGGTGCTGTGAGATGACTGCTGTGCCCTCTCGTCTGTGGGGCACCTCAAGATTGTACTTGCCCCCTGTGATGTTTACCATCTACACAAAGATACCGGGGGACGCTCTCCAAGGACCTGGGACAGAGGATCACCAATATGCCAGTGAATGCCAGCTCTGTCTAGCCTTTCCATCTAGCTTTCAGGAGGCGGGGTGGGGTGGATTCCAGATTGGCGGTGCTTGAGGTCAATGGCTGTTGAGAATGAGCACATTGAAGGTGAAGCTAAACAGCACTGAAACACTGTTGACTGGGAGTATGCCAGTGTTGCACTCACAGTGAAGTGTTGAGCTTGCATGTTGGACATGGTCTTGGATATGTCTCTGCATCTGGGTCAGGAGAGAGACCCGGAGCCAGTTTTCTGTCTAAGCCACCTAAGCAAGCACTTGAGAAGCCACAAGAAGGAGGGCAGTGATACACCTCAGGGACTCGGTTTGTTCCCAGCCACCAGCAGCAGAGGAGGTATCGATCGTTGCCTCAAGAGGCCATGGCAGCAACAGCTGGGTCCAAGCAAAGGCCCTGCAGTAACGCCACAGGACCCTGACCTGGTTGGTTCCACCATGACCTAAGATAGGGTTGCCATTCCTCCGACAGGAGCGGGGGTTTACCCGCTTTGGGGGGGCCTCAATTTGCTGCCACCCAGCTGGCCAGTGGAGGGAGCCCTGCCCCCAAAGAGCCCCATCCACGCCTAGGGCAGTCTGTTTACCTGTCGCCAGGAAAAGAAACAAACCTGTTTAGATACACACAACATGTATATTTGTGTGTATTATGTGCTATCAGGCTGCTTCCGAACAAGTGAGCTGCAAAATGTCCTATTGGTTGCTGGGTGACCTTGCTCAGGTCTTGCAAACTGAAGGCTGTGGTTTTCAGTTTGGTGTAGTGATTAGGAGTCCGGACTCTAATCTGGGAGAACCGGGTTTGATTCCCTACTTCTCCACATGCAGCTGCTGGTGTGACCTTGGGACAGTTACAAGATCTTTCAGAGCTGTTCTCTCACAAACAGTTCTTGGGAGAGCTCTCTCAGCCCCACTACCTCACAGGGTGTCTGTTGTGGGGAGGGGAAGGGAAAGGGATTGTAAGCCACTCTGATACTCCTTTAGATAGTGAAGGGTGGGGTATACATCCAATCTCCTCCTCCTCCTCCTCTAGCTTTGGAAATTTCTGGAGGTTAGGGGAGAGTGCTTGGGGAAAGCTGAATTTGTGGAGGGGTGGGGAGGTCAGCAAAGATCAGGTACCATAACGCTTGCTTCCAGAGCTGTCATTTCCCCCAGGGAACTGATCTCTGCAGTCTAGAAATCAGTAATAATTCCAGAACTCCAGCCCCCACCTGGAGGTTGGCAACTCTACAGACTACCAGGATGAGAAATGACTTCAAAGAGCGTTAATAGGAAGAGTAACTAAAACATCTTGATTAGCACTGCCTAAATCTTGTTCTAGCATTAATTAAAGTCTTGTGATCTTAAGGCGACTCCACAAATGACTAATTCTGTAACGCTGTAAACTATAATGGAAGGTCTCCCTAAATTGTAAACTCTATCAATTCAAGTGCATCCCTAACAGAGGATTAGCACCAGGAAATTTCTCAGTACTGCCAGGGCTTCTATGGCTGATTCATAGATTTCTTAGGAGCACATACCTGCCCACCCACACATTTTAGTGGAGAGTAATTAAAGGAGTTTGGACTCATCAGCACACCATTGGGCAGAGCAGCGCTTCCCCTCTTTTGATGGGTAGATATTGCCAGCAGACAGAAAAGAGAAGATTTTTTTTGGTGGGGGGATATATATTGCCTTCCAAATTGCCCAAAACATGCTCTGCCTGGAAACCTGCCTGAGTAAACGGCTCCCTTACCTCAGGATAAGTATCATCAGGGCTTATTTTTGGACAGGAACGCACAGGAATGAAGTTCTGGCTGGCTCCCAAGTTGGCCACGCCCAGCAGGAACTCATTAGCATAATAGGCCACACCCAACATCAGAAACTCATTAGGATTGGCTACATTAGGGGTGTGTGGCCTAACATGCAAAGGAGTTCCTGCTCCAAACAAATAGCCCTGGGTTTTGACAACAAACAAGGTAAACAGAATAACAAGCAAAAGGTGGGTGTGGCTGGATAACCACACTTCTGGTAACATGTGGGTGCGGCCTAATGTGCTAATGAGCTGTGCTGTCAGGGGTGTGGCCCAATATGCTAATGAGTTCCTGCTGTTGGGTGTGGCCTATTATGCTAATGAGTTCCTGCTGGGCTTTTTCTACAAAAAGAGCCCTGAATTGATCATAATAGTCCTTCCTTCTCAGTATACATGTGTGGGATCAGACTGCAGAAGTCAAGAGATTTTTGGCTTGATCAAGGAAAAAAATGTAAAGGGGGGGGGGAGAAAGAGAATTATGGGAACATGTCTGCCCATGGCAGAAACTCCAGGCTGATCTTCTGTTTCCCATCCTGTGACAGCTACAGAGGCTTGAGCATAGGAAAAGGCACAAGGCTTTTGGTAAGAGCCAAAGGGAGTTTGGTAAGAGCCAAGGACAGCCCGTTTGGTGTAGTGGTTAAGTGCGCGGACTCTAATCTGGGAGAACCGAGTTTGATTCCCCACTCCTCCACTTGCAGCTGCTTGATGACCTTGGGCAAGCTGTAGTTCTGTCAGAGCTGCTCTCTCAAGGACAGTTCTGGAAAGAGCTCTCTCAGCCCCGCCTACCTCACAGTGTGTCTGTTGTGGGGAGGGGAAGGGAAAGGAGTTTGTAAGCCGCTCTGAGACTCTGAGTGAAGGGCGGGGTATAAAATCCAATCTCCTCCTCCTCCTTAATAGGGTTGCCAGGTCCAGTGGCTGGAAAACTCTTGGAGATCCAGGTTGGACAACTCCTGGAGATTTGGCGGCAGAGCCTGGGAAGGACGGGGACCTCAGTGGGGTATAGAGGCCACCTTCCAAACCCGCCCTTTTCTCCAGGGGAACTGATTTCTGTAGTCTGGAGGTGAGCTGCAATTCCAGGGGATGCCCAGGTCCCACCTGTCGGCTGGCATCCCTAGCTCTTAATCTGTGGCTTTGGTGCTGAGTGAGCCAGCCAGCCCGGTGTTCTCAGGACCAGGCACTGTACTTTCTGTTCTGTTTATTTAAACCCAGAGCCTCCAAGAGGTAGCAACTCGTAAGCTGACAATAGATCGCCGGCTGCTGCGGGAGCAGTTCGCGCATCCCTTCGAGGACCCAGGGAAAGATTGAGCAAAGATCTGCTCTAAGCCTTTAAAAACAAAAAAACAGAAAAAAAGAAGTTTACTTTATAGGATTTTCCTCTGCGCTGCTTAGTTTGATAGCTTCATTTCGGTTGCTCTTCTTCCAGCCCCGTGTTTCTGTATCGAGGATGGGAGAAAGCTTGGTAACCTGCCAGGAGGGAAGGCAGCTCTGGATATTTTTCATTACTCAGAAGCCGCTCTCATTAAAGAAAAGCCTGGCAACTCTGTACTTTTGGTACTGTTGGAAGCTGCTTTGGGTCCCCATTGGGGAGAAAATTGAAGTTAAAACAATGCCTAAATAAATACATCGCAGCAGGACTTTTTTTTTTAAAAAAAGAGAGGTGCCGGAACTCTCAGGAGGGAAGTGAAGTTTTCAAGCTGTATGCTGAAAACTCACAAACTTTTAAACATTTTAAAAAGAATTTTGTCGCAGAGGTTCCAGAACTCTGTTCAGTTCAGTTAAGTTCAGTCACACTTAATGGCATACCGTGACCAGTAAAATACATTATAGTAACAGTTCTGACAAACTAAAATAAAATAATAAACAATTCAAATACATATAATTCAGTTTAAATGCCTGGATCTGATTTTAATCACTTCCGTTAGAAACTGAGCAACCAAAGCTGTAATTTCAGGGTTGGTGTCGTTTAAGAGATCTTGGATAATTCTGTCTTTATTAACGCTAGGATTAAAGATCAATGACAGCGGCAAAAGTTCCTTGTGAGTGGCTGTATGAAATTGGCAATCTAAAATGATATGCTGGATTGAGTCAAGGGATTTTAAGGAAGTTCCGGGACTCTGTCCCAGTGCGTTCCCCCCGGGGGGGAAAAAGCCCTGCATTGCAGCATTTGGACTGCAAAAAGTAAGAAAGGAGCATCACAGGTACATGTGAATGAAAAGGTTTCCCTCCCCCTTTGAGTGGCTGATAGGTAGGGTTGCCAGCGTTTCGGTTGAGAAATTCCTGGAGATTTGAGGGGTGGTGTAGGAATGCAGATTGGAAAATATCTGGAGATTTGGGGGGGTGGAGCCTAAAGAGGGTGGGTTTGGGGAGGGGAGGGGCTTCACTGGAGTACAATGCCATAGAGTCCACCTTCCAAAGCAGCCATTTTCTCTCCGTTAACGGATCTCTGTCACCATAGAGATCAGTTGTTATCCCAGGAGATCTCCAGCTACCACCTGGAGGTTGGAAACCTTAGGGTGGTACCTGTGAAGGGGGCATTTGGGGAGGGATTTCGTGGAGGAGGAGGAAGAGGAGGAGATTGGATTTACACCCTGCCCGTCACTCAGAGTGGCTTACAATCTCTTTTCCCTCCCCCTCCCCACAGCAGGCACCCTGTGAGGTAGGTGGGGGCTGAGAGAGCTCTCTCGAGAACAGCTCTGACAGAACTTATGACTGACCCAAGGTCACACCAGCAGCTGCAGGTGGAGGAGTGGGGAATCAAACCCGGTTCTCCCAGATTAGAGTCCGCGCTCTTAACCACTACACCAAACTGGCTCTTCTCGAACCTATGGTATTCCATCGAGTTTGTCCTCTGAAGCGGCGATTTTCTCCAGTGGAATTGATCTCTGTCATCTGGAGATCAGTTGTAATTCTGGGAAAGTTCCAAGGCCCACCTGGCAGTTTTCAAACTGACAGGCAGAACCCCCCCCTCCATCATTTTGCTCCCCACCCCTCCATTCTTATGCTGCAGGACTTGTTGGCAGAGTTAAGCCAAGTTCTTTACTTTAAACAGCTGGCGCTCCGTCTCTCTGCATGTTTAAACTCCGCCAACAGGACTAAAGGCACTCGTGCTACCACAATACAAGAGGCTTTTTCTCCTGACTTTTTATCTCCAATGTGACTATTCGTGCTGCCTTTTACAATAGCGGGTGGAGCGGAACCTGATTAAAGACCCTCGCCTGGCCTATTTCCAACACTAGCTGACTCCACTCAGTGGGGAGGAAGTCTAATAATATTTCGGATTTCTCATAGGTTACTTAATGACCCCTGATTATCGCTTGATGGCTGTAACAAACCCAGGTGATTCCAGACAGTTGGAGGATATGGCATCCATAACAGTTAAAGTGGTATACCATCTATATAGTTTTGTGATATAGGTAAGGGCTGTCTCCCCTCCCCCATCTCTAAAACAGACCTAGATCACCCTCCCAGAAAGGTTCCTTTTTTATTTAGAAAATGTAAAGGCACATTATCAAAAGCTTATGCCAGAATTCTTTAGGATTAAATATATCTTCCTACCTGCTTCCTCATTGTTCCAGCCCTTCCCCTTTCCATAGAAACACACCATCATAACCCTTCTATGCAGAAAGCTCTTTGCTAATTGCTACTGGAGTCAAATAAGCTTCACCAGGGCTTTTTTTTGTAGAAAAAGCCCAGCAGGAACTCATTAGCATAATTGGCCACACCCAACAGCAGAAACTCAGCATATTAGTCCACACCCCTGATAACACAACTCACTAGCATATTAGGCCACTCCCTCATGCCTTCCCTTGGCTTGCCCGGGTGCCCCGTGGCTGTGGGGAGCCCGAGCAAGCCTCCCCTTGAAAGGGAAGGCAGTTTAAACTGCCTTCCCCTGGGCACCCCGCAACTGCAGGGGGACTGGGCAAGCCGGCCCTTGGACAGGCTGGGGAAGGCACGGGGAGGCATTTAAATGCCTCCCCAATCCTTCCAGGCCTCCCCTGGCCTGCCCATCTCAGAGTCACTGGGGGGGTCACTGTCCAGGCCTTCCCTCTGTAGCCACGCACGCAGAGGTTTTGGCTGCAGGGGCGTGGCCAACTTTGAAGCCAGCCAGAACTCCATTCCCGTGCGTTCCTGCCCCAAAATAGCCCTGATGCTTCACGCTATTCACAGCTGTGTGTGTGTGTGTGAGAGAGAGAATGATTAATCTAATTAGTCTGTGAAAGTGTTTTAAGCCAGGGGTGCCCGTGGGTGCCATGGACCCATTGCCACCTTTCTTGGTACCCATCAAGTGTTTTTAGAAAGTGGGCACTGCCAGGTGGTGAATTTGCCCAGCAAGGGTTCTTAATGGCATTGTAGATTTGATTGGCTGTGCAGATTTTTGAAAATGTAGCTTTGGCAGCTGCCACCACCACAGCACAAGGATGTTCACTGTGTGACTACAGGTAAGTTGCAGCAGCCATTTTGTGCTGGCTCCACCTCCTTCAGCAGGCATTTTGTGGCAGCCATTTTGTGACTGTGCCCACGATGAGGTGTCAGAATTCCAAATGTACCCACAGGGTCAAAAAGGTTGGGGACCCCTGTTTTAAGAGGTATTGTTATGGTACAGGGTTGCCACAATACATGGATGATATCTGGGGTATTATTGGCCACCCAAAGTCTGTTTGCATCTTTCCCCTCAACTCAGTTGTCCTGGAAATATACAAATGACACCCCCTTATTCTGAACGGCCACAACACCTCATGGTGGTAAGAAATGAATGTTTTCACTGTGTTGGGGATCAATTAGAGCACAATCCTAAACATGTCTATCGAGAATCCTACCCAGGTCTATTCAGTGGGCTTACACCCAGGAAAGTGTTCATAAAATGAATACTTTGGACATGCAGTACTTTATGCCCCCCCTCAATTTAATTTGATTTCAAGTAACTGCTCAAAAAATACAGTGGAAGTGAGGGACCGAAGCCCAGCCGAACAACCAACCCTTGTGATTGTATGATAATACATTTAAAGCAGGACAGATGAAGGGGAAATTTTTTTTCATAGATTTTTTCCTTTGGCGTCTGTTATGACCCCCATATCATAGGAGGAATTCTGCTTAGGGTAACAGTACACAAAAGCGATAGCATGTGAGCCAGGATGCTTTTAAAGTGAGGAATAAATCTCCGCTTTGTCATCACACACTCCCTAAATCATTTCTGTTTCCAGCATCCCTCTCCTTAACACTGCCTCCGAAAAGCACTTATACCCCAGAAAATATCGTTTTGAGTTTGTAGGTACAGCCGTTATCGAGATCAGATGAGCCACAAAACATTTTAGAAAAACAGTTCGACAGTGAACTTAAAAAGGTGCATTTTGTAAAGTGCAGACGTGGTGTGGGAGGGGGAGAGGGGGGAGAGAGAAAGAGACACCTTTCATTGGTTTATTTGAAATGGCAGAATGAAGAGTGTCGACAGAAGAGAGAGATAGGTATGGGATTTTGACTGGGGCTTGATTGAATTTGCTTGATGCTATAGGAAATCGAGGCTGATAGGAGGAAAACAGCGGCATCTCTCTTATCTTGACAAAGAGGTTCAGAAACCGCACATGCAGGTTTTTCCCCTTTCTGGGGAAAGATTATAGGAATCCTGTGTGTTCCCTGGCCTTGGGAGTGATTAGACTGCACCTTGCACAGATGCTGTTTTCGTAATTTGTTTAAATTAAGTGAGTTAAGCGTGTGGGAGCAAGCAGGCCTCTTATTAGAAATACAGTTGCTGAGGATATTCCTGGATTCCAGGGTGGTGTCTTGGAGAGTGGAGGGTGAGGAGAGGAGTGAGCTCAGTGGGGATCCAGTGCCACAGAGTCCACTCTATATGCAGCTACTGGTGTGACCTTGGGTCAGTTACAAGATCTGTAAGAACTGTTCTCTCAAGGACAGTTCTGGAAAGAGCTCTCTCAGCCCCACCCACCTCACAGGGTGTCTGTTGTGGGGAGGGGAAGGGAAGGAGATCCTAAGCTGGTCTGAGACTCCGAGTGAAGGGCGGGGTGTAAATCCAGTTCTCCTCCTCCTCCTCCTCCTCCTCCTCCTCCTCCTCGGCTGATCTCTGCACTTTGGAGATCAGTTGTATTTCTGGGAAAACCTGGAAGTCTGGCCACCCATGTTCCCTCTAAGCTGAGTTAGTGTGAGCTAGCTCACAGTTTTTTAGCCTCTGGCTCACACATTTTTGTCTTAGCTCAGGAAGGATGGCTCCAGAGCAGACTAATCTATGCAGTAGTCAAATTGCTTGCTCACAACTTTAATGCCAGTAGCTCACAAAGTAGAATTTTTGCTCACAAGACCCCACAGCTTAGAGGGAACGTTGCTGGCCACCCTGCTTCAGTCATTCTTCCAGTTCCTAAAAGAAACGGCACAGTCTCAGATGTCTTTTGCTTCGGCTGGGAACCTCGAAGCTGCCCGGCTGCTTCCGTCATTCTATCCAATTAGGCCGGGTGTAAGCAAGTTCTAATAGCTGATAGCTACCAGCCAGCAAAGGCCGTTGAGCATGCAGCCAGGCTCTACCGAAGCCTTCTTGTAAGAACGTATGAAGCCGCTCTAATTGTTCAGTGAAAAATTCCAAACGTTGCAAATCCATAAGTGTCTCTCACACAGTAAAGCATAGGCATTTACTACATCCTTGCAAATAAACGCCACGACATGTAATGTTCCCTCTAAGCTGTGGAGCCTTGTGAGCAAAACTTCTACTTTGTGAGCTACTGGCATAAAAGTTGTGAGCGAGCCATTTGGCTGCTGCATAAATTAGTTTGCTCTGGAACCCTCCTTCCTGAGCAAAGACGAAAATGTGTGAGCTGGAGGCTAAAAAACTGTGAGCTAGCTCACACTAACTCAGCTTAGAGGGAACACTGATGACATGTATTTTCCTGAATGATATAATTTACAGTTTGGATTCTATTGGGAAAACTCAGAAGACCTGCCTGATCTGTATGTTTGGGGGCCTGAAGTCCATTTGCCCCAGTTCTGGTGGTGTAGGGCATGAAACTTCTTTTCCAGCAAATTTACTTTTTAAAGATATCCTATTATTCTCTTTCAAAAGAAGAATTTCTCTTGGTAGTTTTCTGTTACACCTTGATGTCTCCTCGCCCAGGGGTTTTTGATGTTACCCGCCACAGGGTGCTCCAGCAGGACGGTCTGGGAAGACATGCCCTGCCTCTGAGCATCTGCCGAATGAAAATCTGAAATTTTGTAGACCCTCCCTTCTTGCCCCTCCTCTCTATGAATTTCTCCTTTGACCAAAATGGAATTGATCTGAAACAGACTTCAAATTCCTAAAAAGAGGGAAATAAATGAATGGTTGGGTTTCAGAAAGAAACTGGGTAAAGGGGAATTAAAATAATTCCTCTTAACAGTGCTTCCCAGATCTGACTGACTGGGGAGAACACATCTTGCATTATTCTGCCCTTTGCTGTGGCCTGTCTTCATCTATCTTTTTTAACCCCTTTGGGGCACCTATTATCTTCCTGTGATCACTGATCTTGATCATATAGCTTGACTTTTTGGAGATGGGAGAGGTCTGGTGACTGGATGGTCCTACGGAATAGTTAATTGATCTCTGCATTCCATCAAATTTCTTGTTTACACAGCACCATTGCACTTATTCACAGTGCACACTGCCTTTACGTCTTTCTCTGTTTCTGCTTAACTGGCTTGAGTCCATTGATGCTGGAGCCTTAAATGGACCTTCCATGAAATTAGAACTGATTGTAGGAACCAGGGGTGCAGATTTGACTCCCCACCCCCAATCATTTCAGGAGTTTCCCTCCAACTTTACTGACCCCCCCCTACAATTAACCTAATAACCCCTTATCCTCAATTCTTATTACCTAGTTTTTCATTGGAAGCAATTTATTTAAAAACAGCAACAACATGGAAGCGTGGTTGTTATTTATTCAAAATATGTTCAAAGCATTGATACTTAATATGAAAAATTCTACAAATTATACATACGGGACTTTTTTCGTGGTGGTATTCACTGGTATGGAGTACTGGCATCTTTGGGGAGGGGTCTCTGAAGTCTTGATGGGGGGAATCATAGAAACTGGTGCAACCTTCTGTGTATGCACTGGCACTTTCCCCCCTGAAAATGGATAAAAAAACAACAAAGGGCACTGCGTGTGTATTGAAAGGACAAATTATCCTGGTTAAAACAACAAAATGAATTTATAGGCTGCATGAGAATGCATTGAACCGTGTTCCTTGACATCACAATCTTTCATTTCTTTTATTATTTAAAAGTCACTGACATTTTCAAAAGTTTATTGGAACAAGTAACCCAGCCAACATGGCTCAAGTACCCACCATCTCATAGCCCACCCTACTAAGGCTGTGGTCACACGGCAAGCGTGCCGCGGTTTGTTCCCGCTGTAGATTTGATCGGGGATATTTTTAAGCGGGTTCGGATGATCACACATCCCTTGACCAACTGCTTGCTTTGCGCGACAATGCTCCAGGCACTGTCCAGACAGCCACCCCACCCCAGTGGCAGCGTGGCACAATTAAAAAAAATTCTTTGTGCATGCGCATATGGTGAAAGTCGCAAAAAACCACACCACCTATTGGAAGAAGGATGTTCAGATGACCTAATCGCAATCATTGCAAGAGATAGCTGTCCAGATAGGCAAATCGCGGGTTCAAAACACAAGTACCCGGAAAGTAGTTGATTTTTCCCGGTGTCAGAAAACTTGATAGGGAACCGGGAGGATCGCGCGAGTGAGTCCACTTTGGCATGGGAGACGGATGTGGGCGTCTGATCAGCAATTTTAAATACGAGAGGGAACAGTGGTGAAATCTGATCAAAATGACCATGTGACCACAGCCATTGCTTCCGTACGGTCTCATGAGAGATTAAATAAAAGTTTGGTCTTTTAATTCTGAATCATCTCCCAAGTCAATTCCTCTTTCAAGTTTATACTCAATAGGCAAACTTACAGCTAGATGGCTTAACTGTTCCTACCCCTGCAGCTTTTGATGCGTGCTGGCCTGCTCTAAATATCTTCCAGCTTCTGCCTCAGTCACTGACAGTGTACAGAATATAATCCATACAGCTATACATACTGCGCTGAAAAAGTAGTTGCAGATTTTTTAAATCTCATGTAATAAGACAAAGGGGGATAGTTCACAAGTTTCTCATAAAAGTTCTAGTTTAACTGCACAAGGACACTCTCTGTGTTCTAAGAGGGGGTCTGGATTGGACCAAGAACTCATTGCTCAGGATGTTGCTTGTTCTGCATTAATAGTGCTTCCTTTCCTTTCCTTTCCTTTCCTTTCCTTTCCTTTCCTTTCCTTTCCTTTCCTTTCCTTTCCTTTCCTTTCCTTTCCTTTCCTACAATAAGCTCCCTCAACCGGAGGTCTTGAGCCATACAATAAAATCACAGTTCAAATATCAATAACAATTACAGAATGACTGATATGCCACTAGTAAAATTGTGAGATTGTCATATTAATACTTAGCAGGAGAGTGTCTCGAAGATATAACAATAGACCAGAATTTGGCCACAGATCACATAACTGCAGGTCACCAACAAAAAGGAAACTACTTGCTCAAAATGGAGGAAATCCAAAGTTCTCGCGATGAAGACCACAGCTCACAAAATAACAAAACATGATCAGTGGTCTTGTTAATAGTGCTTCTTGGTAGCCTTCTTCAGATATTAGATCCACAAACTGGGAGGCTACAATCTATGTGTATCAGAACACATAGTCCCTGCAATTCACCTGATACACACAGTTAACATTTTCTGCAAAATGGGCAACATACATTTGAACCAGAATCCTGGTAGGCGTGGTCTCACTTTCTGCTTGCCATGACAATTCCTTGTGGCTCAAGAGAGAGGAGTGGATGGCAAATGCCCATTTTGTCTTCCTTCTCCATGGCTCTCTCTTGTTTCAGGGCAGAGGAGTCTCTTGGGCCCCTTCCTTTCTCTGCCTCTCCGCCTTTTCTTGGTGCTCCCAAGCGATACCTACCTCCTTTTCCTTGCTTTTGGTAGTTTCCCATTCAATCCTTGTGAGTGGCTATAACAAGTATCCAGCAGAGACTCTTGTCTGTTCATGTTTACCAGGAACAGTCTCTACTTTCTGGGACCTGACCTTTTAAAAACTGTGGGGGCTTCTGGAATTTTGGAAAAGAGGAATTGGTGCCACAACGAAATGGTTGCCATGTTGGGGCAGGGGACGAATCACAAAATGGTGCCGTGAGGGCTGGGTCCAGTCACAGAATGCTGTCTCTGAATGGGTTCTCCCTGCAGACACAAAGGTGGACACCTTCTGCTTCAGTGAGATAGAGAAAAAAACAGGATTGGCTGTTTGCTTTGGGGAAGAAGCAAGTGGGTGCCGGGAAGCACCCACGGGCACCATGTTGGAGGCCATTCTTTGAGATGTTCAGCATGTGAGTGGGTGATGGATCAGTGTTCCCTCTAGTGCACACATGCACACTGATGTCAAAATGCTAGTGCATGGCCTCCCATCCATTCTTCATACTGCCCGTTCAATTAATAAACATTGCTGAATATGAAATTTAGCACGTGTTTGAATTAACAGCTGTTCAATAGTAACTAAAGAAAAAGCTATTGTGAGACCAAGCATACCATGGGTGCGATCAGACGGGCTGTCTGGTCCAGTGTTGTCCCATCTCACTACCGGATTTAATGTGCACGTCCAGACAGCGACATCTGTCTTCCATTCCTCAGTCATCAGCCCTCTGTCCTCACCCCCACCTTTCCCAATACCGGAGAAAGTCTGGTGTTTACGGATCGAACTGTTCTCACTGAATTCCTGGCTGTCTGATCTATCTGTTGTACACTCAAGCTGTTTGGGAGGTCTGCATCTTCCAGTCCCTGACTCCCATTTTTTTTCACAGTTAGTGATATGCGCGTAAGCGCATAGTTGCCCCTGACAAATAAGTGGCTCTGCACATGCCCAAAGTAGACTTTTTAAAAAAGAAGATGCCCACCCACCTGCTCTGTGGTGACTGCGCAGCAGTAGTCTGATCAGTCGACCATGGGGTGAAGTGGGATTAGGGTGGTGTGTCTGGTCAAAACTGTCCGGAACAAATAGTTCCAGATAAATTAGAGGCACGGCCAGACCACGCCAAGCCTGTCGTCTGACTGCAGCCCATGAATCATTCTTGGAATTAAAAGGGAAATTTATGGCCATTGGCCACATTTTACACAACTTCTGTTAGTCTCTTGCCTTGAAAACCTTACAGGGTCACCATAAATTGACTGCAACTTGATGGCACTTTATACATGCATACACATGTGCGCGGACACAGAGCCAGTTGATAGGACACTCTGCTTCGAACACCAGGACAGGCTTCTGTAGAGCATAGCAGGCTGAGACAGAAACCCTCTGGCACTGATTCTCATGTTGAGATTAGCTATTCAAAATCCACCAATCCCTTCTTTGTGAAATGGTGAAGGGTATGATCCAGGCATCCTGCCACCTTCACAAAAAAGCCTTCTCCTACTTCTGTGTGTCTGTGGCAGAAAGATGTTTCCCCCATGACAACTCCCACCTCTTCCACCATGGTGGGAGGGCATATCCACCAGTCCCAGAGGCTCTTTAAAGGGGTCAGTGGATAAGGAGGACAAGGAACTCTCATTGTTCACAGCTGCTGAGATGTGTATTGTATCAAACTGTATCAAATAATGACAGTCCCATCCATTTGTGATTGGTCTAAAAGATTACGGATGATCACTGCCGTGTCTAATTTATCTGAGGGCACACAATAGCATACAGGGCATTAATTGTGTAGATAAATGGGCCCTCATTGTTCTGTTTTGAAATGATAAATACCAAGAGAATGGTCATCCTTATGTGCTTCTTACCCCATTACAGCACATTTGTATATCTTCTGTCTCTTTGAATGTATTGTGTGTGTATGTTTGTATAATGCATGCCTCAGTTTCTGGGGGGGTGGGTTGCTTTTCTCGTGTGCAAGACATCAGCGTTGACCTCTGAAATTTGCCCCATCGATTTTCCACTTAGGAGTGCTTGGTAAGTGAAAACCAAAAAAGAGCCCAATAAATAATTATATGAGGGCACTTCAGAAAGTGGAGAGTTGTTCCATTTGCATTTAGCCAGGGCATGTGACTGGGTGACATAATTATTCTTCATTTGTCTAGCTGCCTAGAATTTAACAATTGATTGGCTAGTCGATAATAATGCATTTGAACATGAAACTCTGAATGCTTTCAGAAGAGAGAGTGTTGTGTCCCTGGTTACAGCAGTTCTTTAATTAACACACCACGATCCATTAACTTAAAGAAGCCAGGCGCTCTTTTCTCCTCCCCTCGCTCAGCTCTTCCCTTTGGCTGGCATCAAAAGGAGAACCGTTCTAAACAGCATCTGTCCATTACTTCTCTGCAAAACCTGCAACGGCTCAGACCTTTGTGGCACACATTCAATTTAAAAAAAACCCCAAAAATGCCAACAGCACAGATGAGAGGCTCCTGGACAGTTAATTTAGATGGATGGGCTTCATTTATCTATGGGTCACACCCAGGGGTCGTTTTGTAGAACAAGAGCTAGGGGAACTCATTAGCATAACTCATTAGCATATGCCACACCCCCTGGCATCACCGGAAGTGTGTCATAAGGTCACACCCCCTGACATCACCGGAAGTGTGTCATAAGGCCACACACCCCGCCCCCAACGGTTCCGGCCGCCGGCGGCGGCCTTGCAGCTCCACTGCTGAGCCCCATGAGGGGCCTGGCGGTGGACCTGTAAGGCCGGCGGGAGTGCAAGGAAGCCCTGCGAAGGCCCTCCCTGGCCCCAGGCAGGAAGGGGTGGGGAGAGGCAGGGAGGAAGCAACTTACCCTCCCTCTTCTCCTGCCTCCTCCTGGCTGAATGAGGGCCGGAAGCGGGGCGGCCGGAAGCAGGGGGCGGGGCTTCGTCATGTGCCCCGCCCCCATACCTCACCCGGGGAAACTGCGATCCCCCACGATCCCCCCCGAAATGACCTCTGGTCACACCCTCTTTATCCATGATTTTCATTCCCTGATGCAAAAACTGTTTTTTTCACTACTGCTGTTAGGGTTGCCAAGTCCTACCTTGCTTCCAGCGGGGGGGCCCTCCAGGCTTCCAGTTGGGATGCTCTGGCACACATGCGCTGCGATGATGTCGCCTGGAAGTGACGTCATTGTGTTGCCAGCGTTGGGAGGTGATGCTCGAGTCTTTGGACAAAACTCTATGGCTTCTTGTCCTCTAAACCATAGAGTTTGCCCAAAAACGACAGCATCATTCCCAACGTCGGCAACGTGATGACATCACTTCCGAGTGACATCATCATGACAGGGACATTGTGCAGCAACATCCCTGTTCAGGGGTGGGGCTTCCCCCACCAGCCAGCTGGCCAGCAGTGGATTGGGGCCCCGAAGACTGGGGGATCCCCTGTCCGGACTGGGAACTGGCAACCAGTGCTCCCTCTAAGCTGTGGAGTCCTGTGAGCAAAAATTCTATTTTGTGAGCTACTGGCATTACAGTTGTGAGCGAGTGATTTAGCTACTGCATAAATTAGTTTGCTCTGGAGCCACCCTTCCTGAGCTAAGGCAAAAATGTGTGAGCTGGAGGCTAGCTCACACTAACTCAGCTTAGAGGGAACACTGGCCCTAACTACTGTGGGTCTGCAGAAGCAAAGGGAAAGATAGCAACCATGTTCTCTGAAAAGTTCAACATTAGGGATGTGCAAGGAAATATTATTTGGGTTGTTTTCAGTTTCTTTAGATCAGTGATTGCCAATATGATGCCCTTGGTGCTGCCTTGGTGCCCACCGATACATTTTCTGATGCCAATTTGCTTTTCCCCAAAGCCAAGAACTAATTATAGCTTTCTTCCATGTCGCTAGAGTAGGAAACGCTTCAGAAGACTTCAAAAGGCATCACCTTTGGGTTTGCAAGAAGTTCCCATTTGTCCCCACCATGGATGGGTAATTAGACTGGAACATCTCAACATTTTGTATTGCCAACCCCCACAGTAGCCGTTTTGTTATTGGTCCTGCCTCCCATGGCAGCCATTTTGTGATAGCATTTAGTACCGTTTCTCAAAATTCCAAAAATGTTTTATATGTCTCACAAGCCTCTTAGCTGAAAATCTTCAAAGAGGCCTACATATAGAAGCGATAGAAATTACATAACGCCACATAAGAAAATCTATTCAAATAACCACCACAACAAAAGAACAACAGAGACATGGCAACAAAACTATCACCTCAATCAATAGCTACAACTAGGAAGCCAACAGTTATGGAAAGATAAAGGAATGAGAGAGGAACCAACTTAGCACAAGCAACACGGGGGGAAAAACCCACCAGGAAGATAGGATTGCCAAGTGCCCCTGGGGGGCGGGGAAAACCCCACCCCAGAGGCCCGTTCCCCGCCGCTGGCGGATTGGGCCCCAGGGGGAGCCCCACCCCAACGTGCATGTCACCCGGAAGTGACGCAACCACGCCGGGCATGCTGGGGGCGGGGACACGGTCATCCAAGGGAAAACTCTATGGTTTTTCCTCGGATGGTCGTGGCCCCGCCCCCAGCATGCGTCGTCACGTCACTTCCGGGTGACGTGCGTGCGGCGCGCGTGTGCTCCAGACGCCAGCCAGGAGTCCCCTGCTGCGGTGCAACACCCGACTTGGCAACCCTACAGGAAGATGAAGTGAACAGTAAAGTTCTCCTCACACCTGAAACTAGACAGGCTAGAAGCCATCGGAGCGGCGGTGGAGAGGTAGTCCCCCCCAAAAAAAAGATGCCATGGCAGAAAAGACCCTAGTGACCACCCAAGGCGCCTCTGAGGGTGGAGAACATGGAGATGGGGCCGCTGAGATGGGGTGCAACAGGGCTATTTTTGGGCAGGAACGCACAGGAACGGAGTTCCGGCTGGCTCCCAAGTTGGCCACGCCCAGCAGGAAATCATTAGCATAATAGGCCACACCCAACAGCAGAAACTCATTAGGATTGGCTACATTAGGGGTGTGTGGCCTAACATGCAAAGGAGTTCCTGCTACAAGGCCCTGGGTTTTGACAACAAACAAGGTAAACAGAATAACAAGCAAAAGGTGGGTGAGGCTGGATGACCAGACTTCTGGTAACATGTGGGTGCGGCCTAACGTGGTAATGAGCTGTGCTGTCAGGGGTGTGGCCCAATATGCCAATGAGTTCCTGCTGTTGGGTGTGGCCTATTATGCTAATGAGCTCCTGCTGGGCTTTTTCTACAAAAAGAGCCCTGGATAAAGGGACAAAATTCTGGGGATTGCTGAGCTAATGGAGCTCAGCAAGTCATGCCAACTGCTTTCAATTGTTGGATCTCAATGGGGTGAGGGGGCCCCGGTGGGAAGGTTCCCTAATGGCTCTTAGCAGGGCTGCGTGGCAAGGAGCCCCCTGTAGAAGACCTCACTGGGGCTGCTCCCCTCAGAAGATTCACTCTCCCACAGACCTTCAGCTCAGCAATGTTTTTATGCTGTGGAAGGTCTGTCATGATGGTTTTTAATGCTGGGTTTTAATTAGCAGCTTCTAATATTTTGTTTTTATTCTGTTTAAATGTGTAAGCCACCTTGGGCAGGTCCCCCAGAGAGGCAGCATAAAGCTTGCTAAGTAAATAAATAATCAGACCTTTAATAGTTGACCCTCTGGCCATGCACGTTCCCCACCCCACCCCGTAATCAGTGCCGGCTGAGATATTTTTGCTTACCATCTGGAACTTAGTAAACTGAAAACGAAGCTGTACTTTTGTGTCCTTGCAGAACAGCCTCTGTGGCTTCCTAGGTGTAATCCAGTTACTCTCCCTCACCTGCCCCCCCCCAAACAAGGACTCCTCTTCTGTGTAGCACGTTACTCCCAATCTCCACATCTCTAGTGCAGACACAATAATTATCACTGGCCTTGACGAATCTGGGGGCAGTAATTAAAACGCTTATTGATTTCCTACTTTTTGGATTCCCCTATCATTGGAAAACAACAAGGTGGGAGCTGGAATAAATAACCTCAGGAATGTAATCTCTAAATGGAGGCTTCTTCAATTTGCATTAGCTGGGATCTGCAACCTGTGTGTGTGTGTGAGTGAGTGAGAGAGAGAGACTAGTTTTTTATTTGGTTAGATGCCCGATCTTTGAAAACTTTTAATGCTTGTTCTTGTACAGAATCAGCTGATAGGCTAAAATGTGGGACTGTTGTCTTATTAGGGCTAGATCAGCCATGAATTTTCCACATTTGAGACTCCTTTTATTGTTGGCATGAAATCTATGTGTCATATATATAAGAGTTCACCAACGGGATGCCCCTGACTGAATTGATCCCCCCCCCCATGAAAGATATCATTTATCCCTCCAGTTGCTCTAGAGCAGGGACTCCCGAACAGGTGCTTGTGGGAATCAGGGCACTCCCAGTATGTTTATGGCAGCCACTTCCTTCCTCTCCAAAGCGAAGAGCCAATCCTGGTTTTCCATCTCATCACTTGGGGAGGCGGATGCATGGCTTGGAACTTCCTAACATTCTGCAGAAGGTCCCAGTATTTTGGGATTGACCCCATCCCCAAGGCAGCCATTTTGCCGTGGTTCCTACTACCTGGTCTCAATATCCCCAGGGTGCTGACAGGCTCAACAAGGGTGAGGACCCCCGCCATAGAGACAAAACAAAAAAAGGCCAACAAGCGTGGCATTGTCATCAGCTATGCTGCCATGGGGGTTGGGGAGTTCATTCTGTGTCTTGTTAATTGCTATTGCATTCCTATTGCATTCTGCCTTTGCTGAAAGGCTTATCTCTACAGATGTGCAGGAGGAGGTTGTATTGTCTGGAAGTCTCCCATGTACCGTGAGAGACTCCTGGTTCCCAGCTTTAGCCACCTAACGGTTTCCTAACTTATCCCGCGTGCGGGAGGGTACCTAATTGGCCCATGCCATGGGGGGGTGCATACGAATACCCTATATCCTATTAGGCTCCATTGGTTGCCGCCATTCTTAACAGTGCCTGTGTTACTGCATCTATAGCTTTGCAATAAAAGTATAACCGTTCCTGAATGCGTGTACTTAATTGTTAGCTGTGGGTTCTGACAGGCATCCCTTTGCTAGCAGACCAGCTTAGGGGTGGGGGTTAGGGTGCGATCCTGAATAGGATGAAGCTCAAGTTCTCAAGGATTGCCATTTCAATTCCACTTCTTCCTTGTGAGAAATAAACCCGTGCACTGTTCCCTCTAAGCTGTGCGTGTGAGCAGCTGCTCATTAACACAGGAAGCCCCCGTTCAGCAGCGATCTGGAGCTGCGCAGGGTCTTGAACTGCCAGTTGCCCATTTTAAGATCACAGCAGTTATAGTCTGCTCAGGATGTGAACTGCCTTGCTCAGTAGGGGGGGGAAATTAGAGGGAACATTGCCCATCAGTCTTTATTTTCTTACCATGTTCTGTTTCCTTGTGCCTGCTGCTTCCTGTAAAAGTACCTACATTTTTCAATGCTATTTATACAGCAGTTGCGTATCAACTGCATAGAAATAGTGTTAAAATGCCATAAAGGAAACAAAAGAAGCAGAGATCAACGACTGAAAAGAAGCTGAGGCAGACAGAAACTACTGACAATCACAATCAAAAAGAAGCAAAAATGCCTGATAATGGCTCCTTCTTCGTCTTGAATTTACTGCCTGTCAGTTTCACTGGGTGAGTCCAAGTTCTAGAATATTGTCAGAAAATAAAAAGTTTCCTCTTGATTACCTACTTTCACCAAGTTTCACCTTGAGAGCCAGTTTGGTGTAGCGGTGAAGAGCAGTGGACTCTAATCTGGAGAACTGAGTTTGATTCCCCACTCCTCCACATGCAGCTGCTGGGTGACCATGAGTCAGACACAGTCCTATCAGAGCTCTCTCAGTCCCACTTACCTCGCAGGGTGTCTGTTGTGGGGAGAGGAAGGGAAGGCAATTGTAAGCCTGAGACTCTGAGTGAAGGGCAGGGTATAAAACCAATCTGCTCCTCCTCCTCCTCCTCCTCCTCCTCCTCCTCTCTTTTATGTACACTAAAAAGTCCACCTAAAAAGAAGCCCATAACCCTTCATCAACTTGGTGGCCCCTTTCTACACCTTTTCCAGCTCAATGGTATCCTGTTTCCTGAAATGGAAATAACTTGTATTTCAAATATGGCCATGCCATAGATTTATATAAAGCCATTACGATATATTTTCAGTCTCTTTCCTAATAGCTTTGAGTTTGTTTTTTTAATCACCATTTCACAGAGATTTGATGGCTTGTGTCCAATCCTGTAGTTCCAAAAACATAAGGGCACTTAACGTTTCTTAAGAGATAGCAGCAATTCCTGCTAATTCCCCCTTCCCATTGCAGACCCATATTATACTATTTCTGAGGGTCCAGACCCTAGGAACAAAGTTTTGGGGGAAACTCAGTTGGGTACTCCAAAAGGGAGGAACTGATAGGAATCTCTAGCCCTTCTTAAGGAACTCTAAGTGCCCTTAAGTCTTCAGAACTGTGACCTCAAATACCAGCTGATCTTTTCATTAAGCTATCTAACACAACTCTAAGATCTTTTTTTATGGATAATCAAAGCCAGATTGGATTCTATTAGGGATGGGCACAAACCCACAAACAAACCTCAGTTCGAGCACGAACCAGGTTGGTTTGTGGTTCGCGAATCAGGGTCCAGGAGAAAATATCTCCCGCAATTAGCCCATGAACCTCCATGTTTTTCATGGAGGTTCGTGGAAGACATGTTCTTGGGCTCTGAAGGCATTTAAATGCCTTGGAAGCTTACTTCTAAGTCCAGTGGCCCACCTGGAAGTGAGCTCCAAAGGCATTTAAATGCCATCGGAGCCCACCATCAGCCCGCAGCCCCACCCGAGTGAGCTATGAAAGCATTTAAATCCTCTGGAGCCCACCTCCGGCTTGGGCTACCCCGACTGAGCTCTGAGAGTAAGCTTTGAAGGCTTTTAAAAAAATTGTCTTTATTAATTTTAATTTAACATACAGTGAATTAAGCAAAGATACAGTGTAACACAGTGCATCCAACTACAGCAGTAGTATCTAAATGGAGAGATTCGAACCTACAGGGTTAACCACTTGAGATAGAGAGGGTTGGGGGGGAGAATGTCTAGGGCTTGTAAGTAGGAGACAACAGGGTACCAGGTTGACACAAACATGGAGAGATGTGGTGTGTCTGATTGTGAACTCTTGAGTGAATCAGAAATTTTTGCCATTACATAATGTTCCCAAAGTTGGTCCTGTCAGGCTGCTACTGATGGTGCTGCAGGGGATTTCCAGTTAGTAGCAGTGGTTAAGCGGGCTATTGCCAGGAGAGTTGAGATGAGTTCTCTTTTATGGTCCTGAATGGAGTCATCCCAGTGGTTCCGCAGAAAGGATTCCAGTGTGTGAGTGATGGTTTGAGCTGTGATGGTCTCAATTTGTTGTTTCACACTCGTCCAAAACTGTTGGATAGCTTTGAAGGCTTTTATAGGCCTTCAGAGCCCACTTCTGGGTGAGGCCTGCCCATATTAGGGTCCACCCATATAAGGGCATATAAGGCCTACAAAAACCTTCAGAGATCACTCTCAGAGCTCAGTCGGGCTGGCCTGACCTAGAGGTGGTCTGCCTTTGGAGCTTACTTCTGGGTGGGCCAAAGTCCCCGAACCACAAACTGGTTTGTGCAGTGGAGGATTTCATTGGGGGTTTGGGGTTCATGAGAACCTTGAATCACGAACCTCAATTTTCCTAGTTTGTGCCCACCCCTAGATTCTAGTGATACATTCATGATGTTTTGCATCACTTTACATTTACTGACATTGTACCTTATGTGCCACTTTGTCAACAGAGTTAATGACCTGGATCTAATCACATTCTGAAGACGTAGCTTTTAGAGGAGACAGACCTGAATGGGGTTCTTGACATTCTGTTTATGCTTTCATCATCCTGAATCATTTGGTGTTATCTGCAAACCTGGCTACGTCCCTGCTTGCATTGTGGGACCCACCCCACTGTTTACTTTCCCTCTGTTATGAAAATTGGTCAGTTTATGCCTTCCTTCTGTTTTCTGTTGTTTAACTAGTTTCTGATGAATAAGAGTGCCTGTCCTTTTATTCCATGATAACAAAATTGTTTTAGGACTCGGAACCTTTGCTGAGGGACTTTGTCATTTTTTTTTTTTAGAAGTCAAACTATATAATTATAGAATTAGGAGGAGGGTAATTCATTCACCATTACTGCAGACTCCTTCTGGGTACCAATGCTCAGGTGTGTGTCAAGAGTCTTACTAGGTTGCCCGTCATGACAACGTTTTGTCTTCACTCTGTGGAGCTGCAGGAAGGAAAAATGGGAAGATTAGCACAATGGTGGCAGTTCTGGTTGCCCAGGTACAAGTGACACGGCATCCCTGTTGCTCGATGGAGAAGTTCTACAGTGTCGCTGATGCAGTGATTTCACTTCCACCCATTCAACTGCAAGTTGTGTCACAATATTTGTGCCCTTTTTGGGGACTGCAAACAGAGGGCTGGCAACCGTAGTCCCAGTGGAGGGAGGGAAAGGAGTCCAGGACAGCTCATTCCTCACCTAGTCCAGCTGGATCCCTTTTAGCTCTGCGACTGACAATACGTGAAGAATTCTAAAAGACTGATGAAGCAGGACTGCAGAAGCTATGCAGACTCTTCTTCAGCAAGGCTTCTCTCTCCTATATGCTTAATATCTAGCCAAAGTAAAGTTTTCTGCCAATTTGCTGGAGAAAGAGGATAGACTAATAGGCTTGTAATTTCCTGGCTTTCCCTGGATGCTTATTGTGTGTGTGTGTGTGTGTGTGTGAAGTTCCATCAAGTAGCAGCTGAATTATGGCCACCCTGTAGGGTTTGCAAGGCAAGAGATGTTCAGAGGTGGTTTGCCATTGCCTGCCTCTGTGTAGCAACCCTGGTATTTCTTGGGGGCCTCCCATCCCAATACTAGCTAGGCTTGACCCTACTTAGCTTCCAAGATCTGATGAGCTATCCAATACAGGCCACTTGTTTTATGCATTTGGTTAGACGTCAGTTTAGGGCTGCCAAGTTCCCCCGGGGGGCGGAAATCCCCCCGCCCCAGAGGCCCGTTCCCCGACGCCGGGGAATCGGGCCCCGGGGGGAACCCCGTCCCAGCGTGCACTTCACAGGGAAGTGATGTCATGACGCCGGGCATGCTGGGGGCGGGGCCACGGTCATACAAGGGAAAACTCCCTTGTCCCCTGCCGGCAAGGTAAGTGCCACTTGGCAACCCTACGTCAGTTACCTTCTATTGCTCAGTCAGAAGGCCAGCTTTAGAGTTGTTGCAGTTTGTTTGGATTGGAAGAGAAACTGTTTCTATGTTTTAGTCTTTTAGGTGCTTGCCGTACAGCCCACTGACTTTTAATTTTTAATTTGTGCCCTAGAGCATCATGTCTGGTCTATCTGTATTTGACATGGTTGTGATGCCCGCCCTGGAAAAAAAAATGCTGTTCTAGCATGGCTATCTGCCCAAGAGCTTCCATGAGGAAGACTGATGCTAAGCATTCATTTAGCTTCCCTGTAATCTTTCCATCCTCCTTTAATGTGCCTTTCATTCGTTTGTTACCTAATGATCCAAGTATTTCCCTGGCTAGGTTTCCCAACTGTTTAAACATTTTTTAAAGATGTGTTTGAATGTTCTGCACTCCTCTTTTTTTTCCCCGCTTGCCTTAGCTTTTGTTTCGCAAGCGCCTGTTCTTTTTTTTATTTCACTCATTTCGGCGAGATTTTTGCTCCTTGCTTTTTATATAGCTTCTGGATTCCGCCCATTAACCACGTACAATCACACACACATGCAGTTATTAGGCAACCAGGCCTGACTGGGGACTATCTTGCAAGTATACTTTCACAACAAAATTAGGCGTGCCTCTGTGTAATATGGCTAATGTGCCTCCGAATGATTCATTCAGACAGAAAGAAGTCAGGGCACAAGTCACCAGGAAGCTGTCCTGTCTGAGCTCTGTTTCAGTGCATGCGAGCTGCACTACAACACTATGGTATTTCCATTCATATAATAAGTGAGGTGTGCATATATGAATGTACTGGTGGGTTGGTCACTAATGCTGGCTGACCCCGTAGGCTTTCAGTCCAAAGCACACTTACTATGAAACAAACCTCAGTGAGACTACTTTCCCGCGAGTCTGTTTTAGGGTCATGTTGCTACCATGAACTGTATTTATTTATTACATTACATTTGACAAGCCTTTATTGGCATACATATATACATATTTATTTATTTTAATTTATTTTTGGGATTTCTATCCCACCCTCCCTGCGAATTGCCTCAGGGCGGGTCACAACAGAAAACCAATACAGAATTCAACATTAGAACTTTAAAACATGATATTAAAACACAACTAAAAACTCATAAGATGGTGATACTTCAGTTTCATATATCCTGGCTCTGTTTTGGTTTGAAAGACACAGGTCAGAGACCAGGGTGTCTTGCTAAAAAAAAAATCATCAGCTTAGGTAGGCAGTATGAGCAGGAGGGGCCGAAAAGTTGTCGGCCATCCGCTGCCTCAACTAAAAGCCTGGCAGAGTAGCTCCATCTTGCAGGCCCTACGGAACTGTAAGAGATCCCGTGGAGCCCCGACCTCGAATGGGAGCATATTTCACCAGGTCGGGGCCAGGGCTGAAATGTCCCGGCCCTAGTTGAGGCTAGTAATTTTTACAATACCCTCATTGTGACAGGTCAGGACTATTCTTCCTGTTTTGCAGCTAGTGATGTTGACACTAGGAAAAAAAGAGGATGTAGCCCGATGAATACAAAGTAAAGGCAAAGTTTAACCTTCCTGGCAGAGACTGACCAAGAGAGAGATCTTGGAGTTGTAGATAACTCAATAAAAATGTCATGACAATGTGGAACTGCAATAAAAAAGACCAACACTATGCTTGGGATTATTAGGAAGGGAATTGAAAACCAATCAGTCAGTATCATAATGCCCCTGTGCAACCTCACTTGGAGTACTGTGTACAGTTCTGGTCACCATACCTCAAAAAGAATATTATAGCATTGGAAAAAGTGCAGAAAAGGGCAACTAGAATGATAAAAGGGTTGGAACACTTTCCCTATGAAGAAAGGTTAAAACGCTTGGAGCTCTTTAGCTTGGAGAAACGATGGTTGAGGGGTGACATGACCAAGATTACAAGATTATGTATGGGATAAAGCAGGTAGAGAAAGAAGTACTTTTCTCCCTTTCTCACAATACAAGAACTCGTGGGCACTCAATTAAATTGCTGAGCAGTCAGGTTAGAACAGATAAAAGGAAGTACTTCTTCACCCAAGGAGTGATTAACACATGGAATTCACTGCCACAGGAGGTAGTGGCAGCTACAAGCATGGACAGCTTCAAGAGGGAATTAGATAAACATATCCATCAGTGGCTATTAGCCACAAGGTATTGATAGGAACTCTCGGTATGGGGCAAGTGATGCACTGTATTCTTGGTGCTGGGGGGGGCAACAGTGGGAATGCTTGTAGTGTCCTGGCCCCACTGGTGGACCTCCTGATGGCACCTGGTGTTTTTGGCCACTGTGTGACAGAGTGTTGGACTGGATGGGCCACTGGCCTGATCCAACATTGGCTTCTCTTATGTTCTTATGATCATAGCTTGGTCTTAACTAGGGATGCTGCAGGCCTCACAACAAACGTTTGGCGGGCAAACATACCATATTTGAAATCCACGATAACTTATGAACTTGGTTTTTGAATGCCCTGTCCACAGCTTTGTGGCTGTGCAGTTGCTGTATGGTTCCAGTTCCAGTTGAATTTCCTTCTGCCCTGCAAGCTGCTTTTCCATCTGACCAGTAGGTGAAATCCATTCTTCCCCAGCGTCATGGGTGGTTGGATTGCGTGAAATGATGCAGGAAGGGTACTATGACTGTGCAACAACATGCATGTGTGAAACAACCTCAACAATAACACAGACTAAGTAGAAAGAGGTTGTGGGACTTCCATGTGGCCCAGATTAAGCAAGTTTAGAGTCCAGCGGCACCAGTATTGGAGACTGTGCAACAACGGGTGCAATCTGTTTTTAATTTCTTGTTTCAATGTGTTTTAATTAACTATTGTTCTTTTCTGTAATGCTGAATGGTCAAATCTCACTGCCAGCTACGAGTGGCATGGGAAGAAACTGGCATTCCCCTCCACAGGCTTGGCCTGGATCCAGGGGCTGACACCACGGGCCCAGGAAGTGACAAAATACATTGAACCAGCACTGTAAATCTTACTTCATTAGTAACATTAGCCAAGTGACTCTCTCGCAATTGCCTCTCTGCAATATGGGGGATTGTTATACAGGGCCACCTTATTGAGTTAATGTTTCCATTGTCCTTTGACTATTTAAAAAACACTACATCAGGACTGCTTGAGGTCCCAGAGAGCTGCTGCCAGTTGGAGTAGATAGAACTGAGCTAGAGGAATCAATAGTTTGATCTATGTGAATTGACATAGTCCCACTTTGTTTGAGCAATCTAGAGGGATTGTATGGTGTGCTCGGCCGTGTCTCCACGGACTTTCTGCCTTTTCTTCCAAACTGGAACGTTTTTATTTAGCATCCTCATGATGTTTCCCTCTAATAGTCTGTTTTCCAGGATTCCACCTGCGTTGCTTTGATCTTTCCCCAACCTGCTTTGCTACAATTATTTTTGGAAGAGCACTATAACACAATAACACTATGGTCCTTTCTGCACTTGGATCTCATTCCTGGTTCTATCAGAGTTCAAGTCGAGACACAATACCTTGCATTTATCCCTGGTTATAACAGCATCCGTTTATACCAGGACAAGTGTGTGGCGAAACCGGGACCCCAAGACAATTACTGGGGTGAACTCGAGTGTAGAGTGGAATGTAAAGAAGAGCCAGAAAGCGAAGGCCCTAGGCTCTTTGTCTTCCCCATAAGGTAAGTTGACTTCGATAAGAAAAACCACATAAATACAAAGGGTTTTAAAAGGGGGATTATATTTACTTATTTTAAAATAATTATGAAGCCAGAATGCCAGCAGGGGGTTGGGGGTTAGCCAGTGTTTTGCACGGAGTGTCACATGTATGACTATCTGCCCACTGGACAGAAGTCTTGGGTGTGCTCGGTGCAAGGAGCTCCTGGTTCTCAGTGAACATGTTTGCTCCCTTGAGGCCAAGGTGGCTGACCCGGAGAAGCAGAGACAGTCAGTTAGGTGCACAGAAAAGACTCTCGGGGACTTGTTAGATATGTCCCACTCTGGATCTGGCAGCCCCGCCGCTGTCAGGGAGCATGAGGAAGGAGAAACAGGGCACCGTGCTGAGGATAAGGGGAACGTGCCCTCAGAAGGGACCTCTTCCCCAGCTGGTGAGCAGGTATCCTTTTGCACCAAGGAACCATCCCTGGGCAGGGTGGGAGGGGGGCTCTTGGTAGTTGGTGATTCAATCCTTAGGCAGGTAGACAGCTGGGTGGCGAACCGCATACAGATCATATGGTGACTTGCCTGCCTGGTGCGAAGGTAGCAGACATTACGCGTGTTTTAGATAGGCTGGTAGATAGTGCTGGGGAGGAGCCAGTGGTCGTGGTGCATGTCGGCACCAACGATGTGGGGAAATGCAGTCGTGAGGTCCTGGAGGAGAAATTTAGGCTGCTGGGCAGGAAACTTAGGTTCAGGACCTCCAAGGTAGCCTTCTCAGAAGTGCTACCTGTTCCACACGCAGGGCCGGAGAGACAGGCACAGATCAGGAGTCTCAATGCATGGATGAGACGATGGTGTAGGGGGGAAGGGTTCAAGTTTGTTAGGCACTGGGATGCTTTTTGGAACAAGAGGGAGCTGTACAGGCGAGACGGTCTCCACTTGTCCCGAGAAGGAACCATGCTGCTGGACAGAAGTAGGATAATCCTGAAGCAAAACTCTTCCCACAAAAATGATTGTTTTGAAATGTTATTACACTAAATCAAACCACTGGAGCATTTAGCTTGGAACTCGCTACCCTGATCATCACTAGCTTTTCAGTGTCTCAGGCAGGAATCTCTCAGCACTACTACTTGAGTCATTTTAACTGAGGATGCGCTGGGAATTGAATCTGTCACTTTCTATGCATCAGGCATTAGCACCAAGCAATGGTCTTTAGACACTTGAGATTTGGTTGTACCAGAATGTGATGGAAGAAAATGACCATCAGGTGGTATATAACTTCTCAGGCAATATCCCCTTCACTCCCGGAGGCTTCAAATATTAATAGCAGCACCATTTAAGCAGTTTCCATTCGTGCGATCTAGTGACAAGAGAGTCACCGGTGAGAAGTGGATCTTTTCAGGCATCTACAATTGCAGATGAAATGGAATAGCGTTCCACACGTCTGAAAAGCAGGCCCTACGATATCTTATTTTGGGAGCAGACACCTAATAATGGAAGCCTCCAAATCAATAAGCAATTAATGGGAAAGGGGAAGATAAGACGGCATAATATTTTCTCAATCATTTATCTTTCTAAAGAGGCCAACAGACGGCGGCGGTTACTTCCCTAGCAATTTAGTGGCTGCTGACTAGTTTCTAGCCACGGGCATTGGCCCGACAGAGCATGCTCAGAGCAACCAGGCCTCCCACAAAGGCCTTGGACAAACGGTATGGCAAAGCACAGGTTGTATGTGCATTGTCATTGGGGTACCTGTAAGTACTCGCACTGCTGCATTCTGGACAAGGTGTAGTTTCCAGATCAGCTTCTGGGGTAGTCCTGTGTAGAGCGAGTTGCAGTAATCCAGCCTTGAGGTGACCACTGCATGGATCAGTGGTCCTTTCCACACTAGACCTTAAATCATGGTTCAACCCTGTCCCCAAACTTAAATTCTACACTGCACTCAAGTTCACCCCTGTAATTATCTCGGGGTATTTTTTTTGTTTCCACATTACATTGAGGTCACCCCGGTTTCGCCCCACACTTGTCCCGGGAATAACCGGATGTTGTTACAACCGGGGATAAATGCAAGGTATTGTGTTGTGTGTTGAACTCTGATAAAACCAGGGATGAGATCCGAGTGTGCAAAAGGACCACTGTGGCAGGGTTGGGGCTAGAGAGGTCAGCGTCTAGCTGCTTGACCTGGTGCAGCTGGAAAAACACCAGCCTGGTAACATTCGCCTCCTGGGCCTCCATCGTTAAGGAGAGATCCAGGAACACACCCAGGCTCTTGACAGTCAATGCCTGTGTTAGTGGCACAACGTCAAGAGCTGGGAGTTGGCACGCCACCTACCACACAGGTTGTCTGTTGCGGGGAGAGGAAGGGAAGGTGGTTGTAAGCTGCTCTGAGACTCCGAGTGAAGGGCGGGGGTACAAATCCAAGTCCTCTTCTTCTTGTAGCCGTTGATGGACATTTCCTTCATTACTCTCTCTCTAATCCTCATTACACTGTTGTACACCAAACAGCCCACATTCAGTCCCTGGCACCTGCAGTTAACACAGGGCCTAGACCACGGAGAGCTGCCGCCGAAGGAAGTGGACAGCACTGGGTTAGATACACCAGTGGTCTGCTTTCATGTATGTTCAAGGGACACACCAGTATAAGTAGCCACAGCATCATTAGTCCTCGATGAGCAACAACTAACCCGTACTGTGTGCTTGCCGAAGGATGTCCTCTGGTTTAGTTTGAGGTGTCAAAATGAGCACAGCGTATGCTGTGAGGTTAAACTGTTCTTTGTGTGCGTTGCAGTCACTGTTGAGTATATCCAAGGCAGGGCCATTCAGGGTTGCCGTGACTCTTTCCTCTCCCCTGCTGCTGAAATCCGAAGTGGATCAATGAACAGGGGAAAGTACATCTGCAGGATGGCAGCTTTCTAGTCAGACCACAGTAAGGCTGGGCTATGGGAAGGGAAAGACTGGCTTGTCACATCTCGTTTCAGCCTCTGCTCCAGGTCGAATTCACCCAGGTGGAGACTGTCTCATTTAGTTTTATTTACATACCCCATTTTTCTTCCCAAAGGGAACTGACAGAGGCTTACAACATTACCCCCGTCCTCATTTTATCCTCACAACAACCCTGTGAGGTTGGTTAGGCCGGGTGTGTGTTCCTGGACCAGCCCAGCAGACTTCCATGGCAGAGCTGGAATTCAAACCTGGGTCTCCCTGATCTTAGGTCAACACTCAAACCACCGCACCATAGTGGCTCTCAAAATGCATCTTTCCATTGGTAAGGCTATGGTTTTCTGGGAAGATTGGCAGATATACATGAAGGTATCCTTTCCAAAAGGGCTGCAGTGGCTCAGTGGTTAAGATGCTTAGCTGCAGACCGGAAGCAGGTTGAGCTCCCGTCTCTGGCCCCAGCTCCTGCCAACCTAGCAGCTCGAAAGTGAGAAACTGCAAGTAGATAAATAGGTACTGCTTTGGTGGGAAGGTAACAGCGTTCTGTGCATCTCGATGTTTAGTCATGCCGGCCATATGACCACAGAGAAGAACAGTGCTGGTTCTTCAGCTTGGAAATGGAGATGAGCACCGCCCCCTAGAGTTGGATACGACTGGCTTTTGAGCAAGGGAAACCTTTACCTTTATCCTTTCCAAGCTTCCTCTGACAGAAAGGTGGAGACTGACAATAGGTTTTAAGAGAATTTAAAGTGGTACAATAGAGACATGTTTGATACTAGAGTACACCTCTGGTGTACGTACTCAGATTTTTTGGTTCACTTTTGCCCCTGGTTGAACAGATATTGCAGGTTTGGAGAGCATGAAAAGCCTGTAAAACCTGCTTACCCAAGACCACAGTGGAATGACTACATGCACCTAGGACTACAGCCAGTTTGGTGTAGTGGTTAAGTGTGTGGACTCTAATTTGGTAGAACTGGGTTTGATTCCCCACTCCTCCACCTGTAGCTGGTGGATGACCTTGGGCAAACCATAGCTCCTTCAGAGTTGTTGTCTCAAGGACAGTTCTGGAAAGAGCTCTCTCAGCCCCACCTACCTCACAGGGTGTCTGTTGTGGGGAGGGAAAGGAGTTTGTAAGCTGCTCTGAGACTCCGAGAAAAGGACGGGGTATAAATCCAATCTCTTCTTCTTCTCTTCTTCTCTTCTACAGTGACGCTACTCCACTGTTCTTTCTGAAATTGCTTCCATGTGTCTGTGGCTGAACGTCTTTCAGTACGGTCCTAAGCAGAGTTACACCCTTCTAAGTTAATGGGAGACAATCAACTCGGAATGGTTCAAATCTGTTTAGGATCGCATTCCCCCCCTCTTTTTTTTGCATGTCTTCCTCTGCAGTCGTTCCTTACTGTTGCCCCCTTCCTCCAGTGCTATTAAAATCAGAGAAAATACCAGCAGCAAAATCCTATATCTCATCTTCCAGAAGTAAGCACATAAAAGCAAGAATAGATGCGAAACTGGGCCAAGGTCCCTCTTTTATTTGGCACGCAGAGAGGGTTATTCAACACACCGTCACATCAGCCAAAGTTGTGCACCATTCCTTCTACCATAAGGAATATTAAAGATTAAATCAAAGTTTTTTAAAAAACCAGGCAAAATACATTCCCCTCCTTCACCATGGGAACTGACACTCAGAAGGAGAAGAAAGGTGGCTCTTACATCCTGGCCCCTTGGCAAAGCGGTGTGCCCAGAGGGGGAGAGGGGTCATTCTGCTGTAGACGGTCTCCACTGAAGTGGTGGTTGACCCTTGAGGTGGGACTGGCGTTTTCAGCAAAACTCAGAGTTCTCCCTGTACTTCACTCAAGTGTGTAGCTCTTTCCAAAAAAAAAAATGTTGTCCGCCCCCCCCCCCCCCCCCGTCCTTTTAACTCAAAAAGGAACGGTCATGCAAAAATTGAATGGCACCCCTATGACAAATCATTCAAGTTAGGGCTGCTCCTGAAGGGGAAAGATTTCATATGATTGGAATTCTTGTGGCCGAGATAACCATAGAGAAACGGAGAGAAATAGGTAGGGCTGGTTGTAATATTCCTATTGCTTTGTGCATGCAAAGTGGGGCAGCGGATGGCTGTTGGGGGCAGGGCTTCCTGGGCTGGCCAGCTGGCCAGTGTCTGGGGGGAGCCCCCAAAATTGGGGGTTCCCCCACCTGGGGACTGGCATCTCTATCAGTGAGCCCATTTGTGGGACGGGAGGGCTAGAAATGCTAAAAATAAAATAAATGTTGGATGTTTATTGTTTTAGGAAAACATCAGTGTGTTCAGAAGGGCAGCATTGTACTTCTTTGCCTACTTATCTGTGAGTACATTGTACCAAATTCAATAGGACTTACTTCTGAGGAAAAATATTTAGGATCCCACTGGAAACAAACCTTATCTTTTGTGTTACTCATTTTTTGGTTCAGTTTTGTGCTACAGGCAGTTTTCTGGAGACTTCTGGAGGGAGATTCTGGGGGGGGGGTTTGTGTGGGGGTGTGTGTCTAAATTTCACAGCTGACCCCAAATCTGTAGATTTTAGCACTTCTCTTGAGACAGCTAATTCTCTCCAGAGTTGTTGCAATTGTCTCCCATAATTGCAAGTGTGTCGTGTGCACCCTACTGCACTTAGTGCGGAATGAAGCTGAATCAAGATTTAAAGTGAATGGGGGGGGGGAAAAACCACATTTCTCCACATGCTGACACTCCCCATGCAGAGAAAATGAGATCCTAATACAGCACCTTCCATGGCATCTGTGACAATTATAGCTGTCTCTGACTTGCAGAGGACTGAAGATGTCTTGCCCATTACTCTGCGGGTAGTCCATCTGTAGGTACCGCCTGGGCTTCTGAACAGGGAAGCCAAATGGCCGAACAGAAATTGGCTCTAAAAAAAGCAGGTGTGCCTTGCAGATCTGAAGATGTGAGCCCATCTTTTTGCCTCTCAAAATAGTATCTCAAATACATTTTTTTTTTAAAAAAAGCATCAAAATGTCATATACAAAGCAGGCTCATATTAGCATCATAGACAATCAATCCGGTTATTGGCACACGCTCAAGCCATAATTCATAGTCAGTCGTGTTAGAACATGCCAGGGTATCTGAGATTCAGTTTAGAACCCTTGTTGAAAACAGTCATCTTTGGGAATCAGGAAGACAAGATGTGTCAGACTGGAATCCTAGAGAGGCTACGAGACACTCCAGGAAAGCACCTCTTTTGTAAGTTGTAAGTTTAATCTTCTGTTTCCTGACAATTGGGTTATGCTGGCGGCTGATGGAGGAGGGGCCAGCCATGGGAAAGCTGTGCAAGAATGCATAAACACAAAACACATGCAATACAGTTTTGAAGAAAAATATTGAATATCCTGTCTTCCCCCCCCCTCGTTCTTCCCATCTCAGCTTCTCTCTCTTTCTCTGATTCTTTTCATTCTCCCACTTTCCCCTTTCTCCAAAATGTCCTCTCTTTTACCTCCTTCTTTCAGCACTCTTCAGTCCTCCAGGAGTTTTCTGTATGGTTTTAACCAGGGCTCTAGTCGGGGGGGAGCTCTCAGGTACAGAGCTCCGGAAGAGAACCTCTAGGGGGCGGGGCGGTCACGTGGTGAAGCCCTGCCCCCTTCTTTACCCCGCCCTCTGCTTCGATCCTCATTCCGTTTGGGAATGAGGATGAAGCAGGAGGGTAAGTAGCCGGGCCTTCTGACACACTTCCGGTGATGTCAGGGGGTGTGGCCTTCTGTCACTTCCGGTGATGTCAGGGGGGCGTGGCATATGCAAATAAGTTATGCTAATGAGTTATGCTAATGAGCTCCGGCAGCTCTTTTTCTACAACAAGACCCCTGGTTTTAACTCATGCTCATCACTGGTCCCGTGTCACTTCTGGTGCATCTGTACTTCTGAGTGTATTGTTGGAAACACTGAGCAGGCTCCCACAACCCAAAATTAGAAGAAAAGCCCACAGGTGGTTTGCGAGCCTCAGAGAGAGCACCACTGCCTTGGATCTACCAGCCCACTCTTGTCCAGGTTTCCGTACATGGTTGACACTTGCTTCTAATGGGAGGTTAAGATGCCCCCTAATGAGGTGGTTCCCCTTCTGTGAGGCACAGGATGATAACCGTTGTCTTTTCCCCAACAGACAGAAGTTGTAATTTTTGTGGCCTTTAATAATATAATTTTATGTCCTGCTTGCACATATATTTCTAAAAAAATTCTTGTGTGCGTGTCCATTTGATTCCCTCAAGCAACTACTTTCCTTTGAATACTGGCCAGTTTAGTGGTTAAGAGCAGAGGCAGCCTGGAAAGGCTTGGGCAGGGAGTTGAACTCATTGGGAGGCCTTTGACAAGCTACGATTTACTGGGGCTACCAGGTCCTGAGCATCTTTTTATTTATTGAAAGCATTTATTAACTGCCCATCTTCCTTGTGGAGCTCAAGGCTTCCTTATAGAGCTCAAAAGGTCCCTCCAGAGATTCACGGGGAGGGACTTGGTGATGTCACAATAGAATAGCAGCACTAATGGTAGACTTTTATACACCTCTAGGAAAAGGGCCACATGGTATCTGAGAGGAGAGGCAAGCATGTGGCTTTGAAGTAGGGCTGCCAGGTTCGATTTTTCTGCTAGTGATGGGTGGGAGGAAGCCTTCCGGGAGTGAGGGGGCAGATGATGTCATCGCTTGCAATGTTGTTGGTACAGTGATGTCACATGGAAGTGACGTCATCACATTGAGGACGTCACATGGCAACACTCTAGCATCTTGGCAAAACTCTATGGTTACCATAGAGTTTTGGCCAGAATGCTAGAGCATTGGCACGTGATGTTCTCAGCATGATGACTTCACTTCTGTCTGATGTTATCACACTGCCGACATTGACGTGCAACATGCCTTTTCAGAGGTGGGGCTTCCCCCACTGTACAGCTGGCTGGCAACATACTGGAGCCCCATAAATCGGGGGAACCTCCGCCTGGACTGGGGGTCTGGCAAACCCTACCTTGAAGAGACAGATTCATCATACTTCTTGCTTTAATTTAAAGGGCACATGAGAATTAACTGCATACGAAACATAACCTGACAGGAAGAAAGTTAACTTATTTGAAATGTGGGGTTGAAGGACAGTTTTACGGATATTGTGGACTGCCAAACAGACACATTAGTGGGTTCTAGATCAAATCAAGCCTGAACTCTCCCTAGAAGTTAAAATAATTAAATTGAGGCTCTTGTACTTTGATCGTATTATGAAAAGACAATAATGATAGGAAAAGTTGAAGGCAGCAGGAAAAGAGGAAGATCCAAGATGAGATGGATGGACTCAGTCAAGGATGGCACACAGCTCTCAATTTGCAGGACCTAAGCAAGGCTGTTAAGGATAGAGCATTTTGGGGGATATTGATTCACAGAATCACCATATGTCGGAAGCATCTTGACGGCACTTAACACACACAAAGAAACATAACCTATCATCAAGCTGTTAGTGCTCAATTATTGAATTCTGTCAGTAGTTACCACTAGCAGGCGTACGCGGTAGTCTTTTAAATAAGCCAAAAACCAGAAGCGACTTCGTACCTCCTATTAAGATCAACTGAAATAACACAACACACTGGGGAAGCTTTTGAGTTCTGCAGAGGTCTTCATCAGGCTGGTTATTTAACAGCAAGAAAACGAAGGGGGTGGGGAGAATCTTTAGACCCTCGCCATGGGTCCTCTCTGCATCTGGACAGAATGGAGTGGGCGCAAAGAAGAGTGATGAGGATGATCGGGGGCCTGAAGACCAAGCCCTGTGAGGAAAGGCTGAGGGACCTGGGAACGTTCAGCCTGGAGAAGAGGAGGTTGAGGGGGGACATGATGGCTCTCTTGAAGTATTTGAAGGGCTGTCACTTAGAGGAGGGCAGGGAGCTGTTCCTCTTGGCAGCAGAGGACAGAACTCGCTATAATGGGTTTACATTAAGGGCGGGAAGGTACCAACTGGAAATTAGGAAAAGCTTTTTTACAGAAAGAGTTGTGCAACAGTGGAATCAGCTGCCTAGGGAGGTGGTGAGCTCCCCCTCACTGGCAGTCTTTAAGTACCGGCTGGACAAACAGTTGTCAGGGATGCTCTAGGCTGATCCTGCATTGAGCAGGGGGTTGGACTAGATGGCCTATATGGCCCCTTCCAACTCTGTGATTCTATGATTCTGTAGGATAGTTTGTTGATTACATTCAGCACAGGCTGCGGCTGGCTTGTTGCACATTGTTCTCTCAGTGTGTTGGGAAGAAGCAGCAAAAATGGATGCCATCCAATTGAAAATAGATCAACAGAAGTTTCTCAGATGTCGAATGAATCTCACACATCCCTTAAAAAGAAGTATATAGGCTGATGGCTCTGGGATTTCAGTCAAAATTCTGTAGAACAAGCCCTGAAACCTGAGTCTCAGGGTCAGAAGGATGAGAAATGGCTCTGATATTTGCAGCTCCTCTTTCCCTTAATATGGAGATAACTTTGGCCTACCTTAAAGGGCAGGGATTGTGTTTGTTGTGTCAGATAAGTACCTTATATATTATGAACATTTCCAAGATTAAATCCATGATTGCATTCCTCTGGGGAAAAGAATCCAGATGGGAAAACTTACGAATACAAGAAAAAAGCAAGTTGTAATGTATGTCTGAATGAGGCTACATCAAGAAATGAGGCTACAGTAAGAAAGTCAGTAAACAAAATTAAACTCATTAAAATTGAAGAGGTTTTTTAATATTATGGTGTGGCAAATAGCATGATAATGTCAACCCCTATGGCATGGTCAATTCATGATCATGCAGCTTTGGTTTATGGTTTTTGTTCGCTTTCCCCCCTTCTGCCTTGTGCTACATTTCAAAAATTGAGTCAACATTGACATTTGTATAGGAAATGCAAATCTGTGATTGTTTCGTGTCTCAGGGATACAGCAGAAAATGATGATCGTCACTTAAAGATAATGATAAACCGTAAATGATATGCCCCCAAACTGTGGAAACAGAGTCCTATTTTTGAACACTGGGCATGTCAACATTTATCATATTTTGGACAATTGCTGTAAGAAATGTGTGTGTGATTGTGTGAGTCTGTGAGAGAGAAACAGAGAGAGAGGTTCCCACCATCCTCAAGTTATTAATGTATTTTTGTGTATGTTGGTGTATATGTACACTCACCTCTACCAATTTACTAAAAGCATAAGTGGGAGAATAATTAGACACAGATGTGCAATTTGAAAAGAAAGAAAAAAACCTTATTCATATAGTGGTTTTGTGGGTTCACCGTAATTCACATATTTATGCTTTGAAGCCATTCTTTTAGAATCCCTGTAATTGAGGTTCCAAATTGTTACATTCATGTCATGGGGGCTGGGGAGAAGGCCGAGAGTCACAGGCGCTTCTCAACTGGCACCTTGCGCCCCTCTCTGCCGCCCTTCCTCCCCTTGGCATTGCATTTATTGCATTATCTGTGTATTTGCAGCTGCATCGAAATCTGCGCCTCTGTTGGCTTTCCAACATACAAGAAAGCCAGCCTTTAATTGTTCCCTTCATCAAAGCAATTAAAGGACCTTCAGCAATTCCCCAGCTGCTCCTGGGAAATAAAGCTGGGTGCTGTCGCTAGAGTCTTTGTAGGTACATCTTGACCTGACTGACAGGTTTGCATATAAACAGCCAGAACTCATGAAAACAGTTTTTAATCTACTTGAAAGGCTCGGTGTCTGTAGAAAATTGAGTTCCCTCCAGGTGTGTGTGTGCGGGGGGGGGGGGATGCTTTCTGAGAGCCATCTCATCACATGAACAGACTCTGTTCATTGCTTGGGATCCCCCCCCCCACTTGCCCCTTGGAAATACAGCAGGAAGAGGTTTGTTCTGAGGTTCTTTTCACGCAGTGCACCTCAAACCCCATTAAACAGCATGAAATGCAAACTGTTGTGTGGTGCTGAGTGTCCCAGGCACTCAGAGAGCTGTGACACAAATATGAAGGGATCTAGCGTTGTCGTACATTTATACGTGGTTTTATTCTCATTTATTTAAGTGCTGCTTTCCTAAGGTATGAATAGCACCCTTCGTGTTCTGTAGAACAAACTTCAGATTCTCTTACCAAGACAAATCACAACTCATATTCTATATTCAAAAAGGACTTTGCCTTCTTGACCTGGTTAGCCCAGGCAAGCCCCATCTTGTCAGATTTTGGAAGCTAAGCAGAGCCAACCCTGGGAAGTAATTGGACGGGAGACCTCCAAGGAATACCAGGGCTCCGGATGCAGAGGCAGGCAATCAAGCCACCGCTCTGAAAAATGTCCAAACCCCACTAGGGGTTGCCAGAAGTCACTGTGACGTCCGGGCATGCAAGCACACACACACAACCCCCTCCAAAAGAACTGTATCAGATCACTTTGATAATAATGTGTGAGGTTTGTTTGGAACCTGATAAGTTGTGCTTGTGTGGAGTTTCCAGTTCTTTGGGAAGGAATGATGTGATGGTAGGAAGGGGAGGCGTGGTTATGGTGCTCTTGGTGTGTATGAGTAAAGAAGTATGACTGACGGCCATTGCAAAGAGGGGCAGGATGATGGAAGAGCCAAAAACTATCCAGGCTAGGTACAGGTATAGTTTATCACAGAACTGAAAGTTAGAATCATAATTACACACAGGCAAGGAGACATACAGAGACTGGGCAAATGAACATTGTAGAGGCTTAAACAACAGTAGCCCTATAATAATAAGAAGACTAGCATTTAACACATTTCATCTATAGCATTGGAAGTGAATATTTGGCCATAGACATACTCTGCCTTTTGCTGTCCCACATCTGGGTAAAGCCAGGGTACCATGGCAAGACAGTTGCTTTGCATGCAGACGGTCCCTGGTTCAGTCCCTGGCATCTTCAGTTAACAGGACCAGGCAGTCAGTGATATGAAAGTCCTTTTCCTGAGATGCTGAGGAGCTGCTACCAATCAAAGTGGGCAATTCTGAGCTTGATAAACCAGTAAGCAGTTTAAATAAGTGTCAGTGGCTCAGTGATAAAATATCTGCTTTGCATGCAGAAGATTCGGTCCCCGGCATCTTCAGATAACAGGGTCAGATGATGTGCTTGGACCCAGAAGAAGAAGAGAAGAGATTGGATTTACACCCCGCCCTTCACTACCCAAAGGTGTCTCAGAGCAGCTTACAAACTCCTTTCTCTTCCCCTCCCCACAACAGACACCCTGTGAGGTAGGTGGGCCTGAGAGAGCTCTGACAGAAACTGCTCTTTTTTCAAGGACAGCTCTTATCAGAGCTACGGCTTGCCCAAGGTCATCCAGCCAGGTGCAAGTGGAGGAGTGGGGAATCAAACCCGGTTCTCCCAGATTAGAGTCCGCGCACTTAACCACTACACCAAACTGGTTCTGTGGCTGCTGATGTCCGCTGGCTCTGTGTTTGGGCACGGAGCAGCTGCCGGCATCTGCCACTCTGGTGACCAGACCCACAGTGGCTGCTGGCATCCTCTGCTGCCACGCCTGCAGCAGCTGCTGGTGTCTACCACTGCTGGGCCTAGAGCAGTGGCTGGCATCCTCCTCCAGCCAGCTACAGCCATTTCCCAAAGTGCATGCACAGACAAGACAATTGTATTTTGGGAGGGGGGTTTAAATCCCCCTGTGTATTTTTTTTGTTAGTTTAGGGTTTTTCTGCACACTTAGGGAGTTCACTTAGGGAGCCTCCACGTGACCCCAGTCCACAGATTTAGCTATCCACAGATGGGGGCCATGGGTGGCTATTAGAATATAAGATAGACCAAATGTCTGACTCAGTATAAGGTGGCTTCATGTTTACACGTTATTATTTTCATTACTATTTATGTTGTTCATAGTCTGCCTTTCTCACTCGGACTCAAGGCACATTGCACAGAGTGAGTCAGAACAATCGACAGGGTAGGACTTTAAATGAACAATGCAACAGGAATTAGGGTTATAGAACCAACCAGAAGTCTAAAAACAGAATGGAAGCAAAGTACAAGTATTAACATGAACAATTAAATGATGCAGAAATCACATAGGAGGATCCTAGTTTCAGCAAGCTACGCACAGTAGCATAGACCACAGTCCCTAATAACTTATTCAAGTAACTTTGTGAATCATTTAGTACAGTGCAACTCTACTGCCTGCGTAGAAAATACCTCCTGAATAATTCAGGTTTTCATAGTTTGGGAAAAACCAGAAGAGCGGGGACCTTTCTGATCTCCTCAGGCAGGCCGTTCCATAAGGTGGGGGCCACAACGGAGAATGCAAGTGTGTGCGTGACTGTGCTTTGGTTCTGTACCTTGAGTGGTACACCCATACTTCTCTGTACCCTCTCAGACCCTCATCCCATAGTCATTTAGCCGCTGACCTTTCCCCAAGATGGCGTACCTTTCCTGGGTGATTAGCCTGAGGGAAGCCCCTTCATCATCAAAGTGGAGCCTGAGTATGCTCGTCTGGCCCATTCCCAAGGACAAGTGCAAAGCTGTTCTGCCCCACATGTCCTCTTCATAGGGAGTATACTGAGGGCAGTGTAATACTTTATATACCACTGTCCAGCATATATTTTATGTGTTTTGGTAATCCTTATTATGCAGAGGCACACTGACAATGGGGGACTGGAGGGACAACATTCAGGGGGCCCAAGTCAGCTGGAGAGCCCCTGAAGCTGGGGACATGCTGTATTCATAGAATCATAGAATATTAGAGTTCGAAGGGACCTTGCAGGTCATCTAGTCCAACCCCCTGCATTCTGCAGGAGCATAGCCAAAAGATAGCCCTACAACAAAACCAAAAGATGGTCGTCCAGCCTCCGCTTGAAAACATCCAGCGAAGGAGCATCCACCACCTCCCAAGGCAGTCTGTTCCACTGCTCAACCACTCTTACAGTTAGGAAGTTTCTCCTGATATTTAGCCAGTAACGACTCCCTTGTAATTTCCACCCATTAGATCTAGTCTTGCAATCCGGAGCAAGAGAGAATAGATCTGTTCCATCTTCTACATAACAGCCCTTCAAATATTTGAAGACTGCAATCATGTCTCCTCTAAGCCTTTTCTTTCCCAGGCTAAACATACCCACCTCTTTCAGCCTTTCCTCATAAAACTTGGATTCCAACCCTCTGACCATCCTGGTTGCCCTCTTCTGGACACGCTCAAGCTTGTCAACATCCTTCCTAAAATGTTGTGCCCAAAACTGGACACAGTACTCCAGGTGAGGCCTGACCACAGCAGAATAGAGCGGAACTACCACCTCCGTGATCTCGACACAGTACTTCTGTGAATGCATCCTAAGATTGCATTAGCTTTCTTCGCAGTCACATCGCACTGCAGGAACATGTTTAGCTTGTGATCAACCAGAACACCTAGATCCCTTTCATATGTGCTGCTGTCAAGTCAAGTTGCTCGCATTCTATATCTGTGCCTTTGATTTTTTGTACCTAAGTGTAGAACTTTGCACTTATCTCTATTGAAATTCATTTTATTTGTCTCAGCCCACTGTTCCAGCCTATCTAGATTTTTATTCACTGAATGCATTTTTTGAAAAATTCCTCATGCAGTTCTGATGGCAGCCACTAGGGGCACATGGAAGGCAGAGCACAGCAAAGAGCATGGCCTTTCTTCAAAGTTTACCGTGAGGCTGAGGGAACCTATTTTCCGATCGTATCCTGCTAAATCTGTCAGCCAAGCCTGCATTGGAGCAAAAGAAGACCAGCTAGGACAGGAAACAGCTGCCTAACAAAGTCTATGGTTTCCTTTTTCCTGTAGTCCCATCTTTTCCTGTAGTTTTGCGGTTACAAAAAAAGGAGAGAGAAACTTTCCATGTCTATTCCTACGTTTCTCTTAACTGTTTTCCACATCTCCCTTCACTTTCTCTCTCACTTTCATGATCTGTCATTCATCTGTCCCAACTTCTAATTTTTCTCTCTCCACCCTTTATTTTTCAGTGTTACTACCACCTCACTCATCCTGGTTGGCAACTTAGAATGTATTTAATAGTAGTATAGAAGCAAACCTCTGTTAATATTATAATTTATTAAATGAGTTAAAAGATGCTTCCCCTCCATCCTTAATAGGGTTGCCAGGTCTTATCTTTGTTTTGTCTGGGGGGGGGTGTCCCAGGAGTGGGCAGGGCATTGCGCAGCATGATGATATCATCCAGAAGTGACATCATCATGCCGGCGACATTGCATGGGATGCTCTAGTTTTGGGGCAAAACTCGATGGTAAAATTGGCCTCGATACCATAGAGTTTTGCCCCAAAACCAGAGCATCCCAACGTGATGTCACCAGCATGATGATGTCACTTCTGGGTGATGGCATCATGCTGTGTTGGGGCATTTGGGGGTGGGGTACCCACAAAAGCAGGGTTTCCTCCGCCCCCAGCGGGGGCTTGGCAAGCCTAACCCTTAATACGCACGATAATAAATATTAATCTACCTCAGTAATAACAAATGAGGAACAGAAGTTAGAATTTATTTGTTTACTTACTTTATATTCTCCCCTTAATACCCACAGCAATGTTAATCGTTCTCCTGTTCTCTGTTTTATCTTCAAAATAACCCTGTGAGGTAGGTTAGGATGAGAGGGAGTGATGGGCCCAAGATCTCCCAGGAAATTTCCACGGCATTGGGGATTTGAACCCGGGTTTCCCAGATCCTAGTCTGACACTTTAACCACTACACAACCTCAGTTTCTATTGCAAATAGCATGGGGGGCCTAGAGATAACCTGGACCACAATATTCCTGTTCCTTTCAGTTTTGGCCTTGGAATTCCCACGATCATCCTGAAGCTGGTGGCCCAATTTTGATTTTCCTAGTTTTAGGTTCTGATGAGTTATGCCTGCCACAAATGGACAGACAGATGGATATGGGATGCTTTTGTTATTATAGATACATGCTAATAGTCAGCCAAGTGATATGTTTTGTTAGGATATTTGGATGGAACAGAGTCATATGGGGGGTGTGTGTAGATGGGATTTTTGCCCGGGGGCCCATGGTGGCTCTCTGCAGTCCTGACTATGCAGGTACATTAAGCCAGTATTATCATTCCCACCACTTCATACTGCAGATGGGAAGGGGGGGGGGTAACGTTCAGAGAAAACAGATTACCTAAAGCTACCAAGTGAGTTCATGATCGAAGACTGAAATGTAGGATTTTCTGGTTCACAGCCTAGAGGCCTAGTCAATATTCTGCCTCACAGTGATATCCTCTGATAGAACTATCATTTCCTGTGAGTGCAGATTTTCATTTTCCCTAGAACACGATGGTATCTAATCAAACAGATTTCTGAAGCACTAGAAGAATTGTCCAAACATGTTTGCCCAGAAACAAGGAGGGGAAAAAAAATCAGGAACATCTATACTTGTGGGTAAAAATAGCTTTCCCAGAGAGAAATGATTTCTCTTTGATGACTGAATCATTTGAACATTTATTCAAGTATTTCTACCTGGCCTTTCTCCCCCAATAAAAGTGGTTTACAAAAGGCAGAAATACAATGCAAATAAAAAAAGAGAAACTACAAAGAATATAATAATACTCTAAATCCTGAGTGTACCCTGGATGTGCTGGCCTGGGTTATTTCAGGGCCATGGGCTTTGACCTATGGTCCTTGCCCTCAGGCTCTCACCAAAAAGGGCTCATACCTCTGGTCATGCCCAGGCTCAGATACCTGTAACAAAGAAGGTCCAGAAGGTCTCATTTTTTGGGCAAAACTCTGTGTAAAATTGGCTTCAATACCATAGAGTTTTGCCCTAAAACTAGAGCATCCCTGTGCAATGTCACTGGCCCAGATCTCTCTCAACTGGCAGAGATGTTCTTAGTTCCTCTTCTGCCACTATAAAATACTTGTACACAGTCTTAGTCCAACCTCCAGAACAATCCTGACACCAGTTCAACGTGGAATAACCTGCATAATGTGCTCTGAGCTCAGAATTTGGTGTTATTTTTGTGCAGAGTTCAAGTTTTCTTGGCGCCGTCATTTGGGGGAAGCAGAGGGAGACCTGTAAGACCTTGCTGTCTGGTTCTAAAGAGCTGTGGACAGAGTGAGGTTGGCAGAGTGGGACCTCCCTGCTCCCGCTTCCTGATGCTCCCCATCGAGCCCTAGAAAATGCTGCTGCTGCACAACCCTCAGGAACAGCAAAGTCAGCAGCTACAGGATCTCCACTGTGGGAGGGGGAATCGGTTAAAATTGTCCTCCCCTCCTCCTTTGCAAACAGAAGTCTCCGTAGGCCAGCATAACAATTGCTACACTGCCAGAACAGCACCTTTGGATATCTTAAAACCATCTGCTGGGAAGCATAGGATTGCCAGGTCTAACCTTGCCTGGAGCAGGGGACGTTGGGGACGTTACTAGGTGGGCGGGGATGTTGCGTGACTCCCTAATATGATGATGTCTTCAGGAAGTGATGTCATTGCGCTAGGGATGCTCTGGTATTTGGGAAATGTCTATGGGTTTGTAGTTTTTTTTGCCTCAAAACAATCGTTTGCCCAAATACCAGAGCATCCCCGCATGATGTCCCTGGTGTGATGATGTCACTTCCGGGTGATGTCATTGTGTTGGATACATTGCAGAGCAACATCCCTGTTTGGGGGTAGGGCTTCCCCACCAGCCAGCCGGAGCGCAGCGGGCCGAAGCCCCCCAAACTGGGTTTTCCCCAGCATGGCTGGGGGCATGACAACCCTAGGGAAACAGCAAAATTGGCCCCGAAGCCTTCCCCTTTTTGTCAGTGACTGAGGATTTCAAGCCAGGATTGGCAGAAAAAGCAATTTCCTGACAGTGGGCTGGCACTCACCAGAAGGACCTTGTTTTGAACATGACAAGGCACCAGCTGTGACAGACAGCCATGGACAGCAGCGAGCACAACACAAGGGACCAATAGGGATTTTATCTCCAGAATTTCATGTATGCTTGTGTCAGATTAATTTATATGGAAGAACTACCCACTCGGTGCTCGAGTAATCATTCTCACTTAACACAACTTAAAATTGCCGCTTTCTACTGCATGTGCATGCATTTAAAGAATAGGGAACGATGCGTTTTGATTGTGACTATGAGAAAGTGGGTGAAGCATGCAATTGAGTTATGATAAGTGTTCTTGATGATCCATTTCTAGAAGCTAATTCACTCACATCTCTTAATGGGTCTACCGGGGCTGCCCTGCCATTCATCCACATCCACACCCTGCGGGGGAAAAGAGTGACATCTGGTGCGATCCATGGAACAATTTCACTGTGTGCACACCACTCGTGTTGCCACTTCACACATTGATTTTGCCCAAGTACATATAAACCCAAACTATGAACATACATTAAAATAACATATATAAGTGGTGACCTGCGAGAAACTCATAGGTAAATTCCCTCACTGGTTCCAGTTTGGTGTAGTGGTTAAGTGTGCGGATTCTAATCTGGGAGAACCGGGTTTGATTCCCCACTCCTCCACATGCAGCCAGCTGGGTGACCTTGGGTCAGTCACAGTCCTCTCAGAGCTGTTCTTTCAAAACCAGTCCTCTCAGAGCCCCACCTACCTCACAGGGTTTCTGTTGTGGGGAGAGGAAGGGAAAGGAGACTGTAAACCGCTCTGAGACTCCAAGTGAAGGGCGGGGCATAAATCCAATCTCTTCTTCTCTCTTTCTATCTTCTTTGTCCTCTGGCTGCTTCTGTCTCCCAGCTAGGGTTGCCACCTGGAGATCTCCCGTTGTTACACTTGATCTCCAGACAGTCAATATCAGTTCCTCTGGAGAAAATGGCAGCTCTGGAAGGTGGACTCTTGTGGCATTATATACCCTGCTGAGGTCCCTCCCCTTCCCAAGCCCCGCCCTCTCCGGGCTCCACTTCCAAATCTCCATGAATCTCCCAACCCAGAGTTGGTAACCCTACTGCCACCAGCCACCATTTCTCCCACTTCCGCCTCCTCCTTCTCCCATCTTTGTGCTTCTGCACCCTACATCTTCTTCCCCCTTAGCCCCAGCATTGGTCCTCATCCCCACCCCTCTTGCCCTTCCGTTGCCCCCTCTTTCCTCAGTCTGCCCACCCTCCCCTCCTCCTCTTCTGCTCCACTCTTCCTGCCCACCCATCACTCTCCTGTCCGCCCACTCTTCCTCCCCTCACCTCACTCAGCGGGCCGACTACTCATCACGCAGCCCTCCAAGCTGAAGCAACAGCTCACCCATCTCGTGCTGGCCTGAAGTGGAGGCACCAGCAGTAGCTTCTCTCCTGTGTGCCCAGCACACATGGTAGGGGGCAGTGGTGGCTCCTCCCCACTGCTCTGCCCTCTAGAACCACTCACCAAGCAGCCTGCCTGGCTGAAGTGCTACCAGCTGCATGCAGCGGTGGCTTGTCCTCCTTGAAGGATGGTGGCAGCTGTGCCTCGGGGCTGGAGCACCTGCTTTGCATGCAGAAGGTCCTAAGTTCAGTCCCCAACATCTCCATTTAAAGAATCAGGTAGTAGGTAATATAATAATAATCAGGGGTCATTTGGTGGGGGACGCGGGGGGACGCCATCCCCCCGGGTGAGGTGCGGGAGGGCGGGGCCTGGAGCTCCCTGCTGGTGCCCGCTGGAGGTCGCCGCCGGCTGTGGGGAGGACACACTTCCAGTGATGTCAGTGGGTGTGACATATGCTAATGAGTTATGCTAATGAGTCCCCCTAGCTCTTTTTCTACGAAATGACCCCTGATAATAATTATTATCATATGGCATTGTGTGTAGAATAGCCAGGAGATCCTAAGATTGTCTGTCAGCCAGGAGTTCTAGCTCTTTAGCATTATGTGCCACTAGGTGGAGAGCTAGACTTGCTTTTGAGGGAAGAGATGTTCCAGAGGTGGTTTGCCATTGCCTGCCTCTGGGTCATGACCCTGGTATTCCTTGGAGGTCACCCTTCCAAGTACTAGTCAAGGCCGACCCTGGAGAGCCACTACCAGTCATAGTATACAATACTGACCTTGATAGACCAGAAGTCTGAATCAGTCTAAAGCAGCTACCTCCTCTTTCAACAGACGTCTCGTGGTGGTTTACGAGGCAAACTTTTCAAACAAAAATTCTAAAACCTAAAAGTAAAACCAGTAAAGCGAAAGCGAAAGCAGCCAAGTACTACTTTCGTGAATACTTTAGCTCTAAACAGGCCTGTGGAATAAAACCACCTTCTTCCGCTTCTTATAGGAAGCAGGGGAAAGAGATCCAAGGAGCTTTCTAGGAGAGCACATTTGTAAGTTCTGAGACGACCACAAAAATGCCCTGCCCCTTATGAATGACAGCCTAGTATCAGAAGAAACTGAACCCTTAATAGGCTTTGTTGGATGATCTCAAAACTTGGGAGTAAGGAAGGAATCATGAAGGAGAAGACATTCCTTGAGATAATCATCCCAAACTGTTCAGGTATTTAATAAGGCATCCTTTGAACTATGGCTGGAAAACAAATGAAGAAGGAGGAGGTGGAGGAGGAGGAGACTGGATTTATACCCTGCCCTTCACTACCCAAAGGAGTCTCAGAGTGGCTTACAATCTCTTTCCCCTCCCCACAACAGGCACCCTGTGCTGTGATGTAGGTGGGGCTGAGAGAGCTCTCTCAAGAACTGCCCTTGAGAGAAAAGCTCTGAGAGAACTTATGACTGACCCAGCTGGCTGCATGTGGACTAGTGGGGAATCAAACCCAGTTCTCCCAGATTAGAGTCCGTGTTCTTAACTACTACCCCAAACTACACTGAAGTTGTTGCCGCTGTCTCAAAAGAGGGTATCTTTTCCTCCTGATTTATACCCACGCACAGCCAGGAGCCAGTACCATGAACCAACTTCCTGCACCATCTTAGAAGGAAGCCTCGCTTATGGCACACAACATTAATCCCACCATGAAGGCATGGCAGCATGAACAAGAGTTGTTGGTCTACATTTTCCAGCAGTTGGCACAACTGAGGAAGTAACCAAACCTGGTAAAAGGTGCCACTGCCTGCAGACCCAGGAGCAAGGTAGAATCCCTCCCCCTCCCCCCGCTTTCCTCCCAGCCAAGGGTCATTTCCTGCAAGCGGGCACAGGAGCGGAGCTCTAGCAGTAAAGAGCCCAGGCGGCGGGCACATGCAACAAGCCCCACCCCCTGCTCCCAGCAGCCCTCAGTCAGAGCAAGAAGCAGCCCGGTAAGTTGCAGAGCCCCCCCCCCCAGCCCCCTGGTCCAAAACAGTCCAGTGGCACCTTTAAGACCAAGTTTTATTCAGGTACAAGCTCTCCCTCCTCTGCAAGGACAGATCTGCACGTTCTCCCCCCCCCCAATAGCTAACAATCCAAAACAGTCCTGTGGAGCCTGAGCGGTGGGTGTTGCCTTCTGACACACTTCCGGTGATGTCAGGGGGTGTGGCATATGCAAATAAGCTATGCTAATGAGTTATGCTAATGAGCTCCTGCACCTCTTTTTCTACGAAATGACCCCTGCTCCCAGCACCAAACAAAATTGGAATTGGCCTCTGACTGGACTCTGACAGGGAGACGGCAGAGAAGAACAAAAGTTCATTGGCAGATGCTCTCGAGAAGAGAGCTTTCCGCACACAGCCCTATCCTGAGAACTGGCATGAAATGGACAAACAAGGATGCTCCATGATTCTTCTGCCAAGCAATGGGAGGCAGCAAACAGGACAAGCAAAGATAAAGTACTTCATTAAAAGTTGTACTTCTCACTGAGAAGATTTAGCACAGCCATCGTGGCCTTGGCACAGGGGTCACTCTGTTTTCCATGCTGATCCTGGCCTGGCTGCATTCCAAACAGGATCTCCTGGATGTGTGGCTTATTGACGCTCATTCCTTTGATTCGGTGCACTCGTCATGTATAAGCCTATTCATGAAGAAGCATCTTGAAGTCCCTAGGAAAGACAGCTCATACACCAGTTGAACAGCTTTCTGGCGTTTTCTATTGGCCTTCTAAATATCTTAGGCATTACCATTAAATGCCAACATTCACTGCATTTTTGACAATACACCTATCTTTTACATTGGCATGCCTAGGGTTGCCAGCTCGCAGGTCCCAGCGGGGGTTCCCCCACTTTTGGGGGCTGCAATCCACAGCCGGCCAGCTGGCCAGTGAAGGAAACCCCACCCTCAAATAGGGTTATTGTTGGGCAACGTCCCTGACATGATGGCATCACCTGGAAGTGATGTCATCACTTCAGTGACATTGTGTGTGACGCTCTGGCTTTCGGGCAAACTCTATGGGTTTTTTTAATATAAAGTTTATTTATCTAATTTAAAAAACAAAATTACAAAAACAAAACAAATTCTTGATACAGAATATACTTTGAGGATTCTTACACATTTTTTTTCTATCCAATTATCTAATTTTTGCCATCTTTTTTAAAACACATTTTCTTCTTTTGCCAACAATATCATATTTAATTTATCCATTTCTTTAATTTCCATAATTTTTGTAATCAACTCTTCTCTTCCTGGTATTTTTTCTGATTTCCAGCATTTAGCTAAAAGAATTCTAGAGATAGTGAGTATATATAGTATCACACACAAATCATTATACTTGATCCCATCTGGCAACATATTGAGCAGATATACTTCTGGTTCTAGCTTTAGCTCTATTTCTACTATTTCTACTATTAGTTGCTGTATACTTTTCCAAAATTTGACCAGTTTCTCACACCTCCACCAAATGTGCAAATAAGATCCAATATTTTTCTTGCACCTCCAGCAATTCTCTGAAACATTTTTATAACATTTTGCTACTTTGTCTGGTGACCAGTGCCACCTGTATAGCATTTTAAAAATGTTTTCTTTGTAGGGTGTAGCCCTTAATAATTTTGTTGACTTCCACATTTTAGCCCATTTCTCCACCTTTATGTTATAACCCAAATCTTTCATCCACAACCTCATACATGGTTTTATTGTTTCTTCCTTCATTTCTTCATTTAGAAGGAAGTTATACAGTTTTTGTATCAGTTTATCTGCTGAAGAGGGCCAAATTTTATCTAATGGCAAACTCTATGGTTTTGAAGCAAAAACCCCCATAGTGTTTTTGCCCCAAAACCAGAGCTTTGCATGCGATCTCGCCGACACGATGATGTCACTTCCAGGTGATGTCATTGCATCAGGATGTTGCCCAATGATGTCCTGCCCACCTCCGGAATGACCCCCTCCAATCCCCCCACGGCGGCGGCAAGGGGGCCTGGCAACCCTAGGCATCCCCCACTGGGCATTCTTAATGTTTTCCTTCAACCCTAAAACCTTCTCTGTGCCACTGCTCTAGACTTACCAGTAATTTCTTTCTGATGCACACCAACATTCATCCAGTTGGTGGGCAGAAGCAGGCTGGCAAAAAGAAGAGGCAGCTATCTGTGTCGCCGTGCAACAATGTCACTTCTGGCATGACCTGGAAGCTCTGGCATCGCCCTGGGAAAACCATAGTGTTCGAAGGAGAGTGCTAAAGCGTTTCCCTGGTGCAATGCCAGCACTTCTGGATCATGCTGGAAGTGACATCATTGCGTGGTGAGGGAGATGACTGCCCTCTGCAGTCAGTACCCCCCCCCACCCATCTGCTCTCACCACCCCCTATTCCAGTGGTGGCGAACCTATGGCACGGGTGCCAGAGGTGGCACTCAGAGCCCTCTCTGTGGGCATGCGTGCCATCGCCCCAGCCAGTCCCAGACCATCATTAAAGTGTCGAATTCTCTGCCAAATAATTTTAAGTAAATGAAAGCATTTGGGATTGCTTTCTTTACTTTCTTTGGATCATCTTAAGTTAACGTATGAGTTGTTTTTTTTCTAAAGTAAAACCTCAGTATTCAGGTTACATTGCCGTGTGGGCACTTTGCGATAAATAAGTGGGTTTTGGGTCGCAGTTTGGGCACGCGGTCTCTAAAAGGTTCGCCATCACTGTATTCCATTGTAGTGGTCCTCCACTGTGGAGCATATTTGCATTAAGTGCATCCACTTACGCAAGATAAGTGCCTTTCAATGAACTCAGAAGTACACAGTGCCAGACAAAAGTGCAGCACAAAACCAAAATAGGACCCATGGTAAGCAGTGTTCCCTCTAAGCTGAGTTAGTGTGAGCTAGCTCAGCTTTTTAGCCTCCGGCTCACACATTTCTGTCTTAGCTCAGGAAGGAGGGCTCCAGAGCAAGCTAATTGATGCAGCAGCCAAATGTCTTGCTCACAACTTTAATGCCAGGAGCTCACAAAGTAGAATTTTTGCTCACAAGACCCCACAGCTTAGAGGGAGCATTTGGTAGGAAATACCAAAAATCAACAAATACCGTGCCGCAGACGATTACAAAGTATCTCAAGTAATTTTTATATATTTTTTGTTTTTATATTACTTTTTCTGTATTTCTTATAACTTATTCACCATTATATTAATTATCATATAAACATTAACACATAGAAAGAATCATATATCCAAACATCTAAGTATCGTCTTTTTATATATCACAAAAGATATTGCACAACACCTTTATTAATACCAGTCCTCCTTAATAGTACAAATGTTTTAAGAGGGAGGACTCCTTTAAGTCTATTTTGAATTAGTGCTCATTCTTCCTCCAACAGAGGTCCAGATATCCTCATGTCTCAGTGTCTTCCTCAGGGAGTTCAACAGATATTTCCAAGCACAAGGTTGCCAAGTACCAAAATATTTATCCGAATTTCACCATTGAACGGTGCAAAAAGTCCCTCTTAATGAGCTCAAAGCTTCCTCAAAAGTGAAAAGTGCGTTAATGTTTATATGATAATTAATATAATTGTGAATAATTTATAAGAAATATAGAAAAATAATATAAAAGTGAAAAAATATATAAAATTACTTGAGATACTTTGTAATTGTCTGTAGCACGGTATTTGTTGATGATTAGACAAAAGCGCTGCACAGAAGAGCATTGCCTCTGCAATGGATGAATAGGGGTGCAAATAGAAGCCAGGCTTAGGATCCATTAGACAGGGCTTTCTCAGTGGTGGCACCCCAGGTGTGGAATGCTGTCTCCTTTGAAGCTTGCCTGGTGTCTACTCAGCATTCAGGCACAAGGCTAAAACATTTCTGTTCGTCTAGGCTTTTCACTGAATCTTTATCCCATCTTCTTAGGGTTTTTAAGAAATCAATCCTGGCTTCTTCCCCTGCTTGTCTGACAGCTTTGTGGCCTGCTTTTGTATTCCAGAGACTGTTTTATTCTATCACTCTTCATAGAGACTGGGATGGTCTTATTGCCAGGGGACTCGTTTTGCTGAATCGCTTTGAATGGTTTTATAATGCTTTCAATGTGTATTATTTACTTTGACTGAATTGGTTTTTTTTAATGCTTTGGTAATGTTTTAAACTTGTATGTTTTACCGTTATATTTTTCTTCTTCTTTGTATGCACCTCGAGCAAGTACCTGGAGTGGTGAGATATCGAAAGGCTTCCTATAAGTAGACGGATAAATACAATCGACACACAACTTGCCATTCATTTCAGACCCAAGTGATACATTGCAGCTCTGTTCTCCCCCCCCCCCCCCAAGCTTTTTAAAAAAAACTCTCATACCCGCCCCCCCCCAATGCTTTCTAAAAAGCAAAATCAGGGAGGAAAGAGGGGGATGCCACAAGTGAGGAACGTCTGAACCCTTTCCCCCTCCAATCATTTTCCAGCTCAAGAAGCATCTGTCTCCCCCTCCCAGCTTTATTTTCAGCTGAGTAAGGAAAGAGGTGGCTTTACGCGGCCTCTCTCTACCCCCACTCTCTCTCTCCACTTCAGCTTGCAACCTGGTTTGGTTAATTTAAATCTGTTTAACAGGTGGAGAGAAAAATGTATAGTGTTCCCTGAAACGTACAGTTAGAGCCTCAAAAGCCTGGCTTTTAAAACACAAGCGAGTTGCTGTAGATCTCTTGCCATTCATAGAAGCTTTTTGCCAGAGTGTTGGCTTTATCTCCCCGGTCCGTGCGTTCCTCGCTTTTAAGAAAGTCGTGATCTTAGGCTCCAACTTGCAATTTTTCGGCCCACAGTGCAAAGCAGGAAGCGTAGATAAAGAGGGTCGGAGCGATAGTGTCCAGTGCCCATGCTGCCCTATGCTGAGACCATCCTCTGCATCCAGCAGAGAGGTGAAAGCTAATCTCAGCAAGCTCCGATAACAAGAGCAGGCCAATTTAGGTAGCGGGTCCATGGGTGTCGAGAAGGATCACAGAGTAGCAAAATTGCGAGTGGCCATCCTGCGCAGGATAGGCTTCGGTTTTTACGCTTGGATCCATTTTTTATTTGCAGTGGTGTTTTATTAGGGCTATGGGAGTATATTTGTGGAAGTTTGTATGGATATTTTGGTGTTTTTAATTAAGGTTCAAGGGGTATGCTCAGGTAGAAGGGGTATGCTCAGGTAGAAGGTGCACTGTGATCTGTCAGGCTGGAGGTAAAAAAGCAAATTAGTTTTGACAGATCTGATGCTAATACTCCTACCAGTTGTATAGCTCTTATGGTTGTATTTGTGATAAGTGGGATGCTGGCTGCCCACAACTAACTAACTGAAATCCTATTAATTTCGGTGGAACCTGAGCTTCACTAAGGTAGCGATGCTATACACACTTCCTTGGGAGTAAGGAATGCCGTTCATTTCCAAGTAAACACACATAGAATCAGATGGCATCTCTCTCTGGATTGGGGCTCCTTTTCTCTTTTTAAACAGTGAAGTGAAATGTGAAAGTGACAAAATTTGTGTTAGCAAACATGTACAGTTCTCACAGGAAAGGTGTCTTCTTTTTCTTCAAGGAATGTCAGTTGTCTTTGACACTAGAGATGCTCGAACTTCCACCTATTGGGCTCCTGTGCTGATCCCCAGTCATGATCGGGGAGCCAGTCTTTCAACAGGTTGCTCAGCTGCTCAAGACATGCCTATTACAGTTTGGCAACCCCCCCCCCCCCACGGCCCTAACACTTTTTATTTATTTAAAACATTTATTAGCTACCTTCCGACCTAATGAACTCAAGGCGGCTGACAATGTAAACAAAGCAATAAGAACCAGAAAAAGTATGTTTAAAAAAGAATTTAAAACCAACGTTTAAATAGAAAAAGAAACTGAATCAATGCCATACTAAATAAAACTAGGGTTGCCACACACACACACACACACACCCGGTGCAGGAGGGCGTTTCCCAGTTTCGGTGCTCCTCCCCTCCCCCAATCACCCCCTTTTACTGGCAAAGAACCCGAAGATCATTGCAATGTGCCTGCAAAAACTAGAAGTGACCTAGACATGTTGGGGGGGGGCACTCTTGTTTTTGGGCAAAACTCTATGATTTGAAGTGAAATCTAGCATAGAGTTTTACCCTCAAACCAGAGTGTCACCCCTTGACGTGCCTACGTCACTTCTGGTTTACATAGGCAGGTCGTGATGCTTCTTCCCACTCCCGGAAAGTCCCTCCCCCTCCTCCATCGGTGCAGTGATTGGACCTGGCAATCCTAAACGAAACCATCTTCTACTGCCTCCTAAAGATCAAAAGTAAGGAAGCCAAGTGCACCTCCTTGGAGAGATGCTCCATAACTGTGGGGCTGCACTGAAAAGATCCTTTCTCATGTGCCTACCAAATGGGCTTCTTTGATCAGTGGGACAGTCGGGAGGGCCTTTTTGCACATCTGTGTCTCACACCCACAGCCTGATGGATTTAGTTCTCCCACACCTTAGTTGCTGAAGTCCCTCCCCTACCAAACCCCACTCTCTGCAGGCTCCACTCCCAATCCAGAGCTGGCAACCCTACATAGGACTTACAGCCATTTCGGCGGGGGGGGGGGAGGAAATGGGAGCTGGTTTGGGGAATCACCAACAGGGGACTGGCAACCCTCGCACCCAGGCATATAAAGCGCTCATAAATAGTCTGTTTAAAAAACCATGCTGTTTTGGCATTTGGCCTTATCAATAACAATGTTAATGGAGAATGAATGTAAATATAAATAATGCGTGTGGATTCCATTGCATATTCTCACCTGTACTTTATACTTTGTTGGAAAAATTTAATAAAAAGTTATTATATATGAAAAAAATCCAAGTACTGACAGTGGCCAAGCCTGCTTAAGCCCCCAAGACCTGAGAAGCTCAGGCAAAACTGGGCTACTCAGACTGCTCAGTAAATACATAGAAGAGCAATATCCAACTTAAGAGTATACATAGAACCCATTTGATTCAGCATATCATTTCAAGTTCTGTGTTTGTAAATATTTGGAAAGTTCTGAAAAGCCAAACTCTATCATTTCAAGTTCTGTGTTTGTAAATATTTGGAAAGTTCTGAAAAGCCACGAGTTTTAAAAACATCCTTAGCATTTTCTAACCACTCCTTCTGGGTATTGGCTTGTTTCCAAACCCCTGTGAAAACAAGTCTTGCAGAGTTTTTGTATGTAAAGCAATTATTTGTTTGTCTCACGGGAATGAAGCTGCATCATTAATAGCTGTCCCCATCCTTAACCGCAACTCAACATACCACCAGCTGTCCTTGTAGAAACCCTCTTGATCAAATGATGACGAAGGAGGAACAGGAATGGCGAATGAAGGAAGGCGAGAGGCTGTATTGATCTTGGAGAGACAGAACTCAGTAGGGAAAAGGCAGTGTGGTGGAGGAAGAGACGGGGCTGAATTCGGAGGAATGCGGAGGGAGGGAGAGTAGGGAGGCAGTGAGAGAACACAGAGTGATAACAGTGTTGCCAACTCTGGATTGGGGAATTCCTGGAGATTTGGGGGTGGAGCCTAGGGAGGGCAGGATTTGGGGAGGGGAGAGATCTCAGTGGAGTACAATGCCATACAGTCCACCCTCCAAAACATCCATTTGTCTCCAGGGGAACTGATCTCTATAGTCTGGAGATCAGTTGTCATTCCAGGAGTAGGGATGGGCAAGAACCAGAACAATGGCCAAACTACGAACTACGAACTGACTGAACCGTGAGGTTTGTGGCCTCGCAACTCCCGTTGAAAGGGATTGGCTCCAAACCACATCCCATGCTCTGAAACTTTTGTAAAATTCATCCACCCCCTACAGTGGAATATGCAGGCACAAGACTGGGTTCACGGTGCACTGAGCTCACACAGGGCTGGAAACATTCAGGGCCCCGAACCTCCAAAACTGCTGCCCAGCAATGGGGGTTCAACGAAAAGCGGCCAGAGTTTGAATCAGCTGAGGGATTTTCCCACGGACAATTCCCAGCTTGGACCCTAGAAAATAGAAACTGAAAACTGCCTGCCTGTTTTTTTTCACACAAAGGAATAGTGGAAAAAGCAGGATATACAGCAAATATTAAAGGGTCCCCAAGCGACTAGGTGCCGGCTGAATCAAAGAAAAGGAGGTTTTGCTTACAGGTGTTTACTAGCGAGAGGCCAGAACGTAAGATGATCAGAGTGGAAGTCCACCTATCCCAGCATCCTGTTTCTGGCAGTGACCAGCCAGATTGCTCCGAGAAGGCAAGAGTAAAAACCAGGATTCACAGGTAGGCTGTCAATGAACATGGAGGCTTTACTTACATATCACCAGGGCTCTTTTCGTAGAAAAAGCCCAGCAGGAACTCATTAGCATATTGGGCCACACCCCTGACAGCACAGCTCATTAGCACATTAGGCCGCACCCCTGACAGCACAGCTCATTAGCACATTAGGCCGCACCCACATGTTACCAGAAGTGTGGTCATCCAGCCACACCCACCTTTTGCTTGTTATTCTGTTTACCTTGTCTGTTGTCAAAACCCAGGGCCTTTTTTGTAGCAGGAACTCCTTTGCATGTTAGGCCACACAACCCTAATGTAGCCAATCCTAATGAGTTTCTGCTGTTGGGTGTGGCCTATTATGCTAATGAGTTCCTGCTGGGCGTGGCCAACTTGGGAGCCAGCCGGAACTCCGTTCCTGTGCGTTCATGCCCGAAAATAGCCCTGCATATCACAGATAACAAGAACTGCCTTTCAAGGTGAGTCATCCTTCCTCATTCTGCTTCCCAGAGAGGCCAGACAGATGCTTTAGGAAGCCCATGAAATGGGTAAGGAGGCAACCCCATCTGGCACTCAGTGGTACATTGCCTCGACAGACCTCTCTCCTCCTCCTTGAATTTGCCTAGTCCCCTTCTAAAGCAATCCAGGCCAGTGGCCATCAACACATCTTGAGGCAGTGAGTTCCACAAGTTAACTGTGCCTTTTGCCTGCCTCAAATCTACCATCTACGCTCCCATAAGATGCAGAAGTGGCTACTTAGGTAAGGGGAGTTATTTCCTGGCATGTTTCCAAGAGAGACTTGTAAATGGTATTTGGAGAAGCTTTGCTGGGCCAGTCTCTTCTTTCCAAGGAAATGCATCTCCAAGGTTGCAAACTTCAGGAATTGCATGAAAAAGTAGGCCACATGTTGGTTTCCACTGGATGCTGTTCTAACCCTAGGTAAAGCAATCGGGTCCCTAAGCTAAACACAACACACACACACACATACACAAACAGCACTTAGAGACCAGGCTTCCAAGTAACATCACAGAAAGAAGACAACTCAGAGAAACGGGAAGCATTAGAGGCCTCATTAATGTTAATCTCTTGGGAAGCCCACCTCCAGGAACCCTCTTGCACCTCTCCTTAGAAAGAACAGCTTCCTGCCTTCCAGTAAGGCCACATTGCCCAACCATCCTTTCGAGTCACCCTGCTTACTACATGAGAGGCAAAACCAAGGCGATCAGGGTGGACCGATTCCTAGAATTCAACTGAGCTGAAATTCAAGCCATTTCCCCCCACCAATCAGGAAAAACAAAAATATTGTTTTGATCAGAGAGAGACTTTTTTGGAGGTGGGCCAGTGACTAGTTCCGCGGTTTGTTTTCTCCTTTTGGATTTTGGTGAGCAAAAGTTACGTGCCCCTAACCACCACTCAGCAAAAGACAGTTAATGTTTTTGCAGCTTTTATGGGGAACAGAAAGCAGGGGTTTAAAGGGACTCAGAATCCCTTTAAACCCCTGCTTTCTGCTCTATCCATGAACCACCGCAAGCCGCTTTAAAAGTTCATGGAAGTTTGTGCTGGTAGACCTGTCATGAACAAATTCATGTCGTAACAATTTTTGCTTCGCAGTTTGGTTCATGCCCAGCCCTATCCAGAAGATCTCCAGGTTCCTCCTGGAAGTTGGCAAATCTAGGTGATCACGTGAGAAAGAGATTGAAAAAGAAAGAGGGTGTTTAGGGAGCAGAATAGAGGGAAGTCATCCTCATGGGGCTGCTTGTGACAATGAGGCCTTTGGTAGCGCTGCTCTGATGTACATAAACAGTGGCGTGTTCTTAAAAATAAAAGGGCCGCAGATAAGAGCAGCACATGAAAGGTTATTGATGTCTGCTTGTGGAGAGGAGCCAGTCCCTAGAAGTTGCATCAAAGCCAATTGATTCTCACCCTCCGCAACCCACCCCTTCCCGCATCTCTCCGGGATAGCTCTGGCTAAGTGTGACTTGCTGGCAGGCATTAAAGCGTCTTAATGAAAGGGCACCAGCTGCTGCTCTCTTCCAGCCTTGGCACTTTTGCGTCTTGCACCAGAGCCCCCAAAGTATTGCACAGGCCAAGGCAGAGCTGAGCTCCAAGTCTCCAGCCCTTTGCTAACAGGCCTCACGTTTGAAGTTCAAGAAAGCCTACGCCAAGGCAGCTAACGTAGGGTTGCTCTTTGGTGTAGTTTGATGTAGTGGTTAAGTGTGCGGACTCTAATCTGGGAGAACTGTGTTTGATTCCCCACTCCTCCACTTGGACCTGCTGGATGACCTTGGGCAAGCCGTAGTTCTGACAAGAGGTGCCCTTGAAAGAAAAGTTCTTGAAAGAGCTCTCTCAGCCCCACCTACCTTACAGGGTGTCTGTTGTGGGGAGGGGAAGGGAAAGGAGTCTGTAAATCGCTCTGAGGCTCTTCTGGATAGTGAAGGGCGGGGTATGAATCCAATCTCCTCCTCCTCCTCCTCCTCTTCTTCTTCTCCTCCTTCTTTCTGTGACAAAGATCATCCAGGTCTGTGCTCAAAAAGACATCTGTTGCCCATCTGTGACATTTACATCAGATGTCATTAGTTTGCAATCAATTGCCCTTTTTTGGTACCTTTGCTGTAGAGATGTGTGCAATAGGCAGGCCTGTGCGAGTTGTGATTCACTAGCCAAATGCAGCCCTCTGGTTATTATTAAGGCTTGACATTTCTCCCACACAAACAAGGAGTTTTATTCAGGTCTTCCATTCAGCTTGGTGGGTCACAAGTCATGCAGACCTGGGCTGGAGGGATATGAAAAAGAGAGAGAGAGAGAGAAAGCTATGCAGTGTACCAAAAGCTATCTATAATCATGTCATTGTGATCCTGTTTTCAGTTCATATCATTCATATGCAAATCACCTCATGCATATTCTGAGTTCCGCTCCAGATTTTAGCCCTTCCAAGCTCTGTTCCAGATGCCACAGACTGGCATCTCCAAAAAGAAAAAAAAGAGCACTCCAAACACATCCTAGTTAATTTCATCTCTTTTTTGGCTTCTTTTTTTGCATGTGTGTGTGAGTGAGCGTGTGTGTGTGCTCATGCCTGGAAGTCATGGCAACCTCTGGTGACTCCTACTGGGGCATGGAGGACATTCAGAGAAGTGGCTTGATAGCCTGCCTCTGCCTCCTGGCCCTGGTATTCTTTGGAGGTCTCCCATGCCAATACTTGCCAGGGTCGGCCTTGTTTAGCTATGGAGATCTGACATGATCGGACTTGCTTGGGCTATCCAGGTCAGGGCACGTCTTAGTTAATTCCAGGTGGGTAGCTAAGCTATCTGCAGTAGAAGAGCAAGATTTGAGCCCAATAGCACCTTAAAGACCCACACCATTTCCAGGGTACAAACTTTCAAGAGTCCGAGCTCCCTTCATCAGATGCCACTTGGTCTGAAGCAGGGAGCGCTGACTCTCAAAAACCTATGCCCTGGAAATCTTGGTTCTGCATTTAGGTAGGAAATATCAAATGCATAAGTATAGGATGGGGGAGACTTGTCTTGGCAGTAGTATGTGCGAAATGGATCTAGGGGTCTTGGCAGACTATACACTGAACATGAGTCAGCAGTGTGACGAGGTAGCTAAAAAGGTAAATGCCATTTTGGGCTGTATCAACAGAAGTATAGTGTCCAGATCACACGAAGTGATGGTATTCTGTTCAGTTTTGTACACCACAATTTAAGAAGGATATAGACAAGTTGGAACATGTCCAGAGGAGGGCAACAAAGATGGGGGGGGGGGTCTGGAGACCAAGTCCTATGAGGAAGGGTTGAAGGAGCTGGGTATGTTTAGCCTGGAGAGAAGATGACTGAGAGGTGATATGATAACCATCTTCAAGTACTTGAAGGGCTGGCATATAGAGGATGGTGCAGAGTTGTTTTCTGTTGCCCCAGAAGGTCGAACCAGAACAAACGGGTTAAAATTAAATCAAGAGTTTTTGGCTAAACATTAGGAAGAACGTCCTGACAGACTCAGTGGAACAGGCTTCCTTGGGAGGTGGTGGGCTCTCCTTCTTTGGAGGTTTTTAAACAGAGGCCATCTGACAGCAATGCTGATGCTGTGAACATAGGCAGGGAAACATAGGCACGCCCAGGGGAATGCCAGTCACCACGATGGGGTCAGGAAGCAATTTTCTCCAGGCCAGTTTGGCCAGGGATCCTGGAGGGTTTTTTTGCCATCTTCTGGGCATGGGACAGGAGTCACTGGGGTGTGTGTGTGGGAGGTATTTGTGAATTTCCTGCATTGTGCAGGGGGTTGGACTAGATGACCCTGGAGGTTTCTTCCAACTCTGTGATTCTATGGTAGTCTTTAAGGGGCTACAAGACTTAAGTCACATCCTAGTTAGCCACCTTAAATAACGAAAACATGGCTTAGGCTGCGGTCACACGGAGCATTAGGCACGCTAGAGGGACGGAAGATAGGTGGATTTTCCAGGCGCGATCTCACCGCCACATCTGGGAAGCATCGAGCTCCCGTGGCGAACCCGAGGCTTCCCGCGGAAGATGCGCGGTAAAAAACTAGTACCTCAGAGGTACTAGTTTCCTGAAACCGCGGGGCAAGGGCGGGCGTCTGATCGCGTTTCCGGTGGTAGTTCCGGCACCCGCCCAAGTCCCCTCGCAAAAAGGTTTTTTTTTTTTTTCAAAGTCTCCACGGATGCACACAAGCACCCAAGGGAGCATGCGCACATTTGAGTTTTTTAAAAAAACCCAACCCTGTTTGCCCCGCGCCCCGCTTCTTTGCCGCGCCGCAGGACTGTGGAGTGATCGGCACCTCCCCCCTACCACGGGACCTCCACGGTAGGTCTGCTCGCGCAACCGCACGGTTTTTAGCCCCGGGGCAAACAGCCACGCTCCCCCCCCCCCGCATTTTCCTGCCCGTGTGCCCGCAGCCAACATAGAATATAATAAACATAAAACAAAGTTGGCTGGGAAGAGCTGGCAGTCATTGTATCTGGTCTCAGAACAGCCTGATGGAAGAAAGTGTAGGGACCAGAGCACAGAGGATGATAGAAACAACAACAAGATTAGCAACAAGATGCAGCCTTGACATAACCCCCTCCCCCTCTTTCTCTTTCAAAAAGCTGAGATTCTTCTCTCTTCAGCTTAGGTTCCAGATGTGATCATCTGCATAACTTGTATCTCCTAAAACTGAATAGATGTGTATCCATGGGGGCTCACAATGGATTACATAGCAGGTTGCCTTAAAAACAGGGTATACATTTATAGCAGCCAATATTCTTGAGCACTCAAAATGTAATTAAGATAGGGAAAAAAGGGGATGGCTCGGCTGGGAGCGCTGACTCTTTTCTCAAGGAAGGTTGATCAAAGAAAATTTGAGGGCTGACTGAGTCAAGTTGGCATAAAAAGTAACAAATTTAGCAACTCCATGAAAAATTAAAGATATGCAGAAAATAGCCGGATACTCCCTTGGTCGTGCAAATCCATGTGGTAGCAGCTGAACCACCCACACTGATTTTAGGATAGATGCATAAAATGGACTGGAAATGTTCAGACTGGTGTGTGAGTCTCCAAAAGAAACTACCGCACACCTGGACAGCTGCTATTTGTCTGAATGTTCATTGCAGAAATACAAGATGAGAACCAATGAGATGTGCCTTGTAGAAAGCCAGCTTCTCCGTGAAGCGCCTAGCAAGACCTGGGGCCTGTCATATGTTTCTGCAGCCAGACTAATTAGTGAGAGTAAAGTGGAGGATGTGACAATCATGTATGCTGCCCTGCACTCTTTGGTGTGATAAAAATTTGAGAGGGCTTTTCTACGCAGGTAAGAGAGTTGCATGGTACAAAATGGTTTTACAGATTCGCTTGGATAAATGATTAGGGACTCTGGTCTGTACTGCTGTGTACAGCTTATTGTAAATAGGATCCTATTTGTGTAATTTCTGTACCTCTTAATCAATCCTCCCTCTAAGCTGTGGAGTCTTGTGAGCAAAAAATCCTACTTTGTGAGTTACTGGCGTCAAAGTTGTGAGCGGGCGACTTGGCTGCTGCATCAATTAGTTGGCTCTGGAGCCCTCCTTCCTGAGCTAAGACAAAAATCTGTGAGCTGGAGGCTAAAAAACTGTGAGCTAGCTCACACTAACTCAGCTTAGAGGGAACACGGCTCTTAATGCGTCATGTGAATACTCATGCTATACTTCAGTTCCTTCTGGTGGTTCCGGACTTCTGAAATCCAAATTAGGGTTTCCAGCCCCCAAGTCCCAGTGGGGGTTCTCCCACTTTTGTGGGGCTGTGGTTTGATGCCACCCAGCTGGCCGGGGGGAACTTCACCCCCAAATAGGGACTTCATTGGGCAACGTCCCTGACATGATGATGTCACCCAGAAGTGACATCATCATGGTGGTGGTTCATGTGTGGCACTCTGGTTTTGGGGCAAACTCTGTAGTTCTGAAGCAAAAAAACCATAGAATTTTTGTCCAAAACCCAGAGCGTC
>NW_015170279.1:893085-902275 GCF_001447785.1 Gekko japonicus
TGTCCAAAACCCAGAACGTCGTGTGTGATGTCGCTGATGTGATGACATCACTTCTGGTTGACATCATCACATCGAGACATCACCTGATGATGTCCTACTCACCCCCCAGAACACCCCCAAATCCCCCCCGCCATGACAGCAAGGGGACCTGGCAACCTTAATCCGAATGCAGTGGTTATTGAATATGCCATCATGTCATTTGTACTGACTTGCTATGTATAATGTGCCTTGAGTCCGTGTGCGAAAGGCAGACTGTAATTAAAAAAAATATGATGAGGCAAAAATAAAATACATGGAGGAAGCATAATCAGTGCATGGAGAATGTCCCAGATCCATTCGCCAGCATCTTAGGGATGTTGCCTCTAAGTTCCCTATAATGTTCCCTCTAAGCTGTGGAGTCTTGTGAGCAAAATTTCTACTTTGTGAGCTGCTGGCATTAAAGTTGTGAGCGAGTGATTTGGCTACTGCATAAATTAGCTTGCTCTGGAGTTGTCCTCCCTGAGCTAAGACAAAAATCTCTGAGCCGGAGGCTAAAATTCTGTGAGCTAGCTCACACTAACTCAGCTTAGAGGGAACAGGGCCAGTGGGAAGGAGCCCTTCCTGAGACACTGGAGGGCTTCTCTCTGTTAGAACGGCAGGCAACAATGAGCACAATAGACCAGTATCGGTATAAGGTTGCTTTTTGTGTTCACCTTTTCCCTCCCGAAGGGCTCAGAGAAGCCAGTGAGGGGGCAGCTGATGAGTGGTTTCCTACCCTGATACCTAGTAGTCAGGAGCTAGCCCCTTCCCCCGTGTGTTAAAAACATCCACAAAACATCTTCAAAAGCTGCAACAGTGCAGGCTGCCACAAACCCCCAAGAGAACCCCCAAGCCCGCAGAGAAAAAACCATTCCTCAAAACAACGTGTGGCGTAAACAAATCTTTTAAAAGTTTCTAGTGATGCCCGTGCACGCACAGACAGTTGGGGGAAAGTATCCCGGGAGTCTGACAGCATTTTGGTTTGCTGCGGCATCCCAAAATTGCACCGGGAGTAGGAGTAGGTGGAGGGGGGGAGTGGAGATTGATCCACCATTGTGGGGAGGAGCCACTGGGAAAGATGGAAAGCGGAGCTGGAGCCAGGAGGTGTAGGGTTGGGGGGGGGGAAGCACCAGTGGAGCTAGACCCAAATGGTTGGAAGCGGGTGCCAACAGGTTTTCCCTCCCTTGTGATTCCTGATTCCTCCCCCAGTTGTTTTAGACTGAACTAGTCTGAAGTTTAGATCTGGATGGCGCAGGCTAACCTGATTCCTCCATATCTTGGAAGCTAAGCCAGGTTGGTCCTGTTTAGTACGTGGACAGGAGACCACCAAGGGAGTCTGAGGTTGCTACACAGAGGCAGGCAATGGCAAACCACCTCTGTTCATCTCATGCCTTGAAAACTCAATGAAGGTTGCCACAAGTCAGCTGCAACCTGATGGCACTTCTGACCACCACTCTGAAGTCCAAACCAAAATGTCTGCTGAAGCACCAAAGGGGATATAGAATTTAAAAACAAACTCAAGGAGACATGATGCGAAACAAAAAGGGATGGGGAAATGAATGAAATTCAGTATGCACTCACAGTGTATGTGTTACAGAAATCCTGGGGGCGGAAAGTGCCCAGTTTTTATGGACTTCACTGGTAACCTTACTACTAATAAGGTAGGTTTTAGACAGTATTCAGCTATTCCCAACACATGCAATCTAACCTTAGGAAATGGAAAAGTAGATCTAAACATGATTATGTGGCTGGAAGCTGGAGGAAAAAACAGCGCCTCAACTAAATGTATGTCTAGATGAATGGGAGGACAGTTCTGCCTTGGTGGCCTATTCAGACTTTGACCTGAGAGTGGTTAAAGCTGCCAAGAAAGACACCACCATTTTTCTAATGAGTCCTCGTGCACTGCCAATTTGCCTTAGTCCCTCCTGTAGTACAAATAATAGGATATAATTGTTACAGCAGAGAGAACAGGGGGTTATTTATGTCAAGGCTTCCCAGACCTGCATTGTGTGCTTATCAATTGCACAGCAGTTTTACCCTTTAATGCATGCTAATAAAATGTTGCCATATATTTACAGATGGGAGAGCACCCCCCCCCCCGGGGTTCAATTCGCAATCCGCTTTCTTGGCAAGAATTCAGAAAAGGCTTGTCTGTTTTCTGCGAGTTCACTCTCGGAATCATCACCCCAGTAATGTCTTGGCGGGGGTGCTCAAAATGCCACCCGCACTCACGTTATCCTAATTGCCCTCTTGGTGGGAATTATTGTTTGGTTTCACACTCAAAGTACTACCAAGGCAGAAATTCAACACTCTCCAGCCCTCCAAAGATAGTTGGAATGTTTTAGAATTGAATAAAGGGTTTTTTGTTGTTCAGTCGCACCGTCGAGTCCGACTCTTCGCAACCCCATGGACCAGATCACGCCAGGCCTTCCTGTCTTCCGCCGTCCTCTGAAGTTTGCTCAATTTCATGTTCATTGCATCTATGACACTGTCTAACCATCTCATCCTTTGCCATCCCCGTCTTCTTTGACCTTCAATCTTTCCCAGCCTCATAAATAAAGGGTAACAGCCACATAAAACATGTGTTAGAAACAACAGAATTGACTCAACTGCTGAAGCGTATACAAGATTATCCTATTTTATCCCCACAGCAACCCTTTAAGATGAGTTAAAGTTGAGAGATACAGACTGGCCCAAGATCTCCCACTCAGCTGTAGGCGTACTTGTATGTTTGACATAAACACAGCAAGTAGCAGTTCACGGGGACCATTTCAGGCTGGGAAAATTCAGTGGGTGTAGTTTAAGAAGAAGAAGAGATTGGATTTATACCCCGCCCTTCACTCGGTATCTCAGAGCGGCTTACAAACTCCTTCCCCTCCCCACAACAGACACCCTGTGAGGTAGGCAGGGCTGAGAGAGCTCTTTCCAGAAGTGTCATTGAGAGAACAGCTCTGACAGAACTATGGCTTCCTAAGGTCATCCAGCAGAAGCAAGTGAAGGAGTGGGGAATCAAACCCGGTTCTTCTAGGTTAGAGTCCGTGTACTTAACCACCACACACACACACACACCATCCTTTGTACAGCAGTCCCATTCTGAATTAGGATTTCACATGCCTGGATTTTTAGACAGATAGAAACTCTTGGATCTCTGTTCACAGAGCACCCAGTGGAATCTCTCCTACGTGAGCCATGAGCGGGCTTTGAACCCAGCAGGGCTTTTTTTGTAGAAAAAGCCCAGCAGGAACTCATTGGCATAATAGGCCACACCCAACAGGAGAAATTCATTTGCTTATTAGGACACACCCCTGACAGCACAGCTCATTAGCATATTAGGCCACACACCCCATGTTCGCAGAAGTGTGGTCATCCAGACACACTCACCTTTTGCTTCCTATTCTGTTTACCTTGCTTGTTGTCAAAACCCAGGGCTTTTTAATAGCAGGAACTCCTTTGCACGTTAGGCCACACACCCCTAATGTAGCCAGTCCTAATGAGTTTCTGCTGTTGGGTGTGGTCTATTATGCTAATGAGTTTCTGCTGGGTGTGGCCAACTCGGGAGCTAGCCGGAACTCCGTTCCTGTGCGTTCCTGCCCAAAAATAGCCCTGGAACCCAGGTTTCTCTGGTCCCTCCCACTAGCTTTTAACTTCATTGCCACTTAAGAAAGAGGTGTCAAAAGAGAAAGAGAGGGGAATTTGGAGTATGGCTGAGGACCAGACAGAGTGGCAGCTATTCATTGGAATGGAAGAATGGGTCTCCAATATTATACTTGTTCTTTAGAAGCAAAGAGATGAAGAAGGCAAGCAGGGAGTCAACAAAATGGAGTAGGCTGTATTAACAGGGTGGAGTCGGCATCGGGTTGTCCACCACCACAGTGTGGGAACCAGCAGCCCTAGACCTTAGACCGAGCAGCTTTTGAGGGGAGGATAGATTGAAGGTTTCACATGTTCTCATTCACCCATTTCCCCCCTTGAACCAAGAAATACCACAGTGAGAGCAGGAAGCATTATTCTTGCTCTGATTTTATTATAGATATTGCCACACCGTCAAACCTAGGGAGAACAGGGCTCTCTCAGCAGAGAGGAGGAAGGCCTGCGTGCCTTCAACCCCTCTCTGAACCGAAGCCTGTAAGGGCCAAAAAGGAGTGTCGGAATGCTTGCTGCTCCCAAATCCCAAACCTTTGCCCTTCAGACAGAGTGAGGGCAGGAAAAATCCCACTCACTCTAGTGCCAAAAGACTTCTCAATGTTTTCCACCTAGCCAATGGGATCTGACTATGGCTTATTTTGGAAAGAAACCCAAAGCCGTGGTTTAATGATAGCATGGTTAGTGTCATTGTCTGAATGCAGACTATTCCCTGAACTAGCCATTAGTCGGGGTCTGAAGCTAGTATCTTAATCACAGTATTAGCTGTGGTTTTCTATGATATTTGGCCACAGGTATCTTGGTCTGAACACAAACATCATGACAACGTCCTCTCAGAAAGAGGACAATGAAACTAGCTTTTGCTGAGGCAACCCAAAATTTCAGTGATTTCTGTGAGCCAAATCCCACTTTCGCAAACTAAGTTTAAAATAAGCCATGGTTTTACATGATGTCTGAACTCAGCCTGTGTGGCAGTGTCTGAAGCTAAAACACGGTGTTTTTGCCCTCTTTTGGTTAAAATCAGAGCGGAGGATAGAACCTGCCAGCAGAGGGAAAAAACCTGCTGCCACTGTTAAGGGGAGGCCCACCCCAAAGAAATCACTGAAAGGGACACCCCTGTTCGCAACAAAATGGAGGAGGACATTTTGGAGTGGCCCTAAAAATTAACTCTAGAAAAACCTGAAACAAACAACAGTTACAAGGAACATTTTACCAAACACTCAAAAGTCAATTTTTTTTTGCGAAAGCTGTTTCCCCCCACTCTCTCACTTGCTTTCTGGTACATAAATTATGTGACTCAATTTTGTTAACAGCGGCATACATGATTCACCTGAAGTTTAAATATGTTAATGCCCTTAAATTTCAGTGGGAGAGACTTAAATGCATGCTAAACGCTTCCATTGATATCAAGGGCTTTTGAATGGACTATCAAAAATATTTCATTTTGTCTCAATCCAACTTTAAGATTAGTCATTCCATTCCCAGTTAGATGCTAACTTCACTGTGGCAGTTATAAACAGATTTGTAATCAGTTTCTCATCCTGCCTGGCAATACTATCCTCTATATAGTCTGAGCGAATCATATCCAAAGATTAGGGAGGAGTGGTGGTTCGGTGGTAAAGCATCTGTTTGGCATGCAGAAGGTCCCCGGTTCAATCCCTAGCATCTCCAGTTAAAAGGGTCAGGCAATAGGTGATGTGAATGACCTCTGCCTGGGACTGGACTGTGGAGAGTTGCTGCCAGTCTGAGGCCCCGGTCACACGGGCAGGAAAATGCATGGGGGAAGTGGGGCTGTTTCCCCGGAGCAAAATAACGCACGGTTGCACGATCAGATGTCCCGTAGAGGTCCCGTCCAGGTCCCGTGGTTAGGGGGGAGGTGCTGATCACAGGACAATACTGTGGTGCGGCAAAGAAGTGGTCTCTCTAGCAAAAGGCTCCGCAGGTTTAACCCCTTCCAGGGCTGCAGAGGAATTCAAACTGTGTCCTCCGTCCACGTCCCCCTCTGCCGCCCGGTGCAGAGAGTTCCTCTCAAGCAGGCCGAGCCAGGAGTGGGGGGGTACGGAAAAGAGGAGGGGGCTGTGGAAGTGTGCGCATGCGCTGTTGGGTGCTTGTGCGCATCCCGTGGAGACTTGGGGGAAAAAAAACCTTTTAGCAACAGAACATGGGCGGGCGCCGGAGGCCACGACCTACCACCGGAAATGCGATCAGGCGCCCGCCCTTGCCCCGTGGTTTCCGGAAACTAGTACCTCGGAGGTACTAGTTTTTTACCCTGCATCTTCGGCGGGAAGCCTCGGGTTCGCCACGGGAGCTCTACGCTTCCCAGATGTGGCGCTGTGATCGCGCCCGGAAAATCCGCCTATCTTCCATCTCTGTAGCGTGGCTAATGCTCCGTGTGACCGCAGCCTAAGTAGACAATACTGACTTTGATGGACCAAGGGTCTGATTCAGTATGTCAGCTTTATGTGTTCATGTCTCCAGTGGCATAAGGCCACTGCTTTCACAAATCCCACCACTATGCTGCAACAGCACCACCTACAACCATCATCTCAATTTCTATTACGTCATTTCCAACAACTATAGATCAAACCAGTTACCTTTTGCCTTGTTAGGGTCTTATCCCATCTGTATAAATTTTGAATGACTTTATTTCAATCCAGTTGAGATGTGTATTTTGGGGGTGGAGCCTGAGGATGGTGGGGTTTGGGGAAGGGAGGGACTTCTGTGGGGGTATGAGGCCATAGACTCCAATTTCCAAAGTGTGTCCATTTTCTCCAGGTGAACTGATCTCTGTCACCTGGAGATCAGTTGTAATCCCAGTTGTAATCCAGCCAGCACCTGGAAGTTGGTCAACCTAGTTCTCAGTCAACCTGTTTGGACGTAGATTGTTTCATAATCCAGAAAGGCATGGTTTTCACAGAAATTTGCGGCACTGGTATCTTTTATCTTTGGTCCCTGTCTTCATAGCTTTGCAGAAAGGCAAGTTAAAAAGGAAACATCCCGACTAAGGTTTCTCTTTGGCCTATTTCAAGACACAAACATGATTTAAGTATTGAATTACTGTCAATGGTTGTGATCACACAGGCAATTTGGTCCAACATAGCCACTCCACCCCCTGGATCAGAGTGGCATGATCAGACACTAATAATAATAATAATAATAATAATCATCATCATCATCATCATCATCATCATCATCATCATCATCATCATCTTTCAATTTATTGATAGCTCAATCCATGCAGAGCTGCTGGCTCTGAGCGATTTACAGTTACTCATTTCACAAGGGACTAATAATGCTTTATAGGGGTAAGGGAGGACAACACATATAATCTTTACATAGCACACGTTTTGCAGCCGACAGGGATTTGTTCAGTTGCAAGTCAGACGTGATCCGGACGGCATTTTTCCCACTCAGCTTGGCTTGGCTGGATGACGTCAGCTCTTCCTCTCCAGGACTCTTCGGGTCGCAGCTCCATACTGCCACCGCCTGGCCAGAACGGCCCATTACAGGCTTCTTGATGCCGAAGAGATCTTCTAGGCTTTCGATCTTGCGAGCCGAACCTTCCATTTGCTGGCTAACACCTCCCCCACGGGGGGGGGGGGTTGGTGTGCCCACCCTCTCTAAGGAGTTGTACCCATTTTATCTACTCACACTCGGCAGCCATCTGTTGATACCTCGTTGCAAAACGACTCCCATACGCCTTAAACAGCCACCGGGGAAAAGTGGTGGTTTTCCAGGTGAGGCGCTTCTGTGGCGGCTTTTCTGGCATCTGAATGCACAGGCGCACCATGGAAGCGCAGGAGCCGTGTGATCGCCCCTCCTGTTTCCAGCACGGCTAAAAAAGGGAATGTTAATCTCTTTCTTTGTTATCTAAATATCAAGGAACATAAAGTGGATTCTAGAAGAGATGCAGGAAGTCCTGGAGACTTTGGGGGTGGATCCAGGAGAGGGCAAGGTTTGGGGAGGGGAGGGGCCTCAGCATGGTACAATGCCATAGAGTCCACCCTCCAAAGGAGCCATTTTCTCCTGGGGAGCTGAAATCTGACAGCTGGAGATCCCTAGGCCCCACCTGGAGGCTGGCAACCCTAAGGAAGTCCATGTTCAGAGCTCCCAAGCTGTTTTTCTTTATAAATAATAGCTATCTGACAACCTGGTTCCAACTGAGATTGCAGTGTTTAACCCTTGGTGCCATTTTCTCAACCTGAAATCACCCTGCAATGTCCCAAACAATGATGTATTGCTTGCTTCCTTGATTTTGCACATTTATATCCAACTTCTCCAATTTTTGCTCAAAGTAGGTTATAATGAACACAAAATTTCATGAATCAGCAAACATTTAAAGGTTATGTATCATATCCTATAAGCAGTCACTAAAACTGCCTCATCTGAGCAATGCTCCCTCTAAGCTGTGGAGTCCTGTGAGCAACAATTCAACTTTGTGAGCTACTGGCATTAAGGTTGTGAGCGAGCGATTTGGCCACTGCATAAATTAGTTTGCTCTGGAGCCCTCCTTCCTGAGCTAAGACAAAAATGTGTGAGCCAGAAGCTAAAAAACTGAGCTAGCTCACACTAACTCAGCTTAGAGGGAACACTGCATCTGAGTGTTCAGGGCTAGGGGTTTTTTTTCATGCTCAAGAAAGTGGGTGGGGCAGGGCCCGGTTAAGGCACAGGCCTGAAGAATGGGTCCGTGTCTTCTGTGGATCAGGGCAGATATAGACTGCTTATGCACAGCTATTTTATTCTGCCACGGCTCCCAAACAGGCAATATCTTTCTCCTGGTGTCCGCACGGCAACATTGTGCATTTGCTCACTTTCTGGCTTTCCTCCGACTTTGCTACAGTCTTTTCTAAACCTGTTGTGGGATGATCTTTTCTGAAAGATCACAGCCGAGCTGTATTTGCAGTGGTGTGGATGGAAAGGAGTGGTGTTTTTTTTCCAGGTGCAGCCTATGGTGGTATCATTTCTTTTTCCCAGTTACACACCTGCTTATCCCCCACCCCCATGCCACTAGAAGGCTTTTTCAGGCTTTAGAAGGAAATTTTAAATTACATATTAAAATAGGGGTTATAGTAATATGTCAACTGCTGTGGCCCAGCCTAGCCTGATCTCATCAGATCTCAGAAGTTAAACAGCTTTCAGCCCTGGTTAGCATTTGGATGGGAGACCACTAGGGTTGCCAACCCCCCCCCCCCGGTTTGCCAGGGGTCCCCCGTTTTGGGATGGGGTTCTCCCTGCCGTTGGCCAGATGGCCAGCAGGGGAAGCCCCGCCCCCAACACCCACAGCCACCCCTCTCTCTCCCTTTAAGTATGTGGAACCCGTGTTTCCTCCCAAGCCCGATCGATCTCCGCTTGAGATCAGGCTTGCAGGGAAATGCCAGCTTCGTGCACTTAAAAGGGAAACGTGGCTGCTCTCAAAGGGGAAACGCCGGCTCCTGCATTTAAAAGGGAAACGCCAGCTCCTTTAAGTGCAGAGAACTGCCGTTTCTGAAGATCCGGCGCACGGGGGGGGGGGGGGACGTCCCCAATGTGA
>NW_015170279.1:902307-925352 GCF_001447785.1 Gekko japonicus
AGGAATGCCCCCAAAGTCCCCCACTGGGGTGGAAGATGGACTTGGCAACCCTAGAGACCACCCAGGAAGTCCAGGGATGCTGTGCAGAGGCAGGCAGTGTCAAACCACCTCTGAATGTCTCTTGCCTCGAAAACCCTACAGGGTTGCCGTAAATTGGCTGTGACCTGATGGCAATAAAAAAGTCAATTACTTAAAACAACAACAACCCACAAAGCTGCCTAAAACCTTCTGGTAGAGCAAAAAGAAGATTCACGGTTCAAAAATAATACAAACTGCAAAACGAACTGTGAAAAAAGACACTAGGAAGTTCTCAAGATATTATAGATTCATATGCAAGCATATTAATAGCCAGCTTTGTAATGTTTTAGTGTGATCTCTTCTTGAATAGGAGCCGCGGTGGCTCAAGTGGTTAAGACACTGAACTGCAGGCTGTGGAAGGTCGGTAGTTCAGCAGTTCAAGACCCGAGTGTGCCTCATGACAGAGTGAGCTCCCGTCTCTAGTTCCAGCTCCTGCCAACCTAGCAGTTCGAAAGCAAGAAATTGCAAGTAGATAAATAGGTACCACTTCGGTGGGAAGGTAACAGTGTTCCGTGCACCTCTGTGTCTAGTCATGCCGGCCACATGACCACGGAAACGTCCTTGGATAGTGCTGCCTCTTTGGCTTTGAAAAGGAGATGAGCACCGCAACCCTAGAGTCAGATTCGACTGGCTTTCGAGCAAGGGAACCTTTACTTTTACCTTCTTGAATATGGTGACTGGTAGCCCAGCTTAAGAATCTTCTCAACCTTTGATCAACATTGATAGAATCTTGATGATATAAAACCGATATGAAACTGATTTTGGTGGTGTAAATGAGCAAACACAAATTTATGATATTAATTCATCTCTGAAGAAGTTTTATCTGGAATCTTTGTAAAAATATAATTTTGTATCATCTTGTACACTACATATTGTACGCTGCTTGGAAATAGTGCTTGCATTATATACACTGTATACTGTTTGAGAGCCTCGTCTTGATATTCTGATCTGTTAAAGAGATTCTTCATTAATGTGCTTGGATATGGATCTATAATATAATATCTTGAGAAGTTCCTAGCATCTTTTGTCATGGTTCTTTTTGCAGTTTGTAAATCCTGGTGGCATGGGTGGCCCGGGGTGGGTGGGAGTTATGACCATGGGAGACTGGGGCAAAGATGCTGCGGGGAAAACCACCATGGGGAATCTCCGTTGTGACTATGAATGCTACAGAGGCATTCGCAGCTATGAGAGCCACATGGAGAACCATGGAAACTCCCACTGGGCAGCCCTTTGTATCTGGTTCTAGGACACAGGTTCCCCAGCTGGCATTTATATTTTCCATGTAACCATGGTTTTTAAGATGCAAAGGGTCTCTGTGAACTGAGAAGATAAACTGTTGGTCTAGTCCCATGCCAGAGCCAAGAGAAATAAGCGCAGGAACATCACTCTTGCTCTCTGCTTTTCACACTCTGCGGGAGACTTGGGTACTTTCTGCATTTTCCTGCCTCTCCGGATTTTCTCAGTGTTCAAGTCAAGGCAATTTGTGGCCCATTCTGCATCTTGCATTTGCTCCGTTGTTTTACCAAACCCACATTGGAACAGAAAAAGATGTGGCTCCAAACTACATTCAAATACCCCAGGCCAACGCTGTACTGACTGCAGAGTCACCCCTGAATGGCCATAAAACAGCCATAAATCTATGCACAGCTACCCATAAAACCGAGAAATCAAACAAAGTGAAAGGGACATGCAGTCTGGACGCTGCCATAAAACCCAGCAATCAATCAAAGTGAAAGTGGCAGTAGCGGGGAATTTCTGTTCCAACGTGGGTTTGGTAAAACAGCAGAGCGAATGCTAGATGCAGAATGGGCCCATGTCCATGGCAAAACAGCATCCAAATAACCCCGGGACAACAGCAGTCTGAAACCGGGCTGACCACCGAAGGGAGGTAATAGAATGCAGAACGGGAGGAAAAAATGGAATAAAAAGAAATTTGAACTCGATTTTAGTGCAGAATGGGGAAAAAAACCTGGATTAAAAAGAAGGTTGAATTCAGAGTGTCAGAAACAGGCAATTTCTGCTTGGTTGAGGGAGGGAGCAGAAACAAATGTCGTCCCAGTCCTTTGTTGCTGTTACAAGTGGAATCCCCAGCCTGGCAGGAGCAAGTTCTGGTCCTGAGTCCCTATTGGGTGGTGGTGGAGGGAAGTGTTGTCAAGTTGCAGTGGACTTTTGGCGACCCCCATAGGGTTTTTAGGGCAAGAGGTATTCAGGGGTGGTTTCCATTGCCAGCCTCTGTGTAGCATAGGGTTGCCAGCTCTGAGCTGGGAAATACTTGGAGATTTTGGGGGTGGAGCCTAGGGAGGGCAAGGTTTGGGGAGGGGAGGGATTTTGGTGGGGTATAATGCCATAGAGTCCACCTTCCAAAGTGGCCATTTTCTCCAGGTAAACTGATCTCTGTCTCCTGGAGATTAATTGTAATAGCGGGAGGTTTCCAGCCACCATCTGGAGGTTGGGAACCCTAGTAGCAATCCCGGACTTTCTTAAGGGTCCTCCGATTCAAGTACTAACTAGGGATGACCCTGCTTAGTTTGTGAGATCGGACGGGTGAGGTCCTTTCTGCATTTGCCTGCTACTCTGGATTTTCTCAGTGTTCGAGTTGAGGCAATTTAAGGCTGATTCTGCATCGGCTTTTCCCTCCGTTGTTTTATGGAGCCCACATTGGATCAGAAATTCCCCTCTGCATTGCATGCTGCTTTCACTTCCTTTGATCATCCAGTTTTATGGTAGCCTCCGCACTCCATGCCACTTTCGCTTTCTTTGATCATCGGATTTTATGGTATCTTCTGCATAGATTTATGGCTGTTCTATGGCCATTCAGGGGTGACTTTGCAGTCAGTATGGCATGGCCCCCGAGGTATTTGAATGTGGTTTTGAGCTGCACTTTTTCTTCCCAGCGAATGCTAGATGCAGAATCGCCCAGTTAGCCTGGCCATCCAGATCCAGTCCCCTATTTTATACACTGTGCCAAAGTGCCTGAGACTAGACCTGTTTCTAATCTATCTGCATTTTCATCATTCTTTCACAGTGGGGAAAGGTTGACTGGATTTCATGTGGGACAAAGTCCCTGAAGTGAACAGTTGTGTAAAAGGGAGTGCATTGACCACTTGCTCCACAGTCTCTTGTGGCCTGCGAAGACATAGAAGATCGAGTCCTTTTTGAATCTGCCTAGTCATTCATTCCTGGAGGGTCTGATTAGCAGAGGTCTGGTGGCTGCAAGCCACACATTCTTGGAAATCATGCTATCATAGCAATCGTTCTCAACTGGATTGCCTTGTCCTCACAGGCATGTCCAGTTGCAAAGGACTGCTCTTGAGCAATGACAGCACAATATCCAACACTGTGTGGGTGCAGCCTGTACCTTGTGTCTGTACCTTGAGAGCCTGTACCTAGAAAGCCAGTTTGGTGTAGTGGTTAGGAGCGTGGACTCTAATCTGGGAGAACCGGGTTTGATTCCCCACTCCTCCATATGCAGCTGCTGGCGTGACCTTGGGTCAGTCACGGCTCTCTCAGAGCTGTTCTCGCAAGAGCAGTCCTCAAAAGAGCTCTCTCAGCCCCACCTACCTCACAGGGTGTCTGTTGTGGGGAGGGGAAGGGAAGGTGATTGTAAACCGTGCTGAGACTCCTTCGGGTAGTGAAGGGTGGGGTATAAATCCAATCTCCTCTCCTCCTCCTCTCTTGCTGAAGTGCTTTTTTGTGTGGGGAAGGTGAACGGCAGGAGAGCAAAGATTGACATGCATCGCGATCTCCCTTCTGGAGGAACAGAGATGAGAAACAGCAGGAGAAAGACAAAGCCTCATCACAACCCGTCTCATACAAGGCTGCTTTACACATTGTTCTCGTCAGGTGTGTTGGAAGGGAGAAGGGGGGGTCCACTCCCCCCCTCAGAAAGAAGGACGGTGGCTTACTGAGAATGGGCCTTTGCTGTGAAATGCCCTCCCTCCTGCGGCACAGCTGGCACTTCCTTGCTTTTGTTTCATATGCCAGGTTAAGATCCTTCTAGGGCTAGGTTTGGGGCCAATTAAATGACTGCCTAGGCTGGCATGGTGGCAAAGACACAGATGTATGGCAGCGGCTCCCAGCTATCAGCGGCATGGGGAGGTGACTGGTATCACCTTCAGGGTCTACATCAGCAGTGGCTGGGTCCAAGCCAGACCCCGGTGGTGTCACCTTAGAGGTTGATCAGGCCCAAGTGTTGACTGGTGTTCCTTGCTTGGGATAACCTTGAACAGAGCACGGGGTTTCCTATTTAGCCCCCCAAGCCAACGGCTAATTTATGTATGGCTGTGTTTACATCTTTTTATGGTTTGATAGCATTGGTGGTTTTTCAGACGTTTGAATGCTAATATTGTGGCATGCTGCTTTAACGCATGGTGAGCAGAGCGGCAGTGCAGCAAGGAAAGGGGGGGGAAGTAGAACTACATCAGGATGCGCTAGAACGTGCATGCGTGAATGGCCAGAAGCAGTGTGTTGAAGCAACCTTTTGAACAGCCACAAACGGGCCGATGAACAGTCTGGTAAGAGATCACAACTGGGGGAAAACCGGGCATGGGCCGAACTGGCAGGATTCCAGCATGCTTAGAGTCAATATCTGATCCATAAGGTTCCTGGGGGGCACAAAACTCATCACGGCTATAAAGTCTAGCACAGCTCACCGTCACCTTAACTAGGGAATCCATCTATTGGCACCTTTATTGGCACAGTTTATGCCTACCTGTAGTCCTTGGCATAAATACTAAATCAGGAGCTGCCCTGCCCACCATGAAAACACAGCTGCGATCCAAGGGAGCTTCCTATTAATGCTGGATTCCCCCGCAGGCTAAGAGGCAGAGCATAGCATATCCAGGTGGAATGGGCAGGGGAGTTTTGGTGGACAAAATGTAATTACCTAGGCTGGAAGACGGCCAGCTCGAAGGCTTCACACTTTTATGAAAAGCGCCGGGGATTTTTAATGACATGCTCAGGAAAGCTCACGGGGTGTTTTTGCGACTCATCAGTAAGACAGTAACTTTCCTTGGCTTGGCGCCAGGAAGCTGCACCTGAGGGGATGATCGGCTCCGTGGCAGTTCTGAAGAGGAGGGAGATAAGTGCTCAAGATTCATTATTTCCAGTATTTTTAACTTCTTCTGTGTCTATCTCCAACATGGAGTTTAGAGGTTTTCTGCCAAGGTCTGTGGTACCCTTGGGGGGGGGGGGTCTACAAGCATTCCTTAGGGGTTCTGCAGAAACCTACAGCCCCCCACCTCAGGCCTTTCACGTCCCACATGCTAAAATACTTCAGAACCATATTTCGCCTTTGAAATGTGTATTTCTTAAAACAATTATGGTTTAGGGGGAGAATGGGTGGTGAAGGGGGGGGGTGAGGTTCTGCAGAATGATGGTGAAAAGTACCATCAAGTTGCAGCTGACTTATGGTAACCCTATAAAGCAGGGGTGTCAAACATACGGCCCGCGGGCTGGAACCGGCCCATCCAGGGTTCTTATCCAGCCCACGAGCAACTAGTCATTACTTTTATTGCCAGATGACAGAGGCTGTGCCTTATGTCCCAGTGCTAATGCGTAATGGGCGGTGGAAGTGGGAGGGAGGGCATCAGGGAGATAAAGGAAATACTGTAAGAGTGTTAATGTTTTAAGCATGTTTGTATTTTGAGTAAAAAAAATAATATCATTTGTTGGGTTTTCCTGCTTCCTTTATAAGGTTTATAATTTCGGTACTTGGCATTACATCTTATGGCACACATGGCCCATCCCAACAAAGTGACAGATCTGGCCCTCGTAACAAGCTGACACCTCTGCCGCAAAGGTTTCCAAGGCAAGAGATGAGCAAAGGTGGCCTGCCATGGCCTGCCTTTGAATGGCAACTCTGAACTTCCTTGGTGGTCTCCCCTTCAAATACTAACCGGGGCTGACCCTGCTTAGTTTCCAAGATCTGATGAGATCGCTATCCAGGTCTGCAGAATAGCATGGAGTTTTACAGGGGTTCCTCAGCATTGAAAAGGGTTGCAAATTGTTGGCATGATGTATAAGTCTGCCTAGTTTATAACCATGGAGCAAGATGGATAGACTACAGGGTGTTCTGCAGAGCTACATCCTCTGTTTATTTCTCAGTGTCTATTCATGAAAAAAATACTCATCTATTTCCTGAGATTTCTCTCTGAGTTCATAATGTTCATACAGGTGAACTGATGTGCACGAGGGTTGTTGCATTATCCACGGGAATTGTAGCTTGATTTTGTATCATGCACAGAACTCAAGGTGCAGCAGAGAAAGATGCATCAATACCACGGCTTGGACGTTCTCCCACTTTATTAGTGCACATTAGGCCTGACGAAAAATGGTCCCATCCTTTTAATGTGAGGAAATGGGCCGCTGAAGTTTTTCATGGCATGGAGGTAGCGAACATCACCTGGTAAATAACATCCCATTGAGACTCGGTTAAAGGGACAGGACAACTTTTCTTCAGGCAGTTAGTAGCCCTAACCATAGTAATGTCTTGTAACTTATATCTCAGGTTGCAGAGTTTTTATGTAGTTTCGCAGTGTTATGAAAATAAATGATTAACTCCAGTAACTCTAGTCTTGGTCGATCTCCACCGGCTCCCAGGTTGTTTCTGGGCCTGATCCAAGGTGTTGGTGACCTTTAAGTCCCATACAGTTTGGGACCAGCATACCTTAAGGATCACCTACTCCCAAACAACCCTACCATCTTCTGAGGCCCTGCTTCAGGTACGGTTTCCAACCTCCACACTAATGGATCTGATGAGTGTTACTATGGGATATGAACAGAGTGTTTGTCAAATGGATTAATACAGGGCTTTTTTTGGAGAAAAAGCCCAGCGGGAACTCATTAGCATAATAGGCCACACCCAATAGCAGAAATTCATTAGCATATTAGGCCACACCCCTGACAGCACAGCTCATTAACATATTAGGCCGCACCCCCATGTTACCAGAAGTGTGGTCATCCAGCCACACCCACCTTTTGCTTCTTATTCTGTTTACCTTGTTTGTTGTCAAAACCCAGGGCTTTTTTTGTAGCAGGAACTTCTTTGCATGTTAGGCCACACACCCCTAATGTAGCCAATCCTAATGAGTTTCTGCTGTTGGGTGTGGCCTATTATGCTAATGAGTTCCTCCTGAGCGTGGCCAAGTCGGGAGCCAGCCAGAACTCCATTCCTGTGCGTTCCTGCCCAAAAATAGCCCTGGATTAATATAATATAGGTATTTCAGCGCTACCCATTTTGATAAAGTTGTATGAAATGAGATATGATATGCACGGCTCGTTGGTGTTGATGCCATTTGAATTGCTTCCAGTAAAGTGAATATTGGAAAAATAAATTTCTAGTCCTTGGAGACTTTTTTTGGCATAACACATCACGGTTGTTTGCTTCTTCTCAACCTGCAGGTAGTGGCTGGAGAGCTCCCAGAATTATAGCTGGTCTCCAAACAATAGAGATCAGTCCCCCTGGAGAAAATGGCTACTTTGGAGGGAAGATTCTATGACGTTATACTCTGCTGAGGCCCCTCCCTCTCCAAGCCCCACTCTCCCCAGGCTCCACCCCCCCAAATCTCCAGGTGTTTCCAAACCCAGAGCTGGCAACCCTAGCTTCAGGTCTCCATGCCTTCTGAATTTAAACAGGTAGCAACCCAAGAGAAGGTCTTCTTGGTCCCGGCCCCAGAATTATGGAACATCCTCTCCTCAGGGATAAATGTCTGTCCCCCTTCTGTCACCGTTTTTTGCCAGTGGGTGAAGACGTTTTTTGTTTCATCTGTTGTTTCCTCAATGATCTTCCCTTCCTGGCCTATGTTTTCATTGCTGATTTTGAGTGGCTCAGAGGTTAACACACTGAGCTGCAGATTGGAAGGTCTGTAGTTCGGCAGTTCGAGACCCGAGTGTGCCGCGTGATGGAGTGAGCTCCTGTCTCTGGCCCCAGCTCCTGCCAGCCTAGCAGTTCGAAAGCAAGAAATTGCAAGTAGATGAATAGGTACTGCTTCGGTGGGAAGGTAACAGCGTCCCATGCACCTCGGCGTTTAGTCATGCTGGCCACATGACCACGGAAACAATCTTCGGACAGTGCTGGCTCTTCAGCTTGGAAATGGAGATGAGCACTGCCCCCTAGAGTCGGATTCGACTAGCTTTCGAGGAAGGGAAACCTTTGTATATGTATTTTACTTCTAGGTTCAATTGGTTTTTTTATGGTGCGTTTTATAATCTTTTGTTTGTACTTGTTAGCTGCCCCGGTGGCCCTAACTGGACTAAAATATGGGATATACATTAATATTAAAAGATCTTTTGCACAGAAACCTACAGAGCAGCTGGCCCTGGGCACCTGCCAAACATGGACCGGGCATGTAAGAGAATCTCATTGAACATTCAGAGCTGGAGAAGAGCTTCTGGGGGAAAACAGTTACCAATTCAAAATATTACCGAGCTTTGCACGGTGGACACATTTGAATACCAAACCAAGTAATTGCCAGTCCTGTTACTATTATTATTTGGTGTAGGTGTCTGCTTCCCTCATACCGCTTGGTAAGGGCCAAAGTGTGCAGTCAGCTTCTGTTTCTGAGCTGTAACTCCTTCGGAGTGCAAGTGGGAGGCAGGTAGTTGCATCCCTTGGGTCTGTTCTGCTAACGTTGGCACCTTCCTCAGGCGCAAGGTGCCCTCCCCTGATGTAAAATGGTGCCACCATGAACGGAACAGATCTTTCGGAACTAACCCAGGGATTTCCGAACATGGATGTTCCACATTTAAAAACAAAACAAAATTCCCTTGCGTATAAAAATCTAACATGTCAAGGAGAATGCTAGTCTAAAATTCATCTCCCCGGCATGATTCATCTTCATAGTACAGGAACAGGCTTTAAACTGTTTATTGCCCAGTCTGAAATCGCACAGTCCAGAAAGCGGCACAGTGAATGGAGTCCATGTTTTGACTCTAACGAATGCATCTTCTGCAGTTTGCCTCCAAAGCTAAGTCCATGAGGTGGGCCTTAGAAGAGATGGAAGATGTCCGGAGGCCGTCAAATATAAAACTTTCACGTTGAGCAAGACTCTTTGACACACCTTTATGCAACCTTTTCTGAGAACTAGAACACAGAAGAAGCTGATCTCAGTGTAAAGCTGGTCTTGGGGTGGAGCTCTTACATTTCAGGCAGGGAATCACTGGACCCTCACCACATATATTCAAAGTTCCGATGGGAGACTGGGGGAGGGACATGGGGGGCAGCCTCAGCGGGGTATAATGCCAATACAGTCCACCCTCCAAAGCAGCTATTTTCTCCTGAGGATCTGATCTCTGTAGTTTGGAGATCAGTTGCAATTCTGGGAGATCTCCAAGCCTCACCTGGAGGTTGGCAAACCTAATGCTAGTGTAATTAGAAATGGTAGGAACCACTTAAGAAAGGAAGTTCGTGAAGTCCTCATGCTTTTCTCCTTTCACGGTCTGTAAGATGCAAATCTTTGGGAGGGCCTTTTTGGAAACCAGCTCGCTATTTGTAATCTTGTTTTATAGATGCTCTATTCTTACTTACTCAAAAGTTTGAGTTTTATTTCACAGTAGCAGATAGGGGTGCCAGCCAATGCTCCCTCTAAGCTGTGGAGTCTTGTGAGCAAAAATTGTACTTTGTGAGTTACTGGCATTAAAGCTGTGAGTGAGTGATTTGGCTGCTGCATACATTTGTTTGCTCTGGAGCCCTCCTTCCGGAGCTAAGACAAAAACGTGTGAGCTGGAGGCTAAAAAACAGTGAGCTAGCTCACACTAACTCAGCTTAGAGGGAACACTGGTGCCAGACCATGCTTGGCAACAGGAAGGAGCTTGGTGTGTGTGTGTGTGTGTGTGTATGTGTGAAATGTACACGGCTACATCATTTCCAGGGAAATCCCAGAAGTGACATAGGGTCACTCTAGAAATTACCAGAAACTCTATAGTTTAACTCTATGTTTCCTCCCGGAAATGATGTAGAGATGCACAAAATGCCTATGTGTATATATGTGTATATATATAAAATTTATTAAATTTATACCCCGCCCTCCCTGCAATGTTTAAAAGACAATGAGCACTGCCATTGTGCTGGGGTTGACAGCTCCTCCCTAGCCACCAGTGGGGGATGGGGTGATAGGGTTGCCCGATCCAGGTTCGGAAACTCCTGGAGATTTGGGGGTGGAGCCTGGGGAGAACAGGGAGCTCAGTGGGGTAGGATCCACCCTCCAAAGCACCCATTTCTCCCAGGGGGACTAATGAGCTGTAACTCCAGGAGGCTGGCATATCTAGCTGAGGCCTCTCTAGATGCAGAAGAGAGGTTTGTACAGACTAGGTAGGGCCGCCAGGTCTGGATTGGAAAATACCTGGAGACTTTGTGGGTGGAGCCTGGAGAGGGTGGGGTTTGGGGAGGGGAGGGCCTCAGCATGGTACACCCTCCAAAGCAGCCATTTTCTCCAAGGGAGCTGATCTCTGTCAGCTGGAGATCAGTTGTAAAAGTGGGAGATCCCCAGGCCCCACCTGGGGGCTGGCAACCCTAAGACTAGGCCTTAAACCCTGTAAGGAAAAGAAATTACACAGCTGGTGTAAGCAATTTATCCCATGATCAGACTACTCATATTCTGTGTTAGGGGAGCTGTTTCCTTGTCTCTACCTAGTGGAACTTGTTTTCCAAATTCCTTCCAGAGACCTTCTGTTCATGTTGTATTATTATATCTACCCTCCTGTGGATATAAAACACAAATTTCACCAGCCTTTTTTTTTTTTAAGATCTGAAATATTTGCAAGGTCCAAAATTCCCCAGATGGCTGGCCAAGAACAAAATAGATTGCTTGCTGCAGTTGTAATTGCAAGCTGCTCTGACTGTCTCAATTAATCAAAAAGTTTATTTACTTACTGCATTCATACCCCGACTTTCTCCCCAGTGTGGACCGAAAGCAGCTTGCATCTTTCTCCTCTCCTCCATTTTATCCTCACAACAAGCCTGTGAGGAAGGTTAGGCTGAGAAGGTGTGACTGGCCCAAGGTCACCCAGCAAACTTCCATAGCAAAGTGGGAAGATTCAAACTTGGGTCTTCCAGATCCTAGTCGGACTAGGGTTGCCAGCTGGGGGTTGGAAAATATCTGGAGACTTTGGGGGGTGGATCCAGGAGAGGGCGGGGGTTGAGGAGGGGAGGGGCCTCAGCATGGTACAGTGCCATAGAGTCCACCCTTCAAAGCAGCCGTTTTCTCCAGGGGAGTTGATCTCTGTCAGCTGGAGATCAGTTGGAAAAGCGGGAGATCTCCAGGCCCCACCTGGAGGCTGGCAACCCTAAGTCAGACACACTTCACAACTATACCGCACTTGGTGCAGTGCTAAATTTATATCAGGTTCATTTGTTCCTGCCAAAGTTGCCGTTCAAGGGATGTGAGAACACACCTGCAATCCAAAAAATACTTTCCTGCGAGTAACCCACAGAAGAAAATGGGACTTGCTTCTAAGTAGACCTGCTTAGGATTGCTCCTGATTTGTCCTGTGTTCTACTTTTCCATGCTTTTTCATCCTTGTTCACGTCTGTGGTTCCCTGACCTGCTGATGTTTGTGAGAGTGAGGAGGATACTCTTTCTTGTTGCTGAGGAAACTGGTAGACTTGCCAACCTCCAGCTGCTGCCTGGAGATGTCCCAGTATTACAACTAGGGTTACCAGTCCCCATGTCCCAGTGGGTTCCCCTGCTTATCAGGGCTTCTGCCCACTACTGGGCCAGCTGGCTGGTAGAGGAAAGCCCACCCCAAACAGCCACCACCGGGTGCGACATCCCCGATGTGATAACGTCACCCGGAAGTGACATTATCATGTCAGGGACATCGGGTGTGATGCTCTGGTTTGAGGGCAAAACTCTATGGTAAATTTGGCCTAAAACCATAGAGTTTTGCCCTTAAACCAGAGCATCACTGTGTGGCATCACCAAGGCTACAAGGTCACTTCTGGTGACGTCACTGCGTCTCTGACATCCCGGAACTCCCCCCAAATCCCCCCACTGGCACGGTGAGGGGACCTGGCAACCTAATTACAAAAGATCACCAGACCAGATTGATCAGTTCCCCTGGAAAAAATGACTGCTTTGGGGGGTAGATTCTTTGGCATCATACCCCATTGAAGCCCCTCCCCTCCCCAAACCCCACCCTCCCTAAATTCGAGTTGGCAACCCTAGCTATTGGACTTGATGGCAGAGTGTAGATATGCAGTAAAGTGGAGCACAAGCTGTTTAAAGAATAAAGTCAGAGAACAAACTTTGCAAAAAAGAGGAGAGAGAAAAAGAGAAGTCTAACTAGCTAGGAGCAGGAAAACCCCCAATTGAGCCAATCAGGAGACAGGAAGGAGATTATTTGAAAATAGCAGGAAGTCCCTAATCTCACTATGCTAACTAGTTGTCCCCTCTGCTGCCCCCTGCAGGATGTTCTTGTCATCTTCTCTAGCTATGCACAACAGACCTTGCATATTCCAACAGGACAGATGGCTCTCTCGTGTTGAGATGCAAATCCTACTGAAAGGCATGCAGATGATAGGGTTGCCAACTACAGCTTGAAGAATTCCAGGAAATTGGGGGGCAGTGCTTTGGAGGGCAGAGTTTGGAGAAGGAAGGGAGCTCAGCAGGGATATGATGCCACAGGGTCCAGCTTCCAAAGCTGTCACTTCTTCCAGGCAAACGGAAGACTGGAGATCAGCTGCAAATCTGGGATAAATCCAGTCCCCACCTGGAGGCTGGCAAACCTAGATACAAATTCAAGTGCTGATCTGAATGCAGATGTCATACCTCTATACAATAAGTAAAAAGGGTAAAGGTTACCCTTGCTCGAAAGCCAGTCGAATCTGACTCTAGGGGGCGGTACTCATCTCTGTTTCCATGCCAAAAAGCCAGCATTGTCCGAAGACGTTTCCGTGGTCATGTGGCTGGCATGACTAAACACCAAGGTGCACGGAACGCTGTTACTTTCCCACTGAAGTTGTACCTATTTATCTGCTTGAAGTTTCTTGCTTTCAAACTGCTAGGTTGGCAGGAGATACAATAAGTAGTATACCCTGTAGCGAGGAAGCATTGGTCTGACAGCTTAACATTCTCTCTCTGTCCTTCAACACTTGCCCCCCCCGGCAAACAATTTCCCATCTTTTTTGCCAAGGGACGCAGGAAAGGAAAAAGCGTATCAGAAAAGAGGGGTCTTGTTTTGCTGAGGTAAAATTGCCCGTGGAATGCTCCCTCCCAGTTACTGGCTCATCAGTACTTTATCTGCATTTAAGGGGAAAGTGTGACAGAAAAACAATTGCAGGATAGCGATTGCAGGCTGTTTTCTGTAACCCTCCTTCCATAGCAGAGTTGTCCATGGGGCAAGGGCCCTGCGGACCCCTCCCTCCCCTGAAATTTCCCTAGGCTGGCCAATATATAATCAGTCCATTAGAAAATATTCCTTTCTTAGGACCGAGTACAACAGCCACTACTTATTGAGTAAGCTCTTGAGTTCATCAGAAGAACATTAAGCTAGACATTTAGCACAGAAAAAAATAATCTCAGACAAGGGGGAGGGAGACAAAAAGACGTTGCCAGGCACAACGAAAGGCCCCAGTCTGCAGTTTGCAATCTTCTTAAAATAGAATGGAGGAGGTGTTAGGCAGGCTGTGCTTGGTACAGAAAGATCTCTGGTTAGAGCAAACTGCGCCGGGGTGAAGGAGCAACCAATACTCTCCTTTTGAAATATAAACACCAGCAGTTAAATCATATAAGCTAAAAGTGTCAGCTGTGAACTGGGAAAGTTTATATCTCACCTCTGCCCTGAACTTACTGGGTAGCTCTGTGCCAGTCACTATCTGTTGAGCCTCGTCTTGTGCCTGCAGTATCAGGGATTAAGAATCCTGGTCTACCTTACAGGACTGTTGTAAGAATGAGTGACATAATTTGGATATGGAGTGCTTTTAAAGCGCTTTCTAACAATGTAAGATATTCTTCCAGACTTTCGTCTGTTTGTTAAATTGCAAGCTATTTTGCAAGTCCCCCCCTCCCCAGTGTATCAAAAATGCTTCTATTTTAGGGTGGCTCTTGTGTCTGATTTTATTACTTTTACTCACTTCGTTCCACATTCCAGATGATCACCAGCACTGGGTGGTGTTACTATGGTTGCCAGCCTCCAGGAGGGGCTAGAGAGCTCTTGTTTTTACATCTAATCTCCAGATGGTACAAATTAATTCCTCTAGAGCAGAGGTGTCAAACTCATTTGTTATGAGGGCCAGATCTGACATAAATGTCACTTTGTTGGGCCGGTCCATGTGTGCTATAAAACATAACACGAAGTGCCAGAGATATAAACTTTATAAAGATGATTTCAGATGCCAAATGGCAGTAGCAGGCATGATTGGATTAGGTGTGATATGCAGAGGGGAAGTAGGCATGGAGATATCAGCACTGGTAATGAGACAGGAAACCTAGGTCTCAATTCCATCCAGGAGGATTCAGTCCAGGAGGATGCAGAGAATAAGTGGACATAAGTCTGACATTAGAAACCACAACATTCAGTTGCTGACCTAAGAGTAGCTGTGCTCTTACAAAGGAATTTCAAGGGGACATTAGAAAGAGAGACTGCTGAATTGCAACTGGTAATGAAGCTCAAGACAATGCATCCTCCTGGACTGCACTGAGTTTACCTATCTCAGTCATTACCAATGTGTGCTATTATCATTTGGCATCTGAAATCACACCACTCTCCAAGATATATGGATCAATCCAAGTGTTCTAATTCCTAATCAGGGTCTTTTTGGGGGGAAGAAATCCAGATAGGAACAGGGAAATCAAATCATTTTTTGATAAAAAAACAACTTTTCAGAATAAGCCAAAATAATTTCCTCAGTGTACATTGTGCTTGTCAGAAGAATCCATCCATCCATCCACTCACCCTCCCTCCCTCCAAAGAAGTGTGCTTGCTCACAGAAGCTTATACCTGGAATAACACATTGTTGGTCTTAAAGCTGGGGCTCCAATTTTGTTTTCTCTCTCTCTCTTCCTCCTTCTTTCCCCCCAAAAAGAGGAGGAGCAACCCTGGAGAAGAAAGCAGAAGCTATGTGTGTGAGAAAGGGAGGGAGGGAGGGAGGGAGGGAGCAGGCAGGCTTGTCTTTGTATTTCTCTGACAGGAAGCAGCCATGAATCTCTCTCTCTCTCTCTCTCTGTATGAGACAGAGGGGGGGGGGAGGCAAGAGGCAGGAAATAGGAAGCAAAGAGCCACTGAGAGAGCTGGGGGAAAAGCAATCTAGAGTGTGGCTGCAGAAGCAGTCCTGGGAAAGAAAGCAGGAGAAAAAGTTGCTTGGGGCTGGTTTGGAGCCCTGTGTGGGCCAGATCCGGCCCATGGGATGCACGTTTGTCACCTCTGCTCTAGAGAAAATGGCTGCTTTGGAGGGTGGACTCTATGGCATTATGCCATGTAGAGGCCCCTTCCTTCCCTAAACCTTGCCCTATTCAGGCTCCTCCCCCCAAATTTCCAGGTGTGTCCTCAACCCAGCCCTGGGCTGGCAATCCTAGGTATTACCCAGGATGGTGGTTTTCTTCAAGTCAGAATGCAACTTGAACAGATTCGGGGGGGGGGGAGGCAGATTGATTTGACTACAGAAAGAATATTGAAAATATTTACATTTCTGTACATTTGCACATCACTGAAATCTCTGAATACAGATGAACACATTTTGGGGCACATTCCTTGCAGTAAAGCAGCAAGGCAAAGTTATCTCAAAGTTTCAGACACTGGAACCATAGGAAGGGCCTGTGTTTTGGTTAGGCTTGCCAAGTCCCCCCAGAGGCTCGTTCCCCGCCACCGGTGGATTGGGCCCCGGGGGGAACCCCACCCCGACGTGCACGTCACCCGGAAGTGATGCGACCACGCTGGGCACGCTGGGGGTGGGGCCACGGTCATCCGAGGGAAAACTCTATGGTTTTCCCTTGGATGGTCATGACCCTGCCCCCAGCGTGCCCGGTGTCATCACGTCACTTCCGGGTGCCATGTGTGTGGTGCCGCCAGCCAGGAGTCCCCCGCTGTGGCTAAAAAAGCACTTGGCAACCCTAGTTTTGGTGTAGTGGTTAAGTGCATGGACTCTTAATCTGGGAGAACCGGGTTCGGTTCCCCACTCCTCCACTTGCACCTGCTGGATGACCTTGGGCAAGCCATAGTTCTGGTACAGCTGTTCTTGAAAAAGAGCAGTTTCTGTGAGAGCTCTCTCAGCCCCACCTACCTCACAGGGGAGGAGAAGGGAAAGGAGTTTGTAAGCCGCTCTGAGACTCCTTTGGGTTGTGAAGGGCGGGGTATACATCCAATCTCTTCTCTTCTTCTTCTAAAAACCATCTGAAGAAAACAGTCTTCTTTCTATAGTAACCCATAATTATGTATTTATATTTTCCCCTTTAACCACTAAAAGTCCTATTCGGTTATTCCAAGGTATTCACTCGAGGAAAAGGAAAAGGAAAAAGCCTTGGGCTTGGACCTGGTAGAAAGACCCCACTGACAGAAGAGTTTTCTGTTACAGGAACAGGTCTCCCTTGACTCCACCCTTCCTTCACAGACCCAAAGGCTGTGCTCCTTGGAGTGATCAGGGAACCTCCAGAAACTACAGGAGACTGGAGTCAGAAGTTTGCATTGGGAGGGGGGAATCAGTGAAGATTGCTCCCCCCTCCACCAGTGAAAATCCTCTGCTGGATCCAAGCCTAATCAATGGACAGCCCTGCTGAAAATGTGACTCTCATAGTGGAGGAGAATTTCCACGTCTTTCCTCCAGAGGTGCAGTCAAGGCTGGACTTTGGGGTGGAAGTCTGGAACCCAGCTCATAGGATCAGGGGAGGTTCCCTCAAAAGTAGACTTTAATTTTGTGTTTGATGTATATTTTTAGTAGCCCCCCCCCCCCGAACCATCAAGTCCACACTTAGGGTTGAACCCGGGCTCTTTTTGTAGCAGGAACTCCTTTGCATATTAGGCAACTCGCCCCTAATGTAGCCAAGCCTCCAAGAGCTTACAGAGCTCTTCCTACAGGGGCTACTGTAAGCTCTTGGAGGATTGGCTACATTAGGGGTGTGTTGCCTAATATGCACAGGAGTTCCTGCTACAAAAAGAGCCCTGACTTGGGGAGGGCAGGGGGGGGAGGGACCTCAAAAGGACATAATGCCGTAAAATCCACCCTCCAAAAGAGCCATTTTCTCCAGGGAAACTGATCAATTGTAATAGCTGGAGATCTCCAGGTACCACCTGGAGGCTGGCAACCCTATCCACCCTGCAGTGATCTAACTGCACTTCTGCTTGCCTTTGTGTCTCCCAAACTCCTTTCTTCTCTTTTCATGTTTCTTTGCAACAACATCCCGTAGTCTTTGCAAATGGTCCTCACTTGAATCTCCCTCCTTGCCTCTGGACTCTCCAGGCCCTTTCTGCTTCCCTCTTGGCTTTTGTCTCCTGTTCGGATGCATCTGAAAGGCCCTATTTATTGCATTACCCAGTAATATGAAGAGAGACTCTCTTTCTCCCGTGGCTGCAGATGGGTACCTTGTTCAATCCAAGTCCTGTTTACTGCCGAAGAATAACAATGAACTGGGACATTGCAGGGACACAAGTGAAAGAGCATCTCTGTTTTTCAAGAGACGTCGCCATGTCTGGGGCCAAAATAACTTCACTTGTTTTATTTATAAACTGGGAGGGGGGCTGGCTGTGAGGCGCATACAGATGTTGTTGCAGCTGCCTCTGCTCGGATGGCACACAGGGCTTATCTGTGATTTCAAGCCTACTCGAAAGGGACCGCAGTCCCTTCTGGCCGAGGACTTCATTGTTTTCAGCGAGAGTCTCAGAGGCTGTTATAAGCCCCTTGTTTTGCTGCAAATGTGTGAAGGGCTCAGTGGTTAGGATGAAAGTGATGAGGGGCTTTGGGGAGTCTCAGACCTGTTCAACAGACCCTTCTGGATGCTCTCTCTATCTGCAGATGTATTCTGCAAGTACTTGTGCTTTCTCGGCGGTAGCACTAATTCTATGGAACATGCCTGGAAGTCGCCTTTGCAATCTATGTTTTGGAGGGACTGCGAAACAGTTTTTATACGGCCTTCTCTGATCTGCTATGATTAATCTGTTCCTCGTTTTAATCTGGGCATTTGGACTCTTTTTAATGTGTTTTGTATCGATCGTCATTGTGGTTTGTTTGGTTTTAAACTTGTTGATTAGATTGTAAGCCCCGAGGACTTTTGGGATAGGGCAGGGTATAAATATTGAAATAAATATTTGGGGGAAGATGTCCAATGGGAGCCCCCAGACATTGTGAAGGATACTGCTTCTCATTTGGTCTCTGTAGATTTAGATAAGTGCTTTCAGCTGCATTCATTCCAGTGGCGTTGGCTTGAGACTTTCCTATTGAAATAAAGAGAACTTAAGGTTGCTTGCTTGTCCCCTCCCATGCTGCTGAGCTCGGGTTGGCGAATGGGTTAAGAAATCCCTGGAGATTTTGGGGTGGAGAATGGGAAGGATGGGGTTGGGGAGGCGAGGGACCTCATTGGGTTAAGAAATCCCTGGAGATCTGGGGTGGAGAATGGGAAGGATGGGGTTGGGGAGGCGAGGGACCTCATTGGGTTAAGAAATCCCTGGAGATTTTGGGGTGGGGAATGGGAAGGATGGGTTTGGGGAGGCGGGGGACCTCATTGGCTTAAGAAATCCCTGGAGATCTGGGGTGGAGAATGGGAAGGATGGGGTTGGGGGGGGGTGAGGGACCTCAGGGTGGTATATTGCCTTAGAGTCCACCCTCCAAAGAAGCCATTTTTCTCCAGAGGAGCTGATCTCTGGAGCTCAGTCATAATTCTGGAAGATCTCCAGGCCCCACCTGGAGGTTGGCAAGTTGGCAACCCTGTGCTGAGCACAATGTGAGGCCTTAAGGAGACTTGGGGATTTTGTGTTATTCATATTGTAGGTGTGGCTGCAGATAAAACGCAGCCTCCAGGGCTACTTTTCAAAGGGAAAACTCCATCTCGGAAGAAGCATGTACGAGTCTGGTGCACGTTCAGCCCCCGCGTTCTGGCTTACACCCCCTTCCCCAGACCTCTGAGGCCTTACTTTTGTACCAGAAAGCTTTTATCAACAGCTATTTCAAAATCTTTTAAATAATGGATTTTCCCGGTGCCCTGGTCCAGCAATCAGATCTAATGGCAGCTTTTACTTTTCCATCGCAGCCCCCCTCTCCCCCCCCCCCATTGCTAAAGACATTTTCAGGATCATCACTGTTGTCTTTTGGTCCAGAGGTAGCAATGCTGTCTCTACAAAATTGTGTGATAGATCAGACAGAAAGAAGCAGTCACTGGGGGGTATGTCTGCAAATCTGTAGTATTATAGCTCCACTCGAGAGAGAGCCACTGTGGCCTAATGGATACAATGTTGAATGGGTAACTGATGAGACCTGAGTTCAGATCCTTACTTGGCTCAAATGACTCACTGGACAAGCCTGGGGAAGTCGCTGCTCCTCAGATGGGACTGGTGAAACACTAGGGTTGCCAACCTTCAGGTGGGGCCTGGAGATCTCCCAGAATTACAGCTGATCTCCAAATGACAGAGATCTGTCCCCCCTGGAGAAAATGGCTGCCTTGGAGGGTGGAGTCTATGGCATCTGGCTGAGCCCCCGCCAACCTTGCCCTCCCCAGACTCCACCCAAAAATCTTCAGGAATTTCCCAATCTGGAGCTGGCAACCCTATGAGAGCCCCAATGGGCCCCCAAAATAAGAGTCTCTCTAGGCCTCCTTCAACACATCCATACCCAACCTAAATGTCATACAAAAGTAAATCACATGATGTTCCCAGGTCCATAGAACCTCAGGATGAGTCGGACTCCTGTAATTTTGCCCCGTGGTTCTCCAACCCCCATCTCAGGAGCCCTATCCTATAGCTTATTGTGATAATGAAATAGGGTAAAATCCATATAAATTGTATTTTAACACTAACATAAGAACATAAGAGACGCCAATGTTGGATCAGGCCAAAGGCCCATCTAGTCCAACACTCTGTCACACAGTGGCCATAAATACCAGGTGCCATCAGGAGGTCCATCAGTGAGGCCAGGACACTAGAAGCCCTCCCACTGTTGGCCCCCCCAAGCACCAAGAAGACAGAGCATCACTTGCCCCAGAGCCCCTATCTATACCTTGTGGCTAATAGCCACTGATGGACCTCTGCTCCATATGCCTATCTAATTCCCTTTTGAAGCCGTCCAACACTCTGAAGGAAGACTGAGATAGAGATGTGATCTAAAGAATTTATATCTGTGAAGCCTGAATTTTGAATACCTCAGAATTCATTCTGTTAAATAGTGGGTTCCATGGATGAACAGGCTCAAGTCTAGTGATCAGCTCAACTTTTGTTTGGTTTTAAACTTGTTGATTAGATTGTAAGCCCCGAGGACTTTTGGGATAGGGCAGGGTATAAATATTGAAATAAATATTTGGGGGAAGATGTCCAATGGGAGCCCCCAGACATTGTGAAGAATACTGCTTCTCATTTGGTCTCTGCATACCCTTCCCACTGGGGATTGTCCCATTATCCTAGGGTAATCCCCACATTTTCCAATAGGAAGAAGCGGCTGGTGGCAGCAGAGGGAAAAGAGGGCGGAGCTTCGTTTGGCCCTGCTCCTACTTTGCTTCTTCCTTTAATGTTCTCCTTGAGCAAACCTGCCTGGTATTTCAGGCTGCAAAGGGTCAGCTGGTTTTCTCAGGGTAGTGACCGTGGGCCTACATCTCTTCCGGGTGATCTCCAATTCATGGCATGCCCCTGCCGGTCTGCGGTTCACAGCGAATGCATTTCCGCGCAGTCTGCTCTGTCACTAGGCTCCGTTATAACAAAGACCAGAGGTCATCTTGGTTCACTCTTGATGGCAGACCCACACCAAGTACTCAGGAAGGCATAGGCCTATCACTGGCCGTGCTCATGCATGGGGCTCAACATGTGGCCCTCATGACTTGCGTGATTAGGGTGGCTTGAAAAACTGCCTCTGGATACACAGAGGTGGAGGTGGCTGCATGGGGGCACCAGTTGATGTCCATGGCTCTTCTACAGTGCCAATTATTTGGCCATGACACCCATGTAACTGCTTGGTGTGGCACAATGAAGAGAGCACGGATGCAGTGCAGGACTCAGGTTTGCCCGTGAGCCATATGGGAGGCATCTTCTCCTGGACCTGCACCGTGAGCCCAAGCTAAGGCCCTGTGGTGATGTCACAGGGGCTTGGCTTGGACCTGTGGCTCACGTGCAGGATGAGGTGACTATGCCTTCTTTGTGGGGTCAGAGCACCTTAAACCAGACCAGCTCCTATGTGGGAGGACTGCTTGGCCACAACCTCACCACCCTCTCCCCCACCATGTGTGGGTTCTTTGGGGCAGAAGAAGAAGAAGAGATTGGATTTATACCCCGCCCTTCACTTGGAGTCTCAGAGCGGCTTACAAGCTCCTTTCCCTTCCCCTCCCCACAACAGACACCCTGTGAGGTGGGTGGGGCTGACACTCTGACACAAACTGCTCTTTTTCAAGGACAGTTGTGCCAGAGCTTGTGACTGACCCAAGGTCACATCAGCAGGTACAAGTGGAGGAGTGGGGAATCAAACCCGGTTCTCCCAGATTAGAGTCCACGCACTTAACCACTACACCAAACTGGCTCTCAGGACTTGCAATGAATCTTGCAATCATTCAAAAGAAAACATTTGTACTTTTCACTTAACCTCATGTAACAAAAACATAGGTCTTTGTAACACAATAGAACAGTGATCTTTTAAAGTCCAAAACCATTACCTTTTCCCTCCTTCACAGCTTGTCACCCCCAAAGTCCATCTCTTTCTCCTTGTTGGTGGCCCAAGAAGACTCCAGCTGAGCACTCTGTGCACCGGCTTCCAAGAGGAAGGTCCCAGATGAACTCCCCAGCAGGGCAGTCTTGCTTCCCTCCTTTGCTTTCCACACATTCTGCACCCTTCTGCATCTAGAGGCTGCACCCCTTCCTGGCTCATTCAGTTTGGTGAGAGCCAGTTTGGTGTAGTGGTTAAGAGCACAGACACTAATCTGGGAGAACCGGGTTTGATTCTCCACTCCTTCACATGCAGCTGCCGATGTGACCTTGGGTCAGTCACAAGTTGATTCAGAGCTGTTCTCTCAAGGGCAGTCCTCGAGAGAGCTATCTCAGCCTCACCTACCTCACAGGGTGTCTGTTGCGGAGAGGGGAAGGGAAAGGAGATTGTAAGCTGCTCTGAGACTCCTTCGGGTAGTGAAGGGCTGGGTATAAATCTGATCTCCTCTTCCTCCTCCTCCTCCTCCTCCTTCCTCCTCCTCCTCCTCCTCCTCCTCCTCCTCCCATTCCATTCCTAGCAAGGGGTTACACTACTATCAAGGCAGTTGCCTGGAGGTTGCCATCATGTGCAAGTTAATCCTGGATTTGCACTTCCAGTCCTTAACAGGCAGTTCAGTCTAGTAAATGACAACAAATCTGCTGACGAGTGGACCTGGTTGTGCTGGCAGATCTGGAGCGGATTGCAATATCTGTCTATGGAAAATATCTATAATACCATGAAATGATATAGTAGCAGGGGCCCACCCAGCCCATATTATTGTATCATTTCATGGCCCTGTAGATTTAGCTAAGTGCTTTCAGCTGCATTCATTCCAGTGGCGTTGGCTTGAGACTTTCCTATTGAAATAAAGAGAACTTAAGGTTGCTTGCTTGTCCCCTCCCATGCTGCTGAGCTCGGGTTGGCGAATGGGTTAAGAAATCCCTGGAGATTTTGGGGTGGAGAATGGGAAGGATGGGGTTGGGGAGGCGAGGGACCTCATTGGGTTAAGAAATCCCTGGAGATCTGGGGTGGAGAATGGGAAGGATGGGGTTGGGGAGGCGAGGGACCTCATTGGGTTAAGAAATCCCTGGAGATTTTGGGGTGGGGAATGGGAAGGATGGGTTTGGGGAGGCGGGGGACCTCATTGGCTTAAGAAATCCCTGGAGAT
>NW_015170279.1:925653-943969 GCF_001447785.1 Gekko japonicus
ATCGCAGCCCCCCTCTCCCCCCCCCCCATTGCTAAAGACATTTTCAGGATCATCACTGTTGTCTTTTGGTCCAGAGGTAGCAATGCTGTCTCTACAAAATTGTGTGATAGATCAGACAGAAAGAAGCAGTCACTGGGGGGTATGTCTGCAAATCTGTAGTATTATAGCTCCACTCGAGAGAGAGCCACTGTGGCCTAATGGATACAATGTTGAATGGGTAACTGATGAGACCTGAGTTCAAATCCTTACTTGGCTCAAATGACTCACTGGGCAAGCCTGGGGAAGTCGCTGCTTCTCAGATGGGACATGTGAAACACTAGGGTTGCCAACCTTCAGATGGGGCCTGGAGATCTCCCAGAATTACAGCTGATCTCCAAATGACAGAGATCTGTCCCCACTGGAGAAAATGGCTGCCTTGGAGGATGGAGTCTATGGCATCTGGCTGAGCCGCCGCCAACCTTGCCCTCCCCAGACTCCACCCAAAAATCTTCAGGAATTTCCCAATCTGGAGCTGGCAACCCTATGAGAGCCCCAATGGGCCCCCAAAATAAGAGTCTCTCTAGGCCTCCTTCAACACATCTATACCCAACCTAAATGTCATACAAAAGTAAATCACATGATGTTCCCAGGTCCATAGAACCTCAGGATGAGTCGGACTCCTGTAATTTTGCCCCGTGGTTCTCCAACCCCCATCTCAGGAGCCCTATCCTATAGCTTATTGTGATAATGAAATAGGGTAAAATCCATATAAATTGTATTTTAACACTAACATAAGAACATAAGAGACGCCAATGTTGGATCAGGCCAAAGGCCCATCTAGTCCAACACTCTGTCACACAGTGGCCAAAAATACCAGGTGCCATCAGGAGGTCCATCAGTGGGGCCAGGACACTAGAAGCCCTCCCACTGTTGGCCCCCCCAAGCACCAAGAAGACAGAGCATCACTTGCCCCAGAGCCCCTATCTATACCTTGTGGCTAATAGCCACTGATGGACCTCTGCTCCATATGCCTATCTAATTCCCTTTTGAAGCCGTCCATGCTTGTAGCCGCCACCACCTCCTGTGGCAGTGAATTCCATGTGTGAATCACTCTTTGGGTGAAGAAGTACTTCCTTTTATCCGTTCTAACCCGACCGCTCAGCAATTTCAGAGTGCCCACGAGTTCTTGTCTTGTGAGAAAGGGAGAAAAGTATTTCTTTCTCTACCTGCTCTATCCCATGCATAATTTTATAAACCTCGTCACCCCTCAGCCATCGTTTCTCCAAGCTAAAGAGCCCCAAGCGCTTTAACCTTTCTTCATAGGGAAAGTGTTCCAACCCTTTTCCAGGGATAGGCTATTTACATAACATTACTACTAGATTGGTTACTTTCAGAATCCTGGCAGGCTATTGTTCTTGTGCTCCAAGCTCAGCCAGTCTCTGGGGTGATTCGGTCAGGGATGATTCAATCCCAATACATAACACATGCATTTTTTAAAATTGAACTCTCGTACAGGAGTGAACTGAGAAGTGAAAAAAGCCCTGGAGCAAGTCAAGCCGAGTGGCCTCCGCTGTGCCACAAGCCACCACTGCAGGACCACTCAGCTCAGTGGGGCCAACAATGGGCGCAACTTCACCCACAGTGAAAGCAGTGCAGGACGAGACAGTGGGTGAGCTGGCCCCAACTGCCATGACGCGGGTTGCTAGTTCCTACCTTGTCACTGGCAGGGGGATTTGGGGGCATTCTTGGTGTTCTGGTTTGAGGGCAAAGATGTCCCCATTGCGATGATGTCACCCGTAAGTGATGACATTGCGTTGGTGATGTTGTGTGGCAATGCTCTGGTTTGAGGGCAAAACCCTATGGTCTGATGGCAGATTTATCGTAGAGTTTTGCCCTCAAACCAGAGTGCCCCTGTGATGTAGATGATGTGACACCATCACATTGGGGACATGGCTGTTTGGGGGAAGGGTTTCCCCTCTCCAGCCCCTGGCTGGTGGCAGGCAGAATTGCAAAAACAGGGGGAACCCCCACCTGGAGCTGGGGGGTTCAAGACAAGGGTCCCTTGAGACTTGGGCAGAGTTGCTGGAGCTTGCCTCTGCTAGCTCCTGGTCACCACAGACCCCTTAGGTCAGTGGCCCACCAGAAATGTTGCCCATAAGTTAAACCGCCAGTCTGCCCTGTTCTTGTATTCAGTGCCCAGTTGACGTTTTGGGTTCTTCACTTTATATTTTTGAAAGGACCTTCACATTTTGAGTCTGTTCAAAAGCCGTTCACAAATTTCCTGTATTTGTCTACTCTTTTTTTTTTTTTTAAGTTCAGATTGCTTTGCGGCTGGTTGACTAAGCTTGATGTATGTGTGTGTACATTTATATTCTAAATGTTGCATCTTCCCCTAATTGTAAGTATGCAAACCAAATTAAGCGCATTTTAAAAAAAACGACGGTTAGAGCGATCTAACATGAGCTGGGAAGCCCTTGCTTCGATGCTTGCCTCAGCAATGAATTCCCTTTGGTGACTCGCTTTAAACAAGCCACTTTCTCTCAGCTGCAAAAGTTGGAGAAAATACTGACTCACGGGGTTGATTGATGGAAGGAGGATTGCCGAAAGAGAGCTCGGAACACACAAAAGCACGGTAGAACTGCAAAATATTATTAGACATGTCTAATCTCCATAACATCCCCATCACAGGATGTGGGGTTTTGTAGTGCAGATGTCTGAATCAAAGGCTGTGTTGCCCTAATTGTGTCTCTCAGATCCCCCTCTATGTAAAGCGGAGAGACTACCTCTGGCCTTTCTTCTCGGGAATGCCGTGGGCACAAACTTGGATTTCAAGCACTGTTTTTACCTGCATGACTCCCACCTGTTCCCCCATAAGGCAGGAAGACAGGATGGGTTCCTTACCCAAGACATGCATCCAGCTACTTGGGGCCCCATAGTGAGCGGGGCGTTGGCACCATCTGTGGAAAGTCTATTCAGAAAGACAGTTTAGAGAGCCAGTGCGGTGTAGTGGTGACACTCATTGTGAGATTAGGATCAAGGCGACGCACACACTGCTTTCACACATTGTTGGATTGTGCTCTCTCGATGTACTAGAGCAATCTTTTGCACCTGGATATTCCTGGCCATAGTGCATCAAGAGAGTGCATGATCCAACAATGTGTGAAAGCAACCTGGCCAGATTTGCAGTCCCTGCCTTGCCATGGAAGCTTGCCGAATGACCTTGGATCTCTTTCTCTCTCTCAGCCAAACCCACCTTACAGGGGTTGCTATGAAGATAACATGGAGGAAGAGAGAACAATGATGTGAGATGTGTTGGGGTATAAATATTATCAAAATAAATCATAAACACGTGTATTGCCCTTGCTGGGTTGTTCTGAGATGGGGGGGGGGCTCTGATTTCTAGATGACCCTGGAGGTCTTTTCCAGCTTTATGATTCTATGACTCTTTGAGAACAGAACAGCAGAGCACGGTTGCCGAGGGCTTTCTGAACAGAAGGGGGAGAGAGTGGGGCAGGAACAGCTGAGGAGGGACACTGAAGATGTCCTGTTTTGAAAACCTTCATTGGGTTGCCCCGCCCCATCATCAGATCCTTCCCAGAGCTGTGCCACCGCCATCTGGAGAAAGAAAGAGCTCCAGAGGCATGCCAGCTCCTATACAATTAACCTGTCTCACAGGTGCCGCTGCCCTGGGGGGAGATGTGCCTACAGGTTGCACACTACACACCAGGGTCTAAGGTGATCCCCAGGTGGGGCTTGGAAGGCAGTGTACTTTACAGTACCTGCTGCTTTGGGCAGCAAAATACCTTGAGCCTCGGGAAAGGATCTGGGCCTCTGTAATTTGAGGCTGGGTTTGGCGGTGGTTGGAAGGGTGGCTCAAGTGGTTAAGACGCTGAACTGCAGGCTGTGGAAAGTCAGTAGTTCAGCAGTTGAAGACCCAAGGGTGCCGCATGACGGAGTGAGCTCCCATCTCTAGTTTCAGCTCCTGCCAACCTAGCAGTTTGAAAGCAAGACATTGCAAGTAGATAAATAGGTACCACTTTGGTGGGAAGGTAGCAGCGTTCCGTGTGACTTGGTGTTTAGTCATGCCGGCACATGACCACGGAAACGTCTTCGGACAGCGTTGGCTCTTCGGCTTTGAAAAGGAGATGAGCACCGCAACCCTAGAGTCGGACTCAACTGGCTATCGAGCAAGGGAACCTTTACCTTTTACCTTGGCGGTGGTAGACTTGTTGTTCAGTCGCACAGTCAAGTCCGACTGTTCGCGACCCCATGGACCAGATCACACCAGGCCTTCCTGTCTTCCGCCGTCCTCTGAAGTTTGCTCAATTTCATGTTCGTTGCATCTATGACACTGTCTAACCATCTCATCCTTTGCCGTCCCCGTCTTCTTTGACCTTCAGTCTTTCCCAGCATCAGGGTCTTCTGTGGTAGACTAGCCATTTCTTAAAACTACAGACTGCTCTGCAATTGGGGTGGCCAACTGTTGGTACCCGAGGAGCTTCAAGGGTGAAGTCCAGGGGACTGTGGCCGGTCAGGGGACTGGAGCTAATAGCTAAAGTTTTTTGTTCTTATGGGTGATGCTGGTAAGAGTGGTGGGCTGAGTATTTGCTTGGGTTCCCATATGGGGGGTGGAAAAGCCCTGCAGGGACCAGCGTGCCAGTTTGCTAGAGTGGCATCCATAGTTGCCACTCCAAAACTCAGCGCTCGCGGTTCTTTTTCTCTTTGCTGCCTGGTCTTCCTCAGTTGAACAGCGTGTCTGTGGAAAGCAGCTATCGAGGAAACACGCATGCTGCCCTCTTACAGAAAGCGGTGTGTGAAATGGCCTGAGCACCTTAATGTACACGCCTACATGAAAGAGTTCAAATAGGCACAGTTGCTAAAAACGTCACTGCAGTTCTTTGTTCAATGAAATTATAGCTTTACGCAAACATTGTTTGGCACTCGTCCCAAATCTCTCTCTTTTCCACATGCAAAAAATTAAATGACTGGCCAAGAGCTTTTTTAAAAAAAATACTTCTGGCCCAGTTCCCCCCCTCTCCTCTTGACAGTTCCTCTTGGCACTCTTTGTCATGTTTGCTTTCATAGGAGTCCTGAGTGTGGGTAGGCAGAGAGAGGGTTTAAATGCAGCATCGCAAGTAATCCAGTTTTAAAAACAAAACAAATGTATTTTTAGTTATCACATGACATGCACACAATAATAAAAATTAGGCATTTCAAAATCTGTTTAGAAATAGGAGATGGAGAAAGGAGACCCCCCCCCCCCCCCAAGCCAATTTTGTGGGAGAACAGAATGAATTAATTCTGACGGTGCAGAACTCAAGAGTTTGTCACAGAATCTGGAATGTCTTCTGTAATTTATTCCCCAACCACCCTCCTGCCTGCATCAGATAATGTCATCTAGCATAGCCATAGACCTGTGCTAGATGCCTACATCTGACATATGTCAAGAAGAGGGTGAGGATTTTTCTTTTTGCCTTAGATAATTTTCACACGCATCCACATCTGAGACAGCCAGATCCACATGAAGGGCTAATTGAGATCCTCTCCAAAAGATCACAAGGCTCATTCCCATCCATACATGTAAATTGCATGCTCATGCAGTGTCTTTTTTGCCCCAGAACTGTGCAGGGAAGGGAGAGGGCATTCAAACATCCAGTCTCCCCTCATTTTCTCAACTGGGCTCCTGGGGCCATTTCAGATTGGGAAAAGGGTTCAGGACAAGGCAAAGGATGGAATACCCTAATCCTGTGTCATGACTGCAGTATGACTTGGGCCCTTACATCAAGGGGGGTGGAAAGAACTCCCAGCATCACCTGCAGCCCCAGGAAGGATCAAAAGGACAATACCACATCCCCATGGGGCTGTTTCAACTCCTGAAAATGGCATGGCGGGGGGGGGGAGTGACAGGAGCCATTCATTTATCTATCTATTTATTTATTTATTTCATTATTTCATTAGATTTTTACCCCGCCCTCCCAGCAAAGCCGGCTCAGGGCGGCTTACAGTTCCTGAGCTAGTTTCCAGCAGTATTGGCCTCCAAGGCATTTGGAAAAGTTAAAAAAATGGCTTCTGGCAATCCATCCCTGTGGTGGACTTGAGGACACAGTATCGCCTAGTTTGGCCCCCAGTTACTGGATTCTAGAAGTTAAAATACCATTTCCCAAAGTCAAGTGCCAAGCAGAGGTGGCAGAGATTAGCCTGTTCTTCCTTGAGCACAGGTTGTTTAGCTCAAAGGAGTGAGAAAATGAGAAAGGATGAGGACGTTTGCATCTTTTCAGGAAAATTCCAACAGAACATTGGACCTGCAGATGTGCATCTTCTGAGGCCGGAGTAAGGTTGCCAGGCTGGGAAATACGTAGCCACCAGCCAGACTCTCGATTGCCAGATCCATTTGGGAAAGTCCTAGAGAATTGGGGATGGAGCTTCAGGAGGACAGGGACCTCAGTGTGGCACAATGCCATAGAGTCTGCCCCTGAAAACATCAATTTTCTCACCCTGGCCTGAATAGCCCAGGCAAGACTGATGTTGTCAGATCTCGGAAGCTAAGCAGGGTCGACTCTGGCAAGTACTTGGATGGGAGACCTCCTTGGAATACCAGAGGCAGGAGGTGGGGAGCAGCCTTTACTCAGGCACCTCTCTGAATATCCTCCAGACCCCCAATAGGGGTCAGTTACCAGAGGTCACCATAACTTCCAAGTGCACACACACACCCTCTCTCTCACACACATGCACATATTAAAAAATAATAATCAGTTTTCTCTAGAGGAACTAATCTTTGTAGTTTGAAGATGACCTGTAATTCTGGGGGATCCCCAGGTCCCTCCTGGAGGCTGGCATCCCTTAACCTAAGCACTACTCTTGGCCAGGGGAAAACTTCTCAGTACACACACACAATCATGCGCATGCATGAATCAATTGCTGTCATTTATGTGGGCACGGTTAGTGAAAAGCCAATTTAGGGAGGCTTATGCAAACGATTTCCATTCTCCGTGCTCATGTGGGGCTCCTTTGAACTAGGCACTCTGCTGTTCAGTGTTGGAACAATCAGATACAGCCCTGAAGGATAAAAATGCCGCTTGATGCCCCCGTGAGGTAGTCTGACAAGAATTAGTAAATCTCTTAGCGTTATTCACTAGGTGCTGAGGAACAGATGGGTAGAGAACTGTTTTGTCGTCTATGCAGCAAATGTGGACTACACAAAAGAACTGGGTACTTCGCTAGTGTCCTGGATGAGGCCTTTTAAAAAATAACGGATGCTAGCCAGACCTCGGTAAGCATAGTCCCAGTTTATGACAGTCCCCTAGCGGTGATCACAAATGGCCGCCTCAAGTAATTCTCCCTTGGCATCCCTGCCACAGCACGGAGCCTGAAGGAATCCCTTTGTGACAGCAGAGCCCAGAGGGGAAACGACGGCCCTTAGAACCGTTTCCTTTGGGTACATGTTACCCTTTTCTGATACCAGAAAGAAGAAGAAAAATCCTCTCAGATGTCTATTGTGAACACTTTCACTTCTAGAAGTTTTAGAAGACAGGCACTCTTTCCTGTCTGAGGCACGAATGCTGAGCACACGCACCCCAACTCCTCTCTGTCAGCGTCTCCGTCTTTATGTTTCTTTACTTTCTTGGTGGGAAGGGGATCCTAAAATATGGGATTCGGTTGCGACGGCAAGTGGGTGAGATAAAACGGAAAAGTCTCATCAAACACCCACCCTCATTTTTGCATCTCACTGATCAGCCCTCCAGTACAGCTGATGAGCTCAGAGAACACCATTCTCTACTGTTTTTGGAATAGGACCCTCAGTTGCTAGTGAGGCCTCTGAAGTCAAACAAAGGAAGGAACTAACTAGCTCAGCTGGAGGCCCGCAGGAAATAATGCTACAACATTCTCTCCAATTGTCTCTGCTTCCCAGGACAGACCTTGTTTCCTGGTACTTGCCCTGGGTTATTCTCCTTCCTTATTTTATCTCTGTTTTTGCCTTTGAGGCAACTTTGTTAGTATGAGTTGTTAAGACTTTTTGTTCTTCAAGGTTCAGCTCCTTTCCCCAAGGTTACTAGAAGATAAAGAGAGGGAAGCAGACATACCATTCATCTCTAGTGTCAGTGAACACACATAAACACTAAGGCCCCCTGTACTGCGGGTTTCACATATTGTAGGTGCCGGTTATATCCTGAACCGTTGATAACGTAGGGATGCCAGCCTCCTCCAGGTGGGGCCTGGGGATCTCCTGGAATTAAAAAATTATCTCCAGACAACAGATGTCAGTTCCCCTGGAGAAAATGGATGCCTAGGAGGGTGGATTAGGGTTGCCAGCAACGTTCCCTCTAAGCTGTGGAGTCTTGTGAGCAAAAATTCTACTTTGTGAGCTACCGGCATTAAAGTTGTGAGCGGGCGATTCGGCTACTGCATAAATTAGTTTGCTCTGGAGCCGTCCTTCCTGAGCTAAGATAAAAATGTGTGAGCCAGAGGCTCAAAAAATGTGAGCTAGCTCACACTAACTCAACTTAGAGGGAACACTGGTTGCCAGCTCCAGGCTGGGAAATACCTGGGGATTTTTGGGGTGGAGCCTGGGCTTGGGGAGAGGAGGGACTTCCGTGGGATACAATGCCATAGAGTCCACCTTTCAAAGCAGCCGTTCTCTCCAGGTGAACTGATCTCTGTTGCCTGAAGATTAGTTGTAATCCCAGGAGATCTCTAGCCACCACCTGGAGGCTGAAAAAGAAAAAAAAAACAAGAGGGGGGTCACAGGTATCCATGAGGAAAATACAACAATTTATTTATTTATTTGTTAGTTAGACTTTTACCCCGCCCTCCCGCCGAAGTGGCTCAGGGCGGCTTACAGTAGTTAAAAACCAGTATACAATTAATAGAATATCAAGTCTAAAACAATACAATCGATAAAATATCAAAATACAACTTATTACATTTAAGATTAAGATGTGGCGGCCATCTGTTATAAAGTGCTAGTAGTTATGTGGAACGGTCAGTGTGGTCAGACTATTGAAACGCTTGCCGGAACAGCTCGGTCTTTACCGCTCTACGGAATTGTTGAAGATCCCGCAGAGCTCGAATTTCATTTGGGAGCTGATTCCATAATACCGGTGAAGCTAGGGAAAACGCCCTAGTTCTTGTTGATGTTAACTTTGCGTCCCTAGGGCCTGGGGGGACCAAGCGATTTTGCGACTCGGATCTCAGTGCCCTCGGGGGAACATACGGGGAAAGGCGGTCCCTCAGGTCCCACAAACAACAAACACTGTGACATGAGTGACTAGAACATTTAGTAAAGATTATGTTGTATAATGAATTGAACTTTACAAAATTACAAGGAAAAGTTCATTGTACTCTCAATAAAACTTTACAAAATTACAAGGAAAGTCCCATCATACTAAATTACAAGGAAAGTCCATCATACTCAAAGAGCACCAGGAGATAAACTCATTTCATCCCAGTCTTCCTCAGGAGTAATCCTATTGTATAGCAAGGTATCAGCCTCTTGATACAGTTCAATGTCTGTTAGGAGCAAAACAATGCTTAACTTCTTTATTTTCTGCACTTTATCCTAGAAAAAAAATCCATGGTATTTTAAATGAAAAGAAACATGGAGCTGAATGGAATATTCATATTATTTTATATTATTAATTTATAAATTCTTAGCTTAATCATTTAACTACTTACTTCTGGTTCCATTTCAAGTGTTAGTATTAGGAGCACGCCAGCCATTTTGAGTGTTAGTATTAGGAGCAAGCTAGTCTTATCTCTTTAACTAGGTGCACAAGCCTCCTATATTATGCTGGCTGAAATGCTCTCCATGAAAACTCTGCAAAATTATTTATAGTAGTAGCACCAGTCCTCTTTTCTTCTGGCTGGAAGCCTTCAATTTTAAATGTGGCTGGCAAAATGCTCTCTACAACAAGCTGAACCCCAGGCTCAATAAAGAAAACTATTCTAGCTGATTCCATGCAGCTGCATGTTGGACATCTCTTTCTTAAAGCTATAACATATTAATAAGATTATTGAAGGACTGAACCTCTGTGTAATATTTTCACTTTTTAAAATTCACTTGTAATTGAAGTACTATCTAGAAAAGATGAACTGGGCTCAATTTTTTTTTTACTCTTTAAATTAATTATGACATGTTTAAAATAGATGTAAAATCATCATCTTCGATGTGAGAGTTAAACCATCTGGAGGTTGGCAACCAGGGCTCTTTTTGTCGCAGGAGCTCCTTTGCATATTAGGCCACACACCCCTGATGTAGCCAATCCTCCAAGAGCTTACAGTAGCCCCAGTAAGAGGAGCTCTGTAAGCTCTTGGAGGATTGGCTATACTAGGGGTGTGTGGCTTAATATGCAAAGGAGCTCCTGCTACAAAAAGAGCCCTGTATGGCAACCATAAAGTGAACTCTTTGACATTATACCCCACTACGATCCCTGTTCTCCCAGGCTCCACCCCAAAATCTCCAGGGTTTTTCCAACTTGGAGTTGGCAACCCTACCCCCCACCCCCTACCAGTAGGTGGCGGGACCTGGCAACCCTATAAGACCCATTGTATGATAATCATGCTTTTCTGGTATGTTTTAATTGACAGCACAGCCCTTGCAATAAGATCATAAAAAGAGTCCTGCTGGATCAGACTAATGATGTAGTGGAATCCTAAACAGAGTTAAATGGAATTACAGGGTATAAGCCCCTTTAGGACTGGACCGTTAATCACTTGCTGTGTGGAAGTATTGTTTGTGCATCTGGAATATATTGAGCATCAACTTCAGTGAATGCCCTAAAATTCTAGTATTATGGAGAGGGAGTAAAAGTTCTCTCTATCTGCTTTCTCTACCCCATGAATAATTTTATAAAATCCTACCATAGTTCCCCCCTGCCCGCTCCTTCTTTCTAAACTGAAAAGTCCTGGACCCTTTAGCAAAAGGAGAAGGGCATTGAGTGGCTTCACAAATTTTCAGTGTGACTAGATTATCCTCTCCTGCATTTTTCAAGCTTAGGCTTCCCGAACATTTTGGAAATATTACTGAGAAAGTAGGAGGTAGAACGTTCTTCATTGGCATTCACTATTGCTGAAAGGAACGGATTCCGAAAGAGCAGCTTTGTTAAAAGCTCCAGGTGCTGAAGCACCCACGAGTTCTCACTCACCTACTGTTCGCCAGTCACAAGCAGGGAGCTGATTTTTCATTGGGCAATTCAGCTGTTCGTAAACAGCTCAAGGCAGTGCAAGCAGGTTACTGTCCTTGTATTCAAACAGTACAGTACAGCTTAGTCAGAAGCATTTCATGCATGCATGTTCTCACACAGTCTGACGGGAGTCCTCATTTCCCTCCCTACAGACCTGTCATTGCTGCATATCATTCCACACCCAATGGTTTAAAAAAAGAGCAAGCAAATAAGTAAATTAATGCAGGCCTGTATCCTGTTACTCTGCTCTGCAAGGTCTGAAGTGCTCCTCCAGATACAGGTGCTTTTCTCCAACAAATGTCAGTGGAGGAGAGTTGTTTTGTTTCTGCTCTGGGTATAAATCCCAGATCCTACCGTCCCTCCCCCTCCAGGCCCTTAAAAAGTGGCACCCAGCAAACAGAAACCAAAGCGAATGTTAAGGGCTTGGCTGGTGGCCATCAGGCAGAACAGTTTCATTGAATGGGTGCCTGAAATCTGCACATCACATGCATATATGGTAAATTTACCTACATAAATTAAGGTGCTTTATCAGTAGTCCTGTCCTAATTTTTTTCCCTTGTGGATTGGGGAGTCCTTCAGTGATAATGTTGAATACTTGAAGGTAGTAGATTAAAGCTCAAGAAGGTCAAAGGTTTAAATTAAAGCACCATCACATGCATTGTTTGGCCAGACTTTACTGGTGAAAGTTCCTCTGAGGGAGGTCTTCCCAAAATGGGGGGGGGAGCACTGAGGCTGAAAGCCTGACTAGCCTAGTGAGGTCATAGCAGAGATAAGGTTTCAACTGATGGATTTCCTGATTTGCCGCTCAGTTACCCCACCATTTACATCAACATTCATAACGGTTGGTAACCTAGATGATTCTACACTCGACATCTGTCACAAAAGCTAAAGCAGTCCATGGTATGATGCTTTTCTTAATGATGACCCTCCCCTTTGAATGGTCAGATTCAAAACCTGAATGGTCACTTGGAGTTTTATTGAATTTCTTTTGCAAGATTTTTGTTGCAGCTCTAACGGCATGGACTTTCAGAGAAGTCGATGCCCAGGGTCTCCTGCAAATCCATGTCACTCTCAATAATGCATATACCGTAATAGTTCTCTGTCACTTGCCATTCTCATATACAGTAACCACCATCTTCCTGCAAAGAAACCTCTAACAAGCTGTCAAACTGAAGGCAACTACAGGAAGCGTAATGCCAAGCTATTCTAAGGAGACAGAGCCTCATTCTGCCTGCCCGTGGACCTTCCGAGTTTAAAAACAGGGTAGTGGAAAGGGATTTGCAGGCTTGCTGGTAATTTACATTCTTCCAACTACTGCATGCAGTGATGCAAATTAACTACAATGGCAATTCAGTGGGTTACCGGCATGCCCCCATTCCCCACCTGACTACACATTCCTCCCCACAATGCTCAGCCTCAAGTCCCTTCCCTCATCTTGAGTTCCCACTAGTGAATTGGATTAGTCACATTCTTAATTAACTGTGCCAGCACGAGCTCTATTAGGTATTAAATGTTTGTCACAATCCAATTAAAAAATCCATCTCAGCGGGGCAGGTTTTTCCAAGTCGTTGCAGATTGATGTGATGTGTTTACAACTCTTTCTCTCTCTCTTTCTCTCTCTATGTGTGTGTGTGTTGCTTCCCCCCCCCCCCGCCAAAAAAGAAAAAATGTGGCTGTCAAACTGAAAGGGGAGTTGTAATGGGGACAGGTGTGAGGCCCGAGTGGGAAGCGATAGGTTTCATTTTCCTCCACAGGTCACAGGATGAAAGTACTTGAGTTTCCTCTTTACACTTATCTTCGATCTCAGCCTCCATTCTAACCACTATAGCAGACCACCTGTGAAATGACAATAGCAGTATATTTTCAGGGATGAAGGAAGACAGAACTTGGAGCTTGGTAGACCAGGTTGCCGGCAGACAGTGAGTTAGGTGAGCCAACAAGATGCTAAGCTGGAGAGCAGAGCCAGTGGGCAGAAAAACAGGGAGACAGAGAAGCAAGTCAGTGCGGTATGATGATAGTGTGGTCCAAAGGTAAGGTTGCCAGCTCTGGATTGGGAAATACCTGGAGATTTGGGGGGTGGAGCCTGGGGAGGGTGGGGTTTGGAGAAGGGAGGGATCTCAGTGGGGTATAATGCCATAGAGTCCACCCTCCAAAGCAGCCATTTTCTTCAGGGGGATGGGTCTTGTGCATCTGATGATCAATTGTAATAGTGGTAGATCTCCAGGCGTCCCCTAGAGGCTGGCAACTCTATCCATAGCCAAAAAGCACCTGAGACACAAGCCTGCATCAGAGTTTTTACAGGAGCAAGTGGAACCTCATTGGCTTTTTGTGTCACCTGACTCCTGCTGAGCAGACGCATCCCCCGGACCATTATAACTGAGAGTACGCCAGCGGTTTCCCATTTTAGTATGTTGTTCTGGCAGCACAGAGAGTAAGCCTCCTGGGCCTGGCCCCCAGGTTCTCCATTTTGAGACCTCCCAAACCCCACAGATAGAGAATCAGTGAAAAGTATGCTTTCCTCACTCGCTGATCCAAGGAGAAAACAGGCCACTCAAAAGACAAGAGAATATTTCCTCTTCAGATAACTGTGCCTCGAGCGTAAAGTGGAAAAGCCTCTACCAATCGTCTTAGCCCAGCTTCTGGCACAACCGTATTTGAAACAGCAAGATATTCTAGGGCTGCCAATCCCCCTTTGGTAGGGTTGCCAGCTCCATGTTGGGAAATACCTGGAGATTTTGGGGGCGGAGCCTGAGGAGAGCAGGACTTCAGCTGGGTAGAATGCCATAGAGATCACCTTCCAAAGCAGCCATTTTCTGCAGGTGAACTGATCTCTGTCACCTGGAGATCAGTTGTAATTCCAGGGGATCTCCCGTCACCACCTGGAGATTGACAACCTTATGTTTCACATAGTGGCCAGCAGTTGCATTAGCACATAGAGGGTTAAGTCTTTCCCTGATGTTGCCACTCAGCAACTGCTATTCAGATGTGGAGGTTCCCTTTAATCACCGTGGGTAGTAGCAATTGATGGACCTCTCCTCCATGGAAATGTCCAGGGGTCATTTCCTGCGGAGCTCCGGCAGCAAAGTGCCCAGGGGGCGGGCACATGCAACAAGCCCCACCCCCTGCTCCCAGCAGCCCTCAGTCAGAGCAAGAAGCAGCCAGGTAAGCTGCAGAGCCGCCCCCGCCCCCCCAGTCCAAGACAGTCCTGTGGCACCTTTAAGACCAAGTTTTATTCAGGTACAAGCTCTCCCTCCTCTGTGAGGGACAGATATGCACGTTCCCCCCCCCGTCCCATAGCTAGCCATCCAAAACAGTCCAGTGGAGCCTGAGCGGTGGGTGTTGCCTTCTGACACACTTCCGGTGACGTCAGGGGGTGTGGCATATGCAAATAAGTTAGGCTAATGCGTTATGCTAATGAGCTCCTGCACCTCTTTTTCTGCAAAATGACCCCTGGATATGTCTAATCCCCTTTAAAGTCATCTGTGTGTGTGGTCATTACTGGCACCGAGTTCCACAACTTAGCTGTGTTTGTTGCAGCAGCTATAAGAGTTTGGTGGCACCTTGCAGACTAGCATGAGCTTTTGTGGGCCACACCCCAATTTGTTCTGTGCAGGAAGCAATCCCGTAAATCGGTGACTATACAAATAATGAGGACAGAGATACAGAGGGAGCTTTTTTTTTTTTTTTTTACAAAATGAGGCCAACAGGTCAAAGAACGCAAAAAGACAACTGTAGTTGTGCCATAGTACAACGCAGAGCACAACAGAATATCAGAAGCCAATCGATGTGAGTAAGGCCCACTCTTGAATCGAGACCATTCAATGGGGGGGGGGGGGAGTGATCAGTAGGCATCGTGAGATCAATAGTGTAAATAATCATCACTTAAATTGGGGCAATCATTTTCTGCAGTGAGCTAGAAAATTCCCAGGATCTACTGAGGCTAAATCCCTGACTTCCATCATTGCCGCGATTCCAACATTACCCGCCTAGAGTGAAGAGTTTGCTGTCAGACAGCTGTACATTTCACGTGCTCCTGTCTCCTCTGTTTGCTTGGCAGCCGTTCTTCAGCAGCCCAAACCATTTGCAGAGTACTTAACACATTTTCATCCTGCCTCTGCTGAGTCGGAAGACTGTGGTTGCATAAACAAGGGGAAATATTAATTTGTTTCCTAATGGTTGGAAACCCAGATCAAAAAAGGCTCATGCGTTAAGTGTGTAACAACAATGAATGGGGATACTGATGAATGAATGAATGAATGAATGAATGAATGAATGAATGAATGAATGAGAACATGAATGAATGCTACTCATTGTTGGTGCTGGGCAAAGAAAGATTCCACTAATCATTGATGGCACAGCAAGGGTAGCTAAAGGAGAAAGGAGAGTCACAGTACAGTCCTGTCCAGGATTTCTCCGTTGTAAGCTCAGATTTTAGTGGGCTTAGAGTGTTTAGTCCAGGGGTGTCAAACTCATTGGTTATGAGGGCCGGACCTGACATAAATGAGACCTTGTTGGGCTGGGCCATGTGTGTCATAAAATGTAATGCCAGGTAGCAGAGCTATAAACTTTATAAAGGACACAAACTCAAAGGTTTTTTTAAATTTAAAATAAAAACATGCTTAAAACATTAGCACTCTTGCAGTATTTTGTTTATTTAACAGTGTCTGAGAACTGACACCTCTTGCTCTGAATTATTACATCAAAATGTCTGTGCTGTTGCAATCTAGAGTATGCTGTTCAGGTTGTGTATCTGTAAGCTGCAAACCTACGATGACGCAGGAGCAGCAGAATTGGAAGAAGCAGCAGAAGACAGCCAGTTCCACTGTGGGCCTGATAGAAGCCCTCTGGGGGCCTGATCCGCCCCTGGGCCACATGTTTGACACCCCTGGTTTAGTCATAGGCTGCGATCACACATGCTAAATAATCCACTTTCACTGCACTTTCCAACTGGATTTTACTGTGTGAACTGGCAAAATCCAGTTGGAAAGTGGACTGAAACTGGATTATTTAGTGTGTGTGATCGCAGCCATAGTCAAGTTGACTATGATCAAAGTTCAGTTACATGTTGAAAAATTCTTAGCTAAAAAATACTAGAGGTAAAATTGGAGCTAAATACAACACATATAATAAATATAAATGAAATGCTTTCGTTAGAATAAGTACATTAAAACGGGATCAAGTTCTGCTGCCTAATCAAACATGCCAAGACACAAAACCTCACCACCTTGGAAGTGATTTCATTACAGTGATTGGCAAGCAGAGAAGTAAAACTGGTTAGATCTCCCTGGAAATCTGGACATAAAGGGAGTAATAGATGAAGACCGGATGTTCTGGTAAAACTGACAGTGTAAAAGGACATGTTCAATTGTCTCTATTGATCCAGATTGACAAGGACAGAGACGTTTCACATATTGAATATGGGCTTAGACTGTAGTAACTTCTCATAGGATTGCACTGTCAGAGCCTTTGTTTTATCGCGAGACAGTAGGAGGTGACTATGGAATTATCAGGTTTATGGCTGCTCTGTGGCTAGTTTCTGGTATGGACGCAGGCATCATTGGTCCGTGGTGGCTGCCTGTGATCAGGGACCTGGATACGGCTGGAGTAGCACACCTGGATGCTGGACCATGAAGGAGAAGAGTGAAGTCCCAAGGATGCCCCTTGCCAGCCTTAGTCTATTAAGCCAAGAAATATTTGTTTGATGGGATCTCCGTGTCATATGCCTATTATTCCTTTCCATCATCCCTGAGTTGTTTTGCTACCTCCAGACAGAGAATCCCCTTGATGCTATCTCTACAGAAGGCGGCGAAATGAACACCCCAGATCTCTTTCCCCTGCATCGTTCATTTGTTATGTTGTCGCTTTGGTGCTCGTTCATCATCACTCCACAATGTCGTTGGCTTAGCTCTTCGTATGGGACTCGTAACGTTCATTGCTCCTTCTGTCATCCATTTCTATGTCTGCCATCTCCTTTGTGAAGGAAGGGGAGGTGGGTGGAGCGGAAAGAAGATAGACTGCAGTGGCGCACCGCGTTCCTGAAGGCAGCCTTCCCCTGATTTATATAATGTCAGTCAACTACTTTCTGCCTTCCCTTAATACAGACCGAAATCGTGCCGTGGGTTACTGATCCTTGTTTTCCGCCCCCCCGCCCCCCCGGGCTGAGTAGCTGCAGTTAATTTAGAACCCATCAATGGGAATGAGTTGTTCAGACTGCTGCTTCCCTTGCATGTGTCAGCACTGAATTAGATCACCATTAGGTAGTAACCTGTTTCCTACTTGTATTAGATGTCCCTGACATCCCTCATAATTCTCCATAAACATGAATGTCCTACATAATTCTGCACTTCTGCCTGGGCCCTTGGGATGTCTCTCTGTAAGCCCTGCAGTGAGAAATGTCATTGATTTCTCTTTGGTCTCATTCTCCTCGTCTCATTGTAAACCGTTACAGGACTTTTTCCTTCAGCCGGAGGTGATATAGAGAGCGATCCTCTAGGCTTCCGGAGAGCAGCCAAGGAGGTTGTTTAAATACAGTTAACACTGAAATTCTGCTTGAAGCGCAATTCAGATCAAATCTGGAACTTTCTCTTCATACCAAGATCTGTGGGATTTTGATAGAAGTCAGATTTCGAAGCCGATGAAATTTCTCAGGACGGACCTTTTTTGGGCCCTCAGTGACATCGGCATGTATCCAAATCCTGTTAGCTATGCTGCATTGTGACGTCTTCAGTTTTGCTGTATGATCCCTGTTTCACTAAGATTACTGTGTTATTGTTTTATTTATTAAAATATTTATATCCTGCCTTCTTGTGGCTCAAGGGGGCTGATAAGTCAATGTGGATGAGTTGTCCAGGGTGCTGAACAGCTCGGATTCCTTCTCCAGGGCTGACCCATGCAGGGGAATTAGATTGGCATTTCCCATGTCCCCAGTCCAGGAAGTACTGCTCTTACTCTACTCTGGGCTTGTTTGCCTTCAGTTCCCTGGGTGATCCCTGATTGGTTGGAATGAGAAATGAGGAGAAAGCAGCCCTATTCAGGAAAGGAGAGTTAGAAGAATTACCCCCATTCTATGTTTGTTTGTCCTTAATGTTTGTATGTTTTTGAAATTTTTTAAAATAAAATTCTAGTCCTCCATGGGGTAGTTTAAAAAAAAAGGGAAA
>NW_015170279.1:943998-972108 GCF_001447785.1 Gekko japonicus
TGGCAGTTTCAATTAAAGATGTACATTGGCACATACTATTCTGCCCCCCCCCCAAAAAAAAGTGAACATTCACTAGAGCCCTAATTAAAATTTTACTTCAGTGGCACAACTAGCATGTTTTGGACAGCATAGGAAAGGAAGAAGGCTCTCATTCATTTGAATAGGGTTTGTGCTAGAGAAATTCACAGTGGATTGTTCCCCTGGTCCTCTCTCTACATGTGGAGATTCAATAGCATCTCTAGGCAATTTGACCCCTGCCTAGCCAGCAACTAGGAAGCATTTTGTAAATGTCGGATCTAATCTGCTCACATCCGCTCTTATTTTTCCTCTTGCGATGATTCTATTGAAACACTTCAGAAGATATGAAAGCTGCTGTATTCTTGGCTGTAACGAGAACATATTTCGTTTCTCCAATATTTCTTCCAATGACATGCATTCTGAATACTGTTATCTGGTGTTAGAGCTGAAGCTGAAAATACAATTTTTGTGAACGTTTTTTTGGCAATGTCACAAAACGCCTTTCCCTTTTTGGTGCCTTTTTTTAGCACTCCTCATCAGAAGGGTCCCTTCATTGCCTTCACATGCCCTCATTCCCAATAGGCTCCAGTAACATCATCAAGTAGCCTGAGTTGATTGGCTAGGCAGTATCGTGATGAAGCGTTGTGATGTCGTCTCATTCATGGCGTCATCCCTTTCGAGTCGGCTCACCCAAGTAATTAAAGGAGGAGGTAGAATGAAGAGGTAGGAAGGGGGCAAATTCCCAAAAGGGTGAATATTGGCACAATCTAAGGCAGGGGTGTCAAATATAAGGCCTGGGGGCTGGCCTGCAAGCAACTGATGCAAGGGAGGAAGTGCTGGGGGGAGTGGGCGGAGCCACACCATTGTGGCTTCAGCCTGGCAGAACAACCTCATCTGCAGCAGTCAAGCATCGTGGGGGCATCTGCCCAGCACTGCACTGCTGCCTCTCCAGTCTGCCTCCGTGGATTTTCCTCTGCACCCCCTTCCCACCCCAGGGGACTGCAGTGAGGACACACCAACTCAGAGCTTACCAGCTGCTGCCCTTTATACAGTACCTGGCATTACATTTTATGGCACACATGACCCAACCCGACAAAGTGACATTTATGTCAGATCCAGCTCTCGTAACAAATGAGTTTGACACCTCTGATATAAGGAGTTTTCCAGGGGGGGCATTACCTAGGGTTGCCAGCCTCCAGGTGGGGCCTGGGGATCTCCTGCTTTTACAACTGATCTCCAACTGAGAAAGATCAGCTTCCCTGGAGAAAACGGCTACTTTAAAGGGTGGACTCTGTGGCATTGTACCATGCTGAGGCCCCTCCCCTCCCGAAACCACACCCTCTCCTGGATCCACCCCCAAAGTCTCCAGGTATTTTCCAACCCAGACCTGGGGACCCTAGCATTACCCCACCTAATGATATTGTGCTACTTTTTCGTGCTCTGACACCATTTACAATTATATTATATAATTTTATTATTTATAATTAGTGTTCTGTGGAGACAGCTTCCAAACTTCATGCTAGTATGCTTGCTAGTAGTTATTTTCCCATGCTATGTTTTTTAAAAATATTTGAAGTGAGTAATCTGTCCCAAGTTACAGTTTTACTCTGTAGTTTTTCTAGGGATCTTTCAATGCATCTGTCTGAGGTTGCAGAACAGAGGATGCTATTAGATCTGCAGAAAAGCAAACTCCAGCAGTGACTAGCTTAGCATTGCTCCATCTCGTCCCCTTTCTCAGGTCTCCCCTGGTGAAGCTGCTGCCTGTAGATTACATTTGTCCTGGTGTGATGCATTCACATCACATCAGCTGTGACTTCTTATGCATGGGGGGACAGATACACTGCTCCCCTTTCTAGCCTCTCTGTGATATTAATGTTGTTGTGCTTTGATACTGACTACGTAGCTGAAAAATGTCTCTTGACGAGGGAATTTTGCCTGTGCTACCTGGTGGCCCCTGGCCCAAGGGACGTCCGCTTAGCCTTGACCAGGGTGAGGCCTTTTTCAGCCCTCGCCCTGGCCTGGTGGGACTTGCTCCCATTTGAGATCACAGCCCTGCGGGACCTAGTACAGTTCTGCAAGGCTTGTAAAATGGAGCTGCTCCTCCAAGCCTTTGGTTGAGGAGGAGGCGGGCATTCATTCCATTCTAAGGGCCCCCCCGTCCTGCCCGCGATGCTGTTCAAGTGGTTAAGACGCTGAACTGCAGGCTGTGGAAGGTCAGTAGTTCAGCAGTTCGAGACCCAGGGGTGCCACATGACGGAGTGAGCTCCTGTCTCTAGTTCCAGCTCCTGCCAACCTAGCAGTTCGAAAGCAAGACATTGCAAGTAGATAAATAGGTACCACTTCAGTGGGAAGGTAACAGCGTTCCGTGCGCCTTGGTGTTTAGTCATACCGGCCACATGACTATGGAAACGTCTTCGGACAGCGCTGGCTCTTCGGCTTTGAAACGGAGATGAGCACCGCAACCCTAGAGTCGGACTCGACTGGCTTTCAAGCAAGGGAACCTTTACCTTTACTTTACTTGGGCACTGGAATTTCTTGGGGTAATTATTCCATGGTCTTATCTGCTATTGCTATTTATTGTTTTATGTTTTTTTATTATTTGTTGGTTTTATGTTGTGAGCTGCTCTGAGCTCATTTTTGGAGTAGGGGGAGGTACAAATTGAATAAATAAAATAAATACCTGCTGCCACTAAAAAAAATAAAATGCTAAATCCAGATATTTCCCCAAGGTGTGTTCATTTCCCCACAAACCTAAGCAATTGATAACTCATACTGCAATTGGAATTCCAGAATTTCACAATCTGAGAAGCAAGAAGAAAGGGAATTCTGGCAATTATACCCAGTAGGTAAATGTTTGATTACATTGTTTACTTTGTAATCCTATGCAAACTTACTCCAGTCTCAGGCCATTGATTTCAGCTGACTTGGGACTGGAGTGACTCTCAGTGCAGGCGCCTAAGATCACTTTCCTGGGAGTAAGCCTTATTGAATTGATCTGAGCAGACCGGTTTTAGATTTGCTCTCTCCGCTTATGATTGCATTGTTAATGTAATGATACCGTTTGCTTCTGGACAGAGACCCTGAGTCAGGGTCAAAAGAATGATTGCAGGTTATTGAAACAATCCCAGTCCTTATCGTTCAGCGTTTTAATTACAAAATCATACAACAAGATGCAGACAGAGGAGGGAATGGGATCTTGGTTGGCAGGCAGTAAGGGCCAGGGATGAAAGACGGAACATAAGCAGCTGTCCACCCAGCCCAGTGAGGTCTACTCTGACTGCTGTGGCTTCTCCAGCTTGGGTGTTTTTCTCAGTCCTGCTGCCTAAAATCCTTTTACCATGAGATGACAAGAACTGAACCTGAAACGAGTTCTACCCCTGAGTAGGGCTGCCAGCTCTGGGCTGGGAAGTTCCCGGAGATTAGGGGTTGGAGCCTGGGGAGGGCAGGGTTTGGAGAGGAGCAGAAACTCAGTGGGGGACAAGGCCATAGAGTCCACCCTCCAAAGCAGCCCTTTTCTCCAGGGGAACTGATCTCTATTGAGTGGAGAGAAGTTATAATTCTGGGAAGTATCCGGCCTTCCATGTGGAAGCTGGTACCCTTAAGCTATAGCTCTTTCCGAGTTCCAGTTCCAGTCTCAATGAAGGAGAGTGTGAGTGGAGGAGCTCCGCTCACCCTGAATATTCCACTAGCCTTTCTTTTTTATTTTCCACCTTATTTCAAGTATTCTCTTGTGGGGAGCAATGTTCCCTCTAAGCTGTGGAGTCTTCTGAGCAAAAATTCTACTTTGTGAGCTACTGGTATTAAAGCTGTGAGTGGGCAGTTTGGCTGCTGCATAAATTAGCTTGCTCTGGAGCCCTCCTTCCTGAGCGAAGACAAAAAATGTGTGAGCCAGAGGCTAAAAAACTGTGAGCTAGCTCACACTAACTCAACTTAGAGGGAACACTGGTGGGGAGAGTACTGGCAGGGAACTTTACCCAGAACCGTTTAGAGTAGCGGCTCATGCGGGTTTTTTCCTCTGGGTACGTTCCAACGCAGGATTCTAGCAAGGACGCCCAATGCTACAAGTTGCACACAAGCTGATACCTGTTGAACCCAAAGAGTCTGGAAGCTACTATGGGAACGCAAGACCCAAAAGGTAAATTTTTGAGGACTTACACTTACAAGTCTACCTGGGGGTACTTTATAACGAGCTTGTTTATGCTGCCCGAATAGAAAGATCTAGCTCTTTCCCACCCCCAGCAACGGGGACTCCTTAGAGAGGAACCTGTGGAGAAAGACACATTTCCCCTTGCCATCCCACCTACTCCCAGTTTGGTGTAGTGGTTAAGTGCGCGGACTCTAATCTGGGAGAACCGGGTTTGATTCCCCACTCCTCCACTTGCACCTGCTGGATGACCTTGGGCAAGCCATAGTTCTAGTAAGAGCTGTCCTTGAAAAAGAGCCGTTTCTTTCACCCCCACCTACCTCACAGGGTGTCTGTTGTGGGGAGGGGAAGGGAAAGGAGTTTGTAAGCCACTCTGAGACACCTTTGGGTAGTGAAGGGCGGGGTACAAATCCAATCTCTTCTTCTTTTTCTTCTTCTTCTTCCCTTGGTGAACTGCTTGCAATTGCAGAATTCTGAGCAGGCAGAGGTGTTGGTTTTTAAACCTTTTCTGTGGAGGGGTGGGGACTTGCTCTTTTTCTTGGGGCAGGGGACAAGAGAGAGAGAAGAATTTTGGGATTTAATTCGACTTTGTATGTTGCTGCATTCCTGTAATTTAGATGTCGGGTTCCATAAGTAGCAATTGCAGAACTTTGCGTCCCCAGAATAGATCTTCAGATACGGCTGTTGGTCAGAAGAGAGAGGGGGAAGAAGAAGAAGAAGAGGAAGAGATTGGATTTATACCCCACCGTTCACTACCCAAAGGTGTCTCAGAGTGGCTTACAAACTCCTTTCCCTTCCCCTGGAAGCCCTCCTCCTCGCTTCCCGATTTGCCTGTCACTGGCTTAAAAAGAAATATTTATTCAGCCAGTTGTGACTGCTTTCAGTCATCTGCTCAGCCTGTGGCGAACAGGCCTCGCTAATGGAGTAATTGACAACCGAGTCCTTGATTTCCTGACAACATTAAATTTTCCACACCCGAGTGGCAAGCTCACTGAGCTGAAGAGCCTGCTCCGAACAACAGAATGATGCATGCCAGCTAACTGTGCTCAAAGCAAGCCAATCACCGTTCTTGAGTTCTGCCAACTACCCATGCAGAAGAATAGGTGGGTGAGTTGGTAGAATGGATGGCAACGTTTTAGACCACAGCCAAGGGGGGCCAAGTTTTTGAATGCTATCCATGTTTATAAAGAACAATCCTTGAAAATAGAAAAGCCACACAATAGACAAAGGGATGGGCTAGAACCTGTCTCCCTGATGTGATAGTTTTCTGCTTGCAGGGAAGTTTTCTTGGGGGGGAAGCATTCAGAAAGGGTTTCTCCCCACCTACTGTGGCCCAATCTGGAGTTTTTTAATTCTGTCACATTCTACACAGTGCCAGGCAACCATCCCATCCCGTATTATGAGAGACAACTCTTGTTTCTTTGGCACATTTCAGTCTTGAGGCTGAGAGACCTAGAGTTGGGATGTGTGAAACTTACTAGAGACATATTTAGGTGGGTAGCCGTGTTGGTCAGAAGCAGCAGAACAAAGTTTGAGTCTAGTGCCACTTTTGAGACCAACAAAATTTTATTCGAGGTGTAAGCTTTCATGTGCAAAACATACTTCAGACAAAACTGGAATAAACTCTCAAAAGCTAGTGAACGGGGGGGGGGGGGGGGGGGGGGGGGGGGGGGGGTAAGCTGTTAGGAGAGGCCACGCAGAGCCCAGATGCATATGCAGAGCTGAAATTGAAAGGGGAGATGGCAGTAGGATCAATGGATGGCAAGACATTAGCACTTAAATGCAAGAGTTAACAAAGAGCTGTGAGAATAAAATTGGAGTCCCCCAAAAAAAGCAAAGATCAACCCTGTGTACCTGTTCTCACACAGGAAAGCTTACACTGTGAGTAAAATTTTGTTGGTCTCAAAGGTGCCGCTTGATGCAAACTTTGCTCTGTTACTAGCGACACGACACTGCTCTTTTTTAAAGATCAAAATTAGAGCTGTCTGGAATATTTTCCTGCTTCAGTTTTCAGGCTGAAAATATTGATGGCAAAATATTGATAGAGCTATTTAGGGATGCTTGGACACCCGCCGGTTCTGCTCACGTCCTGCTTGCCAGTTGCAAACAAGGAGCCGGTTTTTCTACAGCGGGTTTGCCAATCTGTTCATGGCTATTTGGCAGGGGTTTTTTTTCGCATTATGCCTTCCTAGCAGTGCAGAATAGTATAATTGACTTTTCACACATGCCCATTCTCCCAATGCCCACTTCAGTTCTACTTCACTGGATCTGTAATTGCCACAACTCTTCCATGGAATTCCTCGCTGCTCCCTAATTTCAGTCTGTTTACTGTGCTGAGATAGTCGGCAAAGTGACTGAGAGGGCCGTGGGAGTGTGTGAGAGAGCTCCAGGGCCTGGTGCATGGTGATAATGTCACTGCCATGTAACAGTACCTCGGGGCTCACTCTCTTCCAGCGCCAACCCAGGGGTTAGATTAATTTCTCTCCAAACCTCATGGAAATGAATCTGGGTACTCCTCAATAACGGAACTTCTTTTTGCTTCCTTCAAAGCCAAGAAGGTGCAGCAGCAGCCATTTTTCCTGCTGCATAACATATTGTTGAAGTTAAAAGTATAATCTCTGGGTCACAGCCTGCTAAACATAAACTCAAGGTCTCTCCCACCTTCTTTTAACACAGAATGTTGAAGTGAATGCTAATGGAACAGTCACCCGGTTGGAACTACCGCTGCCTTATCTTGGGCCTGTACCAAAACGGTTTGGAAGGCAGCCTTGCCATATTGGAGACTGGCTCTACTCTGAATGATTTTGTATTTGCATTTTTAAAAAGGGTCCATTAGACATAAGGTCTACAATATTCGGAGGCCACACTACCAACGTCAGCTTATAACTCTGCTTTTGGGGGGTATTTTTGCATTTGTGTGTGTGTGCGCTTGAGCCTGTAAGTCATGGCGACCTCTGGCGACTCCTACTGGGGCATGGAGGACGTTCAGAGAAGTGGCTTGATAGCCTGCCTCTGCCTCCCAGCCCTGGTATTCCTTGGAGGTCTCCCATCCAAATACTGGCCAGGGTCGGCCCTGCTTAGCATCTGAGATCAGACAGGATCAGGCTTGCCCAAGCTATCCGGGTCAGGGCAGCTTATAGCTCTGCTTTTTGACTGGCCCCTGTACTCAAATCCTCAGCCTAGAGCTGCCAAGCTCCCAGCCGAGGCAAGAGATCCCCCCCCCAGCTCCCGTTGCCCTTCCAGAAAGTTCTGGAAAAGAACAGTCTTCAGTCGGACCGGGAAGAGAGTCCTCCCACAAACTCCAGCCTACCTGACTTTGGCAAAGGATGGTTCGTGTAGGAAAGCGCCATGCGTAGACCTTAAATCCCAGGCAAGTTAGTATGGAAGGGGGAGGAGCTAGAGATACTTTGGATATATTTATTTATTATTTAGTTATTACTTTGACTTTTACCCCGCCCTCCCCACTGAGGCAGGCTCAGGGTGGCTTACACAAAGAAACAATAGAAAACAATAATATACATATCTCTCCTTATATATAATTGAATAGTGGGTGCCAAAGTTCTAATTCTAAAATGCACTCCCTTAGTGTATGGCTGATGGCACTGCTCCTCAGCATATATCGCCACCAATCAGAAGGCAAAGCTCGGGTCCCGCCCACACCACAACTGCTGCGACAACCTGGTCTTTTGCATATGGAAGCTGATTGGACTTCACTCCATTCCACACCTCAAACTCCCCCCCCCCCGCAAGGCAGTTGGAATTTTCAGTTGCATAACATACCTCATAGGGGAGAGGAGAATGGGTAACAATGGTTACCACTCTCCAGGTGAGGGCTACAGATAACTCAAACATACAAATGCTCTTCAGGTAGCAGAGATCAGTCCCTCTGGAGAAAACAGTGGACTCTGTCATTAAACCCTGCTGAGGTCGCCACAGGAAACTGACACTGTTTGCCCAAAGCCAGAGCACTCTCCCAGAGCCTCTTTCTAGATCCCGTTGTATTTATTTCCACAACGGGCATTATTTCTAGTCAATATATAATACAGGATAAAATACAGGAGTTGCACATAGGTCCTTATTTTGGCGGATAAAACAATCCTAAGCATGTTTATTCAGAAATAAGTCCTACTGAGATGAATGGAGCTTATTCCCTAGTAGTGTGTAAGATTGCAGCCTTACAGTGCAATCGTAAACAGTTATACCCTTAAAGGCCCATTGACTTCAATAGGAGGGTATAGCTCAGCTTAATATTGCCCTTTAAAATTAAAAGTCAAAAACAGCCTCTTGGTTTGGGCTCAGAAACAGACTGGAAGTCAGAGTAACAGCTGCAACCCTGGCTTGATGTGCTCATTCTGGCAAGTTGCTGTAAGAACCCTCGCGGCCGCATTTTGAAGCAACGGCAGCTTCTGAACCTCAAGGCGGACAGGCCCACATAGAACCCATTATACAGTCTTCTAATGTGGATATTTCGGATGCATATAATCAGGACACTTTTTGCTTTAAACTTTAGTTTGGAAAATGATTTGAACCCTTGGCCTCTCACCCTGAGAATTAGGTGGCAGCCCTTTAGGAGGGGAAGAGGGTGCTTTGTGAGGGAGAGGATCAGAAAATATGGGGGAAAGTTTGCAGGGGAAGGGGAGCGCTAGCTACGTGCCTGATTCAAGGAAAAAAACTGATGAAAGCTTCTTCTGCCTCCACTGGTAGAACAGATTTGTGGGATCCACCTCCATGGCTGGTACCATTTTTCATTATCTCTGTTCATAGTAAACCTGCTTTCCAGCATTCCATCCTTCTGTTGGTTTCTGAGCAATGGAACTCTTCGGAGGAAAGCAATGACAGCATGATAAAAAGTAGAGACATCTCCCTGCCAACAAAAGTCCGCATGGTCAAAGCAATGGTATTCCCAGTAGTCATGTATGGCTGTGAGAGTTGGACTATAAGGAAGGCCGAGCGCCGAAGAATAGATTATCTTGAACTATGGTGCTGGAGAAGACTCTTGAGAGTCCCTTGGACTGCAAAAAGATCAAATCAGTCAATCCTGAAAGAAGTCAGCCCTGAGTGTCCCCTGGAAGGCCAGATACTGAAGCTGAAGCTCAAATACTCTGGCCACCAAATGAGAAGGGAGCACACCCTGGAGAAGACCCTGATGCTGGGAAGGATTGAAGGTCAAAGAAGAAGGGGACGGCAAAGGATGAGATGGTTAGACAGTGTTATCGAGGCAACGAACATGAAATTAAGCAAACTACGGAGCACGACGGAAGACAGGAGGGCCTGGCATGATGTGGTCCATGGGGCTGCAAAGAGTCGAACTCGACTGTGCGACTGAACAACAACAACAACAACAATGCAGATAGCTGGCTTGATTCACAGGTAGTAGTAGGCAATGGGCATTAATTAGGGTTGCCAGCTCTGGGATGGGAAATTCCTGGAGATTTTTGGGGATGGAGCCTGAGGAGGGCAGAGTTTGGCGAGGGGAGGGACTTCCGTGGGATACAGTGCCATAGAGTCCACCTCCCAAACAGGCTATTTTCTCCAGGTGAACCGATCTCTGTTGCCTGAACAATAGTTGTAATCCCAGGAGATCTCCAGCCACCACCTGGCAGCTGGCAACCCTGGCAGTAATCCCAATAGTGTCATTAAGTAGACCCCTTTACTTTCTCATATGGGTGCGATTTGCTCTAAATGTTAGGGTTGCCAACTTTTGTTTGGGAAATTCCTGGAAACTGGGGGTGGTGCCTGGGGAAGGCAGAGTCTGGGGGAGGGGAGGGACCTTAGTGGGGCGTAATACCATAGAGACTGCCCTTCAAAGCAGCTATTCCCTCCAGGAGAAATTATCTTTGTAGTTCGGAGATCAGTTGTAATTCCCAGGAGAACTTCAAGCCTCACCTTGAAGTTGGTGACACCAGCTGTAATGGAGGAAACTGCACCACTGTGTTTGTGCACAGTGTGCGGCAGAAAATCTGTTTGACGTTACTGGCACTGGACAGTGCAGCCTTTATTGTCTCCTTTCATTTATTAGCTTCATTGACCAGAGGTCTTAAGCCAAACGTATAAACAGCTACTATAAAACACATTACATATAATTACAAGATAATTTAGACCAAACATTTTTACAATAAAAACTAATTAACATACTCATAAACAATATTAATAGACAACATTTTATAGACTTCCTTAAAGTCTATAAAATCACATGATATTATGCAAATTAGCTTTAGAATTTTTAAAAAATTGTATGCATAAAACTACCTACAGCATTTCAAAGCCGCTTTAAAAACAGCACTATCGATAGATATTTTGCCACCGAGCGAGTCGTTTCAGGGTCCTCATCTGCTATGAGTGTGGTTATCACCCAAGGTTCCATAGGGAGGTGATGACTACAGCCTTTATTGTCTTTATTGGGCAAGGGCATGCAGTGTATAGCTGCACAGCAAAGTTTTTTTAGCGGCTAATTTGAAGCTGCTCATTGGTCTGTGACTGTAATCAGTGTGCATGAAGCTACAAAACAGCTGTGCATTTTCCCTATGTGTTCATGCATGCTTTGTTGCTTGAGTCACATTTCATGGCATTTAGAAGCCTAATGAGGGCAGGAGAAAATCCCCAGATATGACAGGGAATCTAATTAATTAATTAAATTGTGTGTAGTATAGCCAGGAGAGCCAAAGATTGTCTGGCAGCCTTAAGTTCTAGCTCATTAGTGTCATGCTAGGTGGTGAGCTAGACATTTTGGGGGCTACAGAGCTCTGAAAGAGATGTGTGACTGACCCAAGGTCACCCAGCTGGCTTCATGCGGAGGAGTGTGGAACTGAACCCGGTTCTCCAGATTAGAGTCCGTTGCTCGTAAGCACTACACCACACTGGCTCTCGACAGGAAATCTTGATGGCACTAATGCTGGAAATCTGAGAGCAGGAAAGCAGAAAACCTCAGTTTTGGAGCTGCATAAATGTTATTTTGGAACAGCACATTTTTTTTCTGGAATGGCTTGTTTTGTGCTTGCACGTTAAACAAACAAACAAACAAACCCTGGAGCCCAGAATGCACAGAGGTGCACGTATCCTTTGCCTGACATGCTAGTCTGTATATAAAATCCTATTTCTAAAGATTCACCACACAATAGCATGACCAAGAGTGCCATCATGAGCTGAGTTTACACCCTTCTAAGCTGATTGACTTCAGTGAACTCAGAAGGGCTGTATCTGAGGATGATACTGCAGGAGGCAGAAGTCAGTAAGATTTGAGCGTTTACAGATAAACAGCTGGAATTCTCATTCAGAAAGCAGAGGGTCAGCAAACAAAGAGAACAGTTCAGAGGAAATGTAATTGGCCCCTCATTTAACCCCTCTTTCTGCCATGAAAGGGAATGTTAGTCACTCATCTCAATGGACAAAAGGAAACTGATGTCCCTGAGGTATAGGGGTAGGGTTGCCAACACTCAGGTGGGACCTTGAGATCTCCTGGAATTGCAGTTGACCTTCAGATTATAGAGATCAGAGAAAATAGCTGCTTTAGAGGGTGAACTCCATGGAGTTATTTCCTGTTGAGGTCCTTCCTGTCCTTAAACCCCACCCTTCCCAGGCTCCACCCCCAAATTTCCAGGGATTTCCCAACCTAGAGTTGGCAACTCGAGCAGCCCACCAGCAATGACCATAGGTTAGCCAGCTCCCATTGAGAGGGATTTTGAATTATGCAGGCCTTCATGACACATCCACATGCTTCTCAGCCCTCTGACTGGCAGACATTTTGCTAGTGTATAATAAATGCGTCTTCGTATATGATAACATTTCATCGGTGTGTAGGGGTTGCCAGGCCACAACCAGCAAACCTCCGGAAGCATTTAGAGGACACTGATGTCAGTTCTGATGAAAGCTGGAAGTGACATCATGGGATGTTCTGGGAGTCACGAAACTCTATGGTAAAACCATATAGAGGAGGGGTTGGTGGTTTTTTTTGCAAATCCTAGAGCATCTCATGTTGTCACTGGAAGTGACATCAGGTCCCCCAGGGCCTTTTTGAACTTATTCAGAGCCATTACAAAAGAGAATTTGTCTTTTTATTTGTGTATAAGCCTGCCTCTCTGCCAAGCAACTGAAGAAGAGATGAGCTGGAAGTTTTAACAAATAAAAACAATGGCCCGTGTCCTACCCCTCTTGTTCAGCAAAGTCTGAAATTTTCCTCCACCACTACCAGCTTTCTTCTAATTTCAATGGCTGTTCTACGACCAGCAGAAGACTCCTTAAGCAGAAGAGCCAGAAGGGCAAAGAAGACTCCGTAGGCTGGAGAACGACTTCAAATATTGCTGAACAGGGAGGTAGGACACAGGCAGTTGCTTTTATCCTAATTCAGGCCGGTACTTTGAGCCTTTTAATGTTTTGACAACCAAAATAACTGGAAAAGAGGGAAATCCCCAGGGTTACAGGAGAATACACGTGGAGTCACTTATTCATCTTGGAAACAGCTGCAGTTGCTTTCTGTGTAAGGGGTGGTCTTTATGACTCATTTCCTTCCCAGCACTCAGCAGCTATCCAAAGTTCTTTTTGTGTGTCTTGTGAATGGGCTGATTTATTGAGACGGCTGGGGCTGAGGCAATTGGTCTGCCACAATAGATCAAGGCGGCCACACAGAGCCTATCACCACCAGGCTCCTGGTTGAAGCCCAGCCATTGTCAGTCACCTGCTGCCATTTTGCTCCTTCTAGAGAAAGTGTCCTTAGTGTCTGTTAGATGGATTTGCAGTCCGGACCTTTGCCCTAGCTGACACTGAGATCATGTTCAGGATCCCTGATTTTGCAACAGCTGCCTTGGGTTCTGGCTTATAAGGGAGGCCAAGAGTCCCACGGCTAGGTGAACATAAATCCCCACATGAAAAACAAACTAGTGGGTTAGCAGCCTTTTGGAGTGCCATGTAGGCATGATGGTATGCACGGACTATGGTTATGGAGGTCTGTATCACCACAGCCTCAAGTTGGCTGAAGATCGCCACTAGGGTAACTGGACTGGGTCTCTCTCTGTTACCATCTGTACCATGGTCTTCAATTTTTGAGGACACCGAATGATAACCGCCACAGTTTATCCAAAGTAGGGCACTTATAATATGGAATGCCTTCTGGGATCCAGCCCTTTCTGCCTTTCATTGTCTAACACCAGGGCACCGTTATAATAATGCAGTTTGATCGCCATCGTTTAAGAGTTAAGCTTATAGTTTTAATCTTGATTTTATTGTTTTATATTCATGTTGTAATCCGCCCTTAGCCCACTTGCGGGAAGGGTGGGATAGAAACTGAGCCAACCAAATAAATAAATCGAACTCTCCTCTACTATACCAAATTCTCCCCAGAATTGTGTTCCGTGATTCTGATGGGAAGTATTTCCCCAATATATTTTGATACCACTTCAAGGTTAAGTTTCGACTCCGATACCTGAACATCAGAATTTGATAATCTGTCAGATGTATAAATGATTTGAGATTTTTGTTCCAGTTCATATTGCTGCAGAATTTCCCCCAAAGGAAGTTCGTGATCAGGCAAAAACACCCAATCAATTGCATAGGTCCTAAAACAATTTTTAATAAAACTAGTAAAAAAAACCCAACCTCAGGGAGGTTTTGAACAATTCTAGGTAATGGGTAGCTGGGAAGATCTTAGAATGTAGTTTGCCCATAGCCCCATATCTCATGAATTTTCATGGGTTGGCTTTGCTTGGGTTGGGTCTCACCAGCAGGGAGATACCTTATCCATTCTTCAAAAGACAGCAAGGAATGATTTGGGGTCTAACCATATAATTTCCATGGAACTCTACTGGTTCTCTCCACTCTTTGTGAAAGAACAAGTAACTGGGTTTCCACTCCCATGCAGATTTCAGATCTACACGGGAGTGGAAACCCAGTTACTCGTTCTTCCAAAAGAGTGGCTCTCCTAGCAAGTCTCATTCATCGCAAGGTCTGACAGCAGGGGTTCTCAGGTCATAGTCAAAAAGTCACGGTCCAGGTTCCGATGACAGAATCAGAAGTCAGAAGGCAGTCCAAGGTCACAGTCCAGTGTTATCTTACATATTCCAAAAGGCAGGGTCAAAAGTAGTCCAAGGATCGGATAACAAGAATTACTAGAAAACAGGTCTAGCAAACTGCTATATCAACAAAACTACAGACAAGTTCATTCCACACTGCAGCTTCTCTGCAGCCTTATAAAGGGAGTGTCAGACTCCATGGCAAGTTACTTTCAACCATTCTATTGAGATATAAACACGTTCCAGGCATGAACCATACTGTGTCAGTTCTAAAGATTTTGGCAGGTGCATTCATAGATATAGACAGTTCAAATGCAACCTCTCCTATGGTCCACTCATACGTCACATCACCCAGCCAGGCCCCAGCATCTCTGCCTCCCTTTCTCATGGGAATATACGATCTCATTATCTGCTACACAAACTGACACTAGGAGCTTCAAGGTCATCTCCCTGTGAACTGGGGAGAGGCACGTCATCAGAAGAGTTATGCTGTCTAAGACAGAGCATTCACACACCCCACACTCGCTCCCCCCACCTAAGGAATTCCCCTCCCCCAGCATCTATGGCAAACTATGTGGAGTGAAGTGAAGCAAGGTTTGACAGGGAGTTTTCCTCCAGGTGACACTGGTTCCCTCACCATGCTCTTCCCTACGAGCTAACTCAGGGTGTGGTCACAACGGCAAGCTTACAGCAATTTGTTCCCACTATAGATTTGATTGGAAATATTTTTTTTCGGGTTGGGATGACCACACATCCCTCCCGGAACCACCTACATCGTGCAACAAGGCTCCGGGCACCACTCAGATAGCACAGCTTGGTTTTTTTTTAATGGCTTTGCGCATGTGCATGTACACATGGCCAAATCACTGCTCCCACTGGGACTGGCCGTACTCCCTTGTTCTTGCAGGTTACCCCCCCTCCAAACAGCAAACAAAATTAACCGGCGACGTACAACTGAGCACTGGAGTCTGTATATGTGCTTGAATGTTTATACATTGAATTTGTTCAGCGCAGGATTGCTCATGCGCACAACGACAGAAGGTTGTAAAAAAAAAAAATCACGAGAAGGACGTCCAGATGACCTAATTGCAATCATTGTGAGAGATGGCTGTCCAGATCAGCGAAATTGCGGATTCAACATGCAAATATCCATAAGCTACTTGCTTTTCTGGGTGTAGGAAAACTCGCTAGGGAATTGGGAGAATTGCGCGAGTGTGCCCACTTCGCTGCAAGAGACGGATGCGGCCGTCTGATCAGCAATTTTAAATGTGACAGGGAACAGCAGTGAAACCCGATCAAAATGACCATGTGAACACAGCCTCAGCTACTTTACTCATGAAGAGGACTGGGGCCCAGATCCTGTGGGGGCCTACTGGTTTTTTCTAGCACTTTCTCGGGGTGGGGGGGAGCTGCCAGGATCACACCCTTACACCTCCTCCATGCCTCAGCCCTAGCCTTTCGCCTCCTCTGCTCCTGTTATTGCTCTTCGGGAATTTTTCTTTTGCTATTACAAATGGCCAGTCCAGGATACAGTATGAACAACTGTAAACTGTAGGGCCAAAAGGTGCCGAAATGTATCTACAGTAGACAAGATTGCTAAGCAAACTTCAAATTATACATGATAACAACAGTGACCTATCAGAAAAATGATCGTAATTTTGCTAGAATACCAAGGTCCCAATTAGGATGCAAAGGAATAGAATCAAACTTTCTGGTAATTCCAATTCAGAAATGTCATGCTGGAGGCTCTCTCTGAAATCTCCTTGTTGAATAATGGTGAGCCACAGAATATCCTAAAAGAGTGAAATGTGCTCCCACTGGGTTCTGCAGTTTGCCATTTTTCTAAAGGTCAGATTTGTGCCCATTGCCCTCTTGCATGGAGATTGACCTGTTTGTCACCTGAGGACATTAGAAGGGCATTATTGCCTGGCGACGAGGCAGATCACAATGAAGAATGTGCCAGCCAATGAGCCACTGATGGCATGGCTGACATTATTAGGTCCTGTAGCAGGGTTGCTTGAGGAATGGGCAGTCTGGCCATTTAACTTACAGGGACAGTTCCTGGTGGGCCACTGCCATGGAGAGGTGTTGGCAGCCAGGAGGAAGAAGAGCCTAATCCCAGGAGATCTGCCACTGTTGCAAGGGCTACTTGGCTCTGACTCCTCATAAGTAACACCGATCATCGTCGGTTCTCCAGTTGTCTTCTCCCACACCACCACTGGAGGCAATAGGTGAGCCTGTTTTGATGGCCCATGACCTCATCTGTGCTGAGGGTTCTCGGAGGTGCTGCTTCACACTTGACTTGTTGCTGGGCCATCTAAACCTCCCAGCCTGCCCCTGCAGGCAGGGCCGGCTCACTCACTAGGCGAACTAGGCAATCGCCTAGAGCGGGCCGGCCCTTAGGGGCGCCAAGCTGCACCCGGCCCCGTACTCTGGGAGTTTCTTGATTATTTGTGTTTTTCATTCTTCCTAAAATGCATTTATTTTTGAAAATTGGTGGGCGCATGGGGGGGGGTGGTGGGCATGGGGGGGGTGGTGCCAGAAGGGATCCTCGCCTAGGGTGCAAAATAAGCTGGGGCCGGCCCTGCCTGCAAGACAGAATCCATGGTATACAGCACAGAAATTTGCCAGTCTTTCACCAGGGTCACCTACAGTTTCTGCAGTTCTGTAGGGGTCCTGGCACTGCAAAAGGCTACGCCTGCAAAAAGCCCCCATATCCATGAAAGCAGTAAACCAAACAGTTGAAAAGCTTGCCATACCTGATGTAACCCGTTTATTAGATAACCCCTGATGGGTTATTTGATTGCATGCATAGTTTATGGTAGAGAGGAAACAGAATGTAACAGAATTCACAGACAGAGATGCTGTAAGTTAAGAGTTTGGCAAAGAAAAAGGAAACTCCCCTCTGGGGAATGTGATCAGCAATGTTCCCTCTAAAATGTGGAGTCTTGTGAGCAAAAATTCTCCTTTGTGAGCTACTGGTATTAAAGTTTTGAGCGAGCAATTTGGCTACTGCATTAGTTGGTTTGCTCTTAAGCCATCCTTCCTGAGCGAAGACAAAAATGTGTGAGCAGGAGGCTAAAAAACTGTGAGCTAGCTCACACTAACTCAGCTTAGAGGGAACACTGGTGATCAGTAACATTTCTCAGTTTTACTGTCCATCTATCTAGTGCATTTGTTCCACTCTTCTCCTAAGGTGCTCAGTGTCACAAACAGTAATCTTCAATATTTTATTCTCACAGAAGCCTTGTGAGGTAGGTGAGGGAGGAGCTCAGCAGAAGAGCCTCTGCGTCACATGCAGAAGGTCCCAGGTTCAATCCACAGCATCTCCAGTTAACCAGGCACAGGGCTTTTTTTGTAGAAAAAGCCCAGCTGGAACTCATTAGCATAATAGGCCACACCCAACAGCAGAAACACATTAGCATATTAGGCCACACCTCTGACCGCACAACTCATTGGCATATTAGGCCACACCCCCATGTTACCAGAAGTGTGCTCATCTAGCCACACCCACCTTTTGCTTCTTATTCTGTTTACCTTGTTTGTTGTCCAAACCCAGGGCTTTTTTGTAGCAGGAACTCCTTTGCATGTTAGGCCACACACCCTTAATGTAGCCAATCCTAATGATTTTCTGCTGTTGGGTGTGGCCTATTATGCTAATGAGTTCCTGCTGGGCGTGGCCAACTTGGAAGCCAGCCGGAACTCCGTTCCTGTGCGTTCCTGCCCAAAAATAGCCCTGAGTCCAGGCAGCAGGTGATGTGACAGAGCTCTGCCTGAGACCCTGGAGAGCCACTGCCAGTCTGATTAGGCAATACTGACCTTGATGGAGCAATGGTCTGAGTTGGTATTAGGCAGCTTCATATGTGTGTATTCATGTGTGAAATAGTGCAACAAGACTAGGATCACCCAGTGAATTCTTTTTTCCCCCTTTTAGTATTTGTGTGTGTGTGTGTGTGTGTGCACGCGTACGCCTGGAAGTCATGGTTGACTTCTGGTGACCCCTAGTGGGGCTGGGATATTTCACAGAGGTGGCTTACTATTGCCTGCCTCTGTGCCTCAACTAGCCCTGGTATTCCTTGGAGGTCTCCATTCCAAGTACTTGCCAGGGTTGGTCCTGCTTAGCTTCTGAGCTCTGACGAGATCAGGCTGGCCTGGGCTATCTGGGTCAGGGCATCATCCAGTGAATTTCATAGCAGAGTGGAGATTTGAACCTGACTCTTCCAGGTATCAGTCTCCCATGTTAACCCCTACACTATTCTGGCTCTCTTGCTTTCTTGTGCTCACTTCTTACTTCTAGGGAAGGATACAAGAGAGTTTAGGAACTGTCTGGATCTTCTTCCCTTTCTAAGGGAGATGGGACTGGACTCCAGGATGAGTTCTTGCTCCAGATTGGGCACAGTGGGTGAGTGGTTAGAGCTTATTGGGCTGTTCCTAAAAACAGGGTAACATTGGTACTTTTCAACTAATTATATATGCTCGATGAAAAGGGGGATGCTTTTGTATGCCTCAAGTAATGAACACTTAATGAGCTTCTGAGGTTCTCCAGACTCACCAGAATATAGTTTGAAAGCTTCCGGATCCAAGCCCTCAGATGCAGCACTAGAGTCTAGAGAGGCTGGAAAATAGTCTTCCATGCCATCAGTGTGTGTGTGTGTGTGTGTGTGTGTGTGTGTGTGTGTAAGCAAATTCTGTGCCAATGACTTCACAGCACCTCCTGAGTTCTAGGCAAAGGCTGTGGAACTCAGTCACACAGCCATGCATGCTTAGCTAGGCCAACTTTAACAGGGTTCTCAGGAAAAGAAGGGGCTGTACAAAAGGGGGGGGGAAGAGAACCTGGTGGGAATGATCTCATTTGCAGCAGAGGCTGAAAACATTTAATCCCCTTAAATTTCTCTTTATTGATTGAGGATTTGCAGCTAAATCACTTGCTATAGGAATGCATTTGCTTCTTCATTCCTAGTGCATTAACAGACCAAAGGTGTAGGGAGGGGATCTTTCACGTGTGTGAACGTTGGCACCAGGACTGACCAGAGTCCTGGGAATGCCCTTGGCAAAGCCCTGAGGAAATTCCAGGGCACATTAGCTGAGTCTAACAAGACTGGGAAACAGGGCCTGAATTAGCCATTTACCCATAAGGGGATTTCATTCCTCACATAGTTAAACAAAGGAGGGTTCAGATGGCTTATGGTCTTGGCTTCAGTTCAGGGAAGAAAGGTGGTCTCTGATGTGTGAAAACTGAAGCCACACAAATCCTTTCACTGCCTGGCAATGGTATAGGGCTGCCAAGTCCCCCCGGGGGGCGGGGAAACCCCCACCCCAGAGGCCCGTTCCCCGCCCTCGGTGGCTCGGGCCCCGGGGGGAACCCCGGCCCGACGTGCGCGTCACCAGGAAGTGACGCTAGGACGCCGAGCATGCTGGGGGCGGGGCCACGACCATTGGAGGGAAAACTCTATGGTTTTCCCTCCGAGGGTCGTGGCCCCGCCCCCAGCGTGCCCGGCATCCTAATGTCACTTCCGGGTGACGTGAGTGTGGTGCGCGGGCGCTTTGCGCACGCTCAAGTCGTTGCCCGGGAGTCCCCCGCTGCAGCGACTGCAATGACTTGGCAACCCTACAATGGTATAACATAGGCTGGGGCTACTTGGGCATCTAGTAAGAAAGGCTCAAACTGGGCAAGCAATATATGGTCAGTTATTAAAAATAATATGGTCTGATGCAGGAACACAACTGAGCCAGTATTAAGTCCTTGTTCCTTGTTCTACTTATACATAAATTTTATTGAGAAGTAACTTACCATGACTGAGGCATCTACATATGCAGCAGAGGGGAGCTTACAGATCACACCCTCCTGGCTAGCCAGTGACCCAGAAGGATTGGAAGTGTGGCTATAGTGACATTTCTCAGGTGCTAATGGCTGCCCGAGAAACATGGCTCATGCTGACCTTATCAGTAGGCAGCCTTGGCAGTAGGAAAAACCTCGTAAAAAACAGCACTTCTGCAGAAGCTGGAGATGGAGGAGGTGTTCTATTTGATCATGCACCTTTGCAACACATTCTTTCATTGGTCAGGGTGAAAGAAGGCTGCTGAGAACCACAACAGTCCTCCAGTTCCATCTGTGCCCACCCATGTCACCAAGACCCAACCCAGGCATCATATAGCTTGCCCAGCCCCATGGGTCCTCTGCATGGCATGGGCCCCTCAAATGTCTCCCTCTAATCCCCCCCCCCCCGGACAGTCTTGGGATGAAGGGAAGAACAGAGAAACTAGGTTGCAATGCTAGGGGATGCATAGGTCTTCTAGGGGTGCTGACTTTTGAAACCCGAAAATCTTGTTTCTGGGCTGTCTCTAGAGGTGAGTCTGTCTTGAACGGGGCAGCACAGGCCAGAACAGGATTGCTTTGAGAGTCAGGGGTTTCAAGCCTTATGGGTTTGGGACTGAATTCAGACTAGTTTTGACAAATGCAGAGCTGGAACATGGTGCTTTCTTGCTGGTTCCAGGAGGCAGCATCAGAATGCGGTTGCCAACTCTGGGGTGGGAAATTCCTGGAGGTTTGGGGTGCAGAACCTAGGGAAGGCAGTGTTGGTGGAGTGGAGGGACCTCATGGGTGTGGTGCCATAGAATAAACCCTCTGCCTTCTCCTCCAGGGGAGCTGGCTTTTGTAGTCTGAAGATCAATTGTAATTCCAGAAGAACTCCAGCCCCCATCAGGAGCAAAAGCTGTTTACTCTGAGAGCAAAACCTGTCTGTTCATGCAGTTTTAAAAGAAAAGGTTGAGGAGTGACAATCATCTTTGCTCTTTTAGCAACTGGCCCGAAAGCAAAACCTCAGCCAGGCCATTGGCTTTCTTATTACTTGACAGCCCTACCTGAAGCAAGGGTCAGTCCTCACTGGAGGACATTCGGGAGTCTTTAGAGGTGAAAACGCTTCTACATACATTTTCAGCAGACCCTGTAATATATGATACTTGACCTTAGTACCCAGCTGGCCTGACAGCACCGATGCAAAGACTGTCCGTATGAACTAGGGTCGCCAAGCTCCTGGTTGGGGCAGGCGATCTCCTGCCCCCTGCCCTCGTTGCCCCCCACCACTCAGAGCAGTGGGGGAAGATTAAAAAAAACAAAACTCCAAAACCCAGCTGCAGCATAGCATCACATCACATCACTTCTGATTTAAAAAAAATCAGAAGTGAGATAGGGTAGCTCTAGGCATCACTGGAAACTCTACGACAACTCCTAGAGCTACCTATCTCACTTCTGTTTATAGTCACTGGAAGTAGGGTTGCCATCTCTCCGATGGGGGTGGGTTTTTCCCCCAATTCTGGGCCCCCAAATCTGCCGCCGGGCAATTGGACGGCAGGGGGAACCCCCCCCCCCAAAGAGCCCTGCTGTGCACAATGTGCCCGGCGCAATGACATCACCCGGAGGTGACCTCATTGCACTGGGCACATCGCCAGGCGGGACGCTCTAGCGTTTGGCTAAAAATTTTGCGACGACCATGGAGCTTTTGGCCAAATGCTAGAGCAGGGGTCCTCAAACTACGGCCCGCGGGCCACATGCGGCCCGCCGAAAACATTTATCTGGCCCGCCGGGTGTTTTTGCTGCCGCCTGTCCTGCTTAGCAGCTGACTCGTCCTGGGCCTGCAGTGCGCATGTGTGGAATGTGCACCGCACTCAGGGCCCAAGTCAATCAGGGCTCAAGTCAATCAGCACATGATGTGGTCCTCTTCTCAGTTCCGCACCGCGTGGCTTTGTGGAGGAGGGGGGGGCCGGGATGGTCGGCTAGTTCCGCCCCCACTCCACCCCCGGCCCCCACCCCCGGCCCTCTAACGGTCTGAGGGACAGTGAACTGGCCCCCTGTTTAAAAAGTTTGAGGACCCCTGTGCTAGAGCGTCCCCCCACGATGTGCCTAGCGCGATGACATCACTCTGGGTGACGTCATTGTGGTGCACGTGCTTTGCATGTGTGCAAGAGCATCCAGGAGAGTGGGCTGGAGCCCCCTGCCGGAAAAAGGAAGGGGCCTGGCAACCCTAACTGGAAGTGATGTGATGCTACAACCAATGTCATGCCCGCCCCCCAATATGTCCACCCACAGCCCTCTCACAAGTTACCAAGCACTGCCTGGCTACCCTAATGTGAAGAAGCTGATACACATAATGAACAGTGCATTTCAGATGTTATAATGCCTATGTAAGGCTGCCACTTCCCCATTGGGGATAAGAATCCCCTGCCCACAACTCCTTTTCCCTGCTGCTGCTGCTCTGAGTGGCAGCAGGAGAAAAATAAAAAAGGGCCATTGGGCTGATGGCCTGACATCACTTCCAGGGCTACTTCTTCACCCAAAGAGTGATGAACACATGGAATTCACTGCCTCAGGAGGTGGCGGCGGCTACAAGCATGGACAGCTTCAAGAGGGAATTGGATAAACATATGGAGCAGAGGTCCATCAGTGGCTATAAGCCACAAGGTATAGATAGAAACTCTCAGTCTGGGGCAGGTGATGCACTGTATTCTTGGTGCTTGGGGGGGGCAACAGTGGGAGGGCTTCTAGTGTCCTGGCCCCACTGCTGGACCTCCTGATGGCACCTGGTATTTTTGGCCACTGTGTGACAGAGTGTTGGACTGGATGGGCCTTTGGCCTGATCCAGCATTGGCCTCTCTTATGTCCTTATGTCTTTATGAACTGAAGTCATTCTTCTGTAGGAATTGCTGAAAGCTTTATGGCAAAACCATAGTTTTGGGGGCTTCCTAGAGAGGAGTGATATCACTTCTGCATTTTCATTGGAAGTGATGTCATGCCATTGGTAACAGGCTGATCCCCCCCTTGTCCCCTACCCCTGGACTCGTCCTGGTTACAAGCCTGGCGACCCCATACCTGTGTGAAGCCCTTGGAGGCAGAACTGTTTTGCTCAAAAACCAGAGTGTCACCGTATGATGTCCCCAGTGTGATGGACATTGTGTGGAGTCGTGGCTGTTGTGGGCGGGGCTTCCCCCTACTGGCCATCTGGGGACTGGCAACCCTATGAGGGTTTTTTTTGAAAGGGATGACACCAGAAACTGGAACTCCACAATCCAAAAGAAAGGAAGCTCTGAAGAGTTGGCCTACAGCAGCAGAATATTCTGATGCATGCTAACATAACATATTGTTGCTGCTTGCAGCCGTGATATGGTGCTTCCTGTGTATTTGAAACAGTTTTACTTGATCTCAAAAAGCGTTACCACAATCGGGAAAGATAGGAGAGAAGCGTTGTCCCTTGGTTATAGATGGAAGCTTGAGGGAGTTCGTTTCCTGAAACCACCTGGTAAGTTCATGAAAGAGGAGAGATTTTAACCAAGCACCCCTTGGTTTGTACCTCAAAACTAAACCTTTCTACTCCTCTAACTGTTCAACCAGCTTTGGACACCTTTGGAAAGTATTTACCCAAAAGGAAGATGACCCTGAATGTTAGACAATCCATAAAAAAAAAGCTTATGAACAAAAGTTGCTTTATTACTTTACAAAACTCTAACTTGTATGTGAATTTAAGACAGCCTCCTCCTGTTCTTAACAACACATGTGGAAAAAAACACTAGCTTCCTTTAGCAGTAGAGTAAATAGGATATTGTAGAAGGTTCTGCTGTAGCATTCAAGAAGGCTGTGACTCCCTTCTTCCATGAGAATGATGGCTCGTACGTATATATCTTCCTTTCCCCAGGTGGCCTTCCAAGAAGAAGCATAATCTGTATTAACCGTTGACCCAATGTGGAATAAATTACCTGCATCTCTGGACTCTCTTCTCGCTAATTTCCTCCACTTGTAGTGAGCTCTTGGGGTCTTCTGTATCACTCATAGGTATTTCACTGTTCAGCCATCTTTAAGGGAAGAATATTCCCCATATGGTCCTGGCAACCTCGAGCTCGTTTCCCAGGCTGCTCTTGAGGGGAATGAATGGGGGAGGGGAATGTGGGCTTTTATTGATCTCCCCCCAGGGGATAGTATCTGCTGCTCCTGAGGATTTGCTTTCATGCAATCAATCAAAATGCGTATATCGGGAAAACATGCCTGACCGAGGCAAGTGTTTCAGCGATGTAAACAAACAGGAAGGCAGTAGAAAGCACTGAAGAAAGAGAGAAGAGGAAGGAGGGAGAAAAAGAGGGAAAGAAGAAAAGATAAGAAGAAAGGAAGGTGAAGAAAGCAAAGAAGGGGGTTTTTTTGGGATGGGGGGGTTGGGAGAGGATAAGGAGGAATGAAGACAAGAACAATGCAATAGCCCACTACTGCTGACCAGCGATTATTATTGAGATAGTGTGAGCTGTGTCCATGATGCTTTGCAGGGTGACTTCAAACAAGTGAACCAAAAAATGACAGGGCCCCACCCCAGTTAACCAGGCTCTCATTTCCTTGCATTTTGCTTCTTTCAGCCTCTGACTAACCTCTTTTACCATAGAAATAAATCAGAGACTGATGCATTAAGAGAGCTGTTAGAAAACGTTTATTAGAAATACCATGGAAGTTGTTTGTTGAAGACGAGCAATATGACTGTCCAACCACTTACACATCCCATAGGCTTCTTTCCCCCCACCCAGCACCCCCAAAGTAGTAGAACGCATAACAGTGTATGAGCCGGTATTAAACAAATGCTGGTTTTTTTTCATCACGTGCTGGGGCAACAAACACTTGCAATTTTCTGTATTTCATAGGGATTATAGGTTGGTTTGCCATTTGCCCACTGACAGCAGGGAAGCTTCACCCTGCCCTCGGTCCCCATCCTCAATTATTTGGGGAGTGGGAGAAAAAATGGGGTGTAGCCTTGAGGGTAACACTCTAGGACTTTCCCCAAACACTATGGTAAAGATTCCTAGAGCAACTTCACATCCCCTCCAACCTCATCAGATCTCGGAATCTAAGCAGGGTCAGCACTGGTCAGTATTTGGATGGGAGACTACCCAGGAAGTCCAGAGTTGTGACACAACGGCAGATCATCTCTGAGTATATCTCTTGCCTTGAAAACCCTACGGGGGTCACCATTAGTCAGCTGTAACTTGATGACAAAAAACACAAAAAACAGAAACAGAAAACCAGCATCTCATGACACCACTTCTGGTTTCCACCAGTCCCCTCCCTCTAGTTGCCTGGCAACCCTGCCCATGCCTCCCTAGCATGGAAACATACCTCTCAGTGGCAGTTACTAGGCTGACAGTGTGATATGAGTTCCAGGAACAACTCAAAAGTGGCACACCAATGGTCTGCCAAGCACTGTACAATGAGACAGGCCTGCAACATTGCCAAATTCACTATACTCTCCTGTCCCGTTTGATGTCCTGAAAAATAACCCACGAAGAAGCTCAAAGTGCTTACTAGTAGCCAGGTTATCAATGAAAAATTGGCAGTCTGTTTGCAGCTGGTGAACAGAACGTGAGCCTGAACATCCCTGATGAAGTTGGGTCACATAAAACGCAGGAGTGCTACGTCTGAACAGAGAATGGTTCTTAAAAATAAGGAACATGTGGTGAGCTTAGCTAGCCTCTTTGCTGCCCTCCCCCCATGATAAGGCTGGCACTGACCTTGGCATTGGGTCCCCAGTGGTTTACTTTCCCCCACCAAAGTGAGCAGCAGCCATTCATTGTTGTTCAGTTGCACAGTCGATTTCAACTCTTCGTGACCCCATGGACCACATCACCCAAGGCCCTCCTGTCTTCCGTCGTGCTCCGTAGTTTGCTTAATTTCATGTTCATTGCCTCGATAACACTGTCTAACCATCTCATCCTTTGCCGTCCCCTTCTTCTTTGACCTTTAATCTTTCCCAGCATCAGGGTCTTCTCCAGTGAGTGCTCCCTTCTCATTTGGTGACCAAAGTATTTGAGCTTCAGCTTCAGTATCTGGCCTTCCAGGGGACACTTAGGGCTGTCTTCTTTTAGGATTGACTGATTTGATCTCTTTGCAGTCCAGGGGACTCTCAAGAGTCTTCTCCAGCACCATAATTCAAAAGAATCCATTCTTTGGCGCTTGGCCTTCCTTATAGTCCAACTCTCGCAGCCATACATTACTACTGGGAATACCATTGCTTTGACCATATGGACTTTTGATGGCAGGGTGATGTCTCTACTTTTTATTATGCTGTCTAGGTTTGCCATCGCTTTCCTCCTAAGGAGTAGGCATCTTTTAATTTCATGGCTGCAGTCACCGTCTGCAGTGATCTTGGATCCCAGGAACATGAAGTCTGTCACAGCTTCCACGACATCCCCTTCTATATGCCAAGGAGTGATGGGGCTGGATGCCATGATCTTATTTTTTTTGGTGTTAAGTTTCAAGCCAACTTTTGTGCTCTCCTCTTTCACTCTTAGCAAGAGGCTCTTGAGGTCCTCTTCACTTTCTGCCAGTGGTATCGTCTGCATATCTGAGGTTGTTGATGTTTTCCTGGCAATCCTAATTCTGGTTTGTGATTCATCCAGGCTGACATTTCATTCACTTACGTCATTCAGTTATGTGAAAAAGGTATCAAGTGAAGTTGGGGACACTGAGGACTGTCTCTGTTTACCCCAGTGTCTGCAATGAGGGGCAGGTTTTGCTTACCCCGCCCCCACCCCGCCCAATATACAGGGGGAATTGTGCCTCTAGTTGCATAGACCCACATCTGCATAGATCCCCCCCCCCCAACCAGTGCAGGAGAGTCATGGCAAAGTTGTAAGTAAGGATTTGCTTGTTTGAATGTCTCCTCCCAGGGGTGCAAGAAAATAGCATGCCAAGGAGAAAGCCAGGCTGAAATTTATCCTTAATATCAAGGAAATGTTTTTCCATACAGAAGCCTTCAAACATGTAACTGCATCTGAAATAAATCTGTGGAAAGGGTTATTACTTAATCCTGCTGCCTGTGTAAACTGGACATAGAGCACCTTAAAGGGAGACAGCGATGGGACCCAGGAACTAAGTTTCTTAAAAAATAGTCAAAGTAATACACTGACCTTTTATAGGATCATTTCACGGGAGATGGAAAATGTCAGGGAGAGAAATAATGTGTGGGATCTGATTAAGGCTGGAATGCCGTTCACCCTTACTTGGCAGTAAGTCTTATGGATTCAGTGGACCTGCTTTCCAGATATAGGATTGGTTTGGGTGGAGGGGAGAGACAGTGTTTTGCTTGGTAAGGAAAGGAAATATGGAGAGCAGTGCCGGGGGCAGGGCAGGGGGAAACAGGTGCAGTTTCAGCAACTTAATCAAAGCAGACAGTTCTCCTATACTGTACCATAGCAGCAAAGGGAGAAGCAGGTACACTATCAAAGTGTTTAGCTAACAGGGCATTATTGATGTTTTCATTGTTTAAGGAGGGATGCAATTCATCTCCCCTGACTCCTCTGCACCTATCTGAGTGGGAAATGGCTGTTTGCTGGCCATTAAAACATTGGAACATTAACTACCAACCAGATCCCTCTTTCTCCTCTCCACTATACCTAGGGACAATCAAAGTCAAATTTACTAGAAGGTGGGTAAGTTAATGTTTTCCTGATAAAAAAATTCTCCCCAAATAGCCTATAAATAGCAGATCAGCTCACATTCAGCATTCTCTATGTATGTATATGTGTGATATATACATAACCAATAGCTCTAGATATATTTGTCATAACTGTGGCCACCTGGTGAGTGGCCAGAGGTTTTAATAACAGTTAATGTTCCTAGGTATCTGTAAGCTCAAAGAAATGAGATGAAAATCACACGTCTTGTTACATGTATAGAATGTGATATGTAAATTCCTGCTAAAATCCTGCTGCCTCAATTTACCTTGGGTCCATGCAGGGAAAGGAGAGAATGTTTAACCCCCTGTGCGTTTTTGCTGTTTGAAACTTAACTCTTTGCTTTGTTGTTAGCATTTCAGAAGAGAAAACACATGCCCTTTAAACCATTTACTTTTGCCTTTAAAAGACCATTGGGAAACCAAGGAGCCCGATTTCAAATAGCAAAACTGAGTGGCAGTTGAAGGG
>NW_015170279.1:972149-978678 GCF_001447785.1 Gekko japonicus
AGGTTGTATGTCAGTTTACTCTTTATGAGCAAAATGGGATGGATGAGCCCTGAACCCCTGTCCAACTTTGGCAAGTAACAGCCATCGGAGTTTGGGAAAGTGACACCTGGAGGAGGCATATAAATTATTTGGAGCCAGTTTTCCATTCTGAATTTTAGAGAAAGGGCAATGGGAGTTTCTAGTTATCCAGAAAATGGGTTTCAGCCTCAGGGGGTGGGGCGATGCAGAATTAAAAGCTGTGCTACTTGCTGGAGGAATGTTATTCGCCTCTGTTAGGCACTGCTCGTATAGTCTTATGTGAAACTACTATTTACAAAGGCATTCTAGCAGTGCAGTCCTCAGAACATTTTCCTGTGAGTAAGCCTCATTGATTATACCTGAGTGTGATTCTGAGTAGACCAACTTAGGATTGCTCGCCAAGTCTCTAGTGCTCTGTCATTCAAGGGAAACTGAATGGGTTTCGTGCTACTGTTGGACTTCTCACTATTTGGCAAGGTGGGGAGAGTTTCACACATGCATGCCCCAGTTCAGTGATCACAAATGCATCCCAAATAAATAATGTTCTACGCGACACTGATTATTTTGCACAAGCCCTGTTCCCTTTCTGTGGCACATTTCTATGTGCGATGTTTGAGTTTTTGCCAGAATTTGAGATTTGGGAGGGTTAATAGGGATGACAAGGTGCACGGGGTGGGGAACAGGAAAGGAGGCCACAGAATAGTGCTCAAGAGCCATGATCTGTGTACCAAGCAGTTCTACCTGCGGGGGTGTCGAACTCATTTGTTATGAGGGCTGGATCTGACATAAATGAGACTTTGTTGGGCTGGGCCATGTGTGTCCTAAAAGGTAATGCCAGGTAGCAGAGATATAAACTTTATAAAGGACACAGACAAACACAATTAAAGATTTTTTAAAACTTTAAATAACACATTTTCAGTGAGTTTGACAATAATTCCTTTTGCAGAGACTCTCCACATGTTCTCCACAACAGTGAGGGCAGGAAACGTGCTTGCTGTGATCTTAAAGGTGATAACAATATTTATTAATTTAAAATATTTATATGCCCACTTTTCTCCTGAACATCTCAGGGCCCTAGACAGGTAACAACCATATAAAAACATAAAAATAGCTAAATATTTAAAATTCAGCACAATATAGCATATTTCTTGTTGAATTCGGCAGGCACAGAAATGTGGGCAACAGAGCCCAGAGAGGCAGTATAAGCAGGCAGACCCCCTCTCTTTTTATTGAGAGGCAATATGGAGGAGAACACCCGCATTTGACAGCACCCGAGGAGTTCACGTGCCAGGCAGATTTGACTTAAGTATAAACAAGATGGATCCCAGACAGGCAGGCCTCAGAATTATACCTAGGCAAAAGCCCTGGTAGATGTTGTTGGAAATGTATGTGTTTACAAGGTCTGACAATCCAGTCATTATAAGGTTAACCTGTTTACCTAGTATTGCTATTGTTTAGACTGACCTGGAAGGGAAACCTGGCACAGAGCCAATGGGGGATTAGCCCTTAGGGTTGCCAAATATTTTTTCGCCGGGAGCGGGGGGCTCCCGGCTGGCGTCCTTGTTGTGCACGCGCGTTCGTCACTCGGAAGTGACGTCACACGCTGGGGGCGGGGCCACACCATTTGAGGGGAAAACAAAGAGTTTTCCCCTCAAATGGCTGCCATTTGAGGGGGAAACTCTTTGTTTCCCCCTCAAATGGCGTGGCCCCGCCCCCAGCGTGCGACGTCACTTCCGGGTGACGCACACGCGGGGGTGGGGTTTCCCTCGGGCCCGATTTTCGGCCCGTCGGAAATCGGGCCGGCAAAGCGGGGGATTCCCCGCCCCCCGGCCCGATTTGGGAACCCTATTAGCCCTGGAAAAGTTGTGATACAGATTGGTTGTTTGTTCCAGGTGACTTCCTGTCTAGGGGTCGAGAAGAAGGACAGATTCTCCATTATCTGTTGTTAGTGTGTAACAATGGTTGAACTGTAGGCAGCTTAGAAAATGTAGCTCTTAGATGTTCTGTTTATTTGTAGGTTTCCTGTATACCTTTTACCCTTAGAAATAAAGGTTTTTAAATGAAAGAAATCTCTTCTTTCCAATAGAGCAAGATCCATCGATACTCTGAGTATTTTAAATACTTTTGACTATTTTACAACAGATGTGACATTTTGGTCTGACACAACTGCAGCCTCTCCCTCCGCCCTGAAATCTGCATACGCCGGACAGTGGACCAGCCTTGCCCCAGAGCTAACACCATTCAACCTGGAAAGGGAAAGATCCCCATAAAACATAGGTGGAGATTCCTGCTAGTCACCACCCTCTCGCAAAGCCATTTTGTGTCCTTCACTAATTCCCCAACTAAAATAGGAGAACACAGGGGCAACACAGGCCATTTGAGATAATAGCAGGTGTTCTGTGAAGACAGGCCATGCCCTGTGTTTTACTGACGAAATGAAGGCTGAGCGCCTGCTGTTTTCATTCTGGATCCCTGAAGTTGTAGAAGTTATAGCTTGCTGTAAATTAGTGGCAGGCATCAGATGCTGGAGCTGTAAACACAGTCTTCACTTTCCCAACCAAATTCTGTCTTTTAACCAAGAAAATTGTTTGTTGCGTTCTGTTCGGACTATATTCAGAATCCCATTTCTCTTCTTAAAACCCCCATCTAGCTTGCACAAGCATTTGTATATCAAGCTCCCAATGATAATTCATTCTTCCTTTTTCGATTTTTAAATCAAAGTTGCCCGTATCAGCTACATCTGACCAGAACAAGAGATGCTGCAAAATAGTCATTGAACTCGTTCCCCTTCAGTTATCTGATTAAAATATCTATGGAATCCACAGCTTTGGCCAGGAGTAGAATTATGTGACAGAATGTTTCTCCAAATACACTCAGAACCTCATGCAAATACACATAAACACATGAAGCTGCCTTATACTGAATCAGAACACTGGTCTATCAGGGTCAGTATGGTTCAAGAGTCACCAACCTGGTGCCTACAGGCACCATAAATTTTTCATGACACCCACCAAGTATTTACAGAAAGTGGGTGGGACAAGATGGGGCGTTCACCAAGCACGGCTTTTGATTGGACATTGTAAACCTGATTGGCTGTGCAGATTATTGAAAATATTGTTTCAGTAATAGCTGCCACCACAGCACAAGGATCTTCTCTGCATGACTGAAAGCTAAGTTGTGTATAGGCAAGAACACCTTTTAAGCAATATGTTCATTTTAAAAGGCATCCTGGTAAACAGAGCTTCTGCCTGAAATGCTGAAGAGTTACTCTCAGAGTTAATCATCACCTTATTCACGGATACTTTCCAGTTGGCTCCACCTCCTGCAGCAACCATTGTGGCTGACTCCCCCTCCCATAGCAGGTGGTTTGTGGTTGTGCTCACCACCAGTGTTCCCTCTCTAAGAGCCAGTTTGATGTAGTGGTTAAGTGCGTGGACTCTAATCTGGGAGAACCGGGGATGATTCCCCACTCCTCCACTTGCACCTGACTGGATGACCTTGGGCAAGCCGTAGTTCTGATAAGAGCTGTTCTTGAAAAAGAACAGTTTCTGTCAGAGCTCTTTCAGCCCCACCTACCTCACAGGGTGTCTGTTGTGGGGAGGGGAAGGGAAAGGAGTTTGTAAGCTGCTCTGAGACTCCTTTGGGTAGTGAAGGTTGGGGTATAAATCCAATCTCCTCCTCTTCGTCTTCCTTTTCTTCTTCTTCCTCTTCTAAGCTGTGGAGTCTGGTGAGCAAGAATTCTACTTTGTGAGCTACTGGCATTAAAGTTGTAGTGAGTGATTTGGCTACTGTATAAATGAGTTTGCTCTGGAACCATCCTGCCTGAGCTAAGACACAAATGTGCGAGCCAGAGGCTAAAAAACTGTGAGCTAACTCACACGAACTCAGCTTAGAGGGAACACTGCTCACCACCCTCTGTTAGAATTCCAAAGGTGCCCACACGCTCAGAATGGCTGGAGATCCCTGTTGTCCTCTAACTGGCGGTGGTTCTCCAGGGTCTCAGGATGGGCATCTTTCCAGGTAGTTATCAGGAAGAAGGCAGCCTTCCCCCTGACATGCTAGATTTTTCTGTGTAAAGTCATGCAATTTCCCACTTGAAGTGGTACAGCCCGTTCTACCAGCTCAAGATTATAGCCCCTCTTTCTGCCACATATGTAGTTCTAGACCGAGTCCAAAGATGTCTACAAGAACTACGACTCAGGATAGATTTGTTTTGCAATGGGAAGGCATTTCCCAAGGCTATTGTTCAGTATGGTGATTCCATGGCCGTTTTACAATGCCGATTTTACACCTTGGCCCTTAACTCATCGACTCTCCCCTTAACCTTGTGAGGGGAGCCATTATCATTCCCATTTCACAATTTGGAAACTACTGATGCTGAGAGATTGATTTGTCCGAAGTTGGCCATTAAACTCATGTCAGAGTTGCAACTTTCAATTGAGAATTGATTTATCTCAGGTATGAAGAGCAAAAAGGTGGGAGGTGGAGGCTGAGAGACAGAAAGAGAGAGAGAGAGAGAGACAAAGAGAGAGAATAGTTTTGCCGGATGGTGAAACTGGTTTTCTGGACCTTTTTCTATTGGGCTTCACGCCTTTTCATGCCTGATAGTCTGTCTGATAATAGATACCTGGAAAGAAACAGGGGGACTTTGTTTTATTTAGATATTTATACCCCTCTTTTCTTCCCACTGAGGACCCAATCTGACTTATATAGGGTTACCAACCTCCAGATGGAGGCTGGAGATCCCCCAGAGTTACAACTGATCTCCAGACTACATAGATATCTTATTTATTTATTTATTGAAAACATATAGTCCACTTTTCCTGGAGAAAATGTCTGCTTTGGAAGGTGGAAGTCACTCCCCTTCCTAAACACCACCTTGCCAGGCTTCACCCTTAAATGTACTGGTATTTCTGAACCCGGAGTAGGCAGCCCCCTATTGTATCTTCAGAATAACCTTATGAGGTTGGTTAGGCTCAGGGCTTTTTTGTAGAAAAAGCCAAGCAGGAACTCATTAGCATAATAGGCCACACCCCCATGTTGCCACACCCACCTTTTGCTTCTTTTTCTGTTTACTTTGTTTGTTGTCAAAACCCTGGGCTTTTTTTGTAGCAGGAACATCTTTGCATGTTAGGCCACACACCCCTAATGTAGCCAATCCTAATGAGTTTCTGCTGTTAGGAGTGGCCTATTATGCTAATGAATTCCTGCTTGGTGTGGCCAACTCAGGAGCCAGCCAGAACTCCGTTCCTGTGTGTTCCTGCCCAAAAATAGCCCTGGTTAGGCTGAGAGAGAGTAACTGGCCCAGTGTCACCCAGCAAACTTCCGTTGCAGAATGGGGATTCAAACCAGGGTCTCCAAAGAGCCTGCACCATCCTGGTACTCTACTACCCTGCTGATTTTCCTGAATCTGTCATTGGCTGTCAATCACTGCTGTCTTTCTGTATAGGTAGTGAGCCCTGGCACTTTCCCTCCTTTCTGGAAGACAGATTCATCAAGTAGAGCTGGGAGCCAGTTTGGTATAGTGGTTAAGAGGGGCAGACTCTAATCTGGAGAACGGGGTTTGATTCCCCACTCCTCCACGTGAAGTCAGCTGGATGACCTTGGGTCAGTCACAGTTCTCTCAGAGCTGTTCTCTCAAGAGCAGTTCTCTCAGAGCTCTCTCAGCCCCACTATTGTTTTATTTCTGGGTTGTTTGGATTTAATGGCTTTGTAGGTTTCGATTGCACTAAGCTGTTTGGAATGAACTGGAAAAGTGGGATATAAATACTTTTAAGACCAGCTGGTGAATTCGAAGCGGGAGTGAGAATCCAACCAGGGATTTCCTGCTTCAGTTTCTAGATCATATAACACTCCTTGTTGCTCGTTTATTTTCATTTATTGGGCACTAAGACCCTGTCCCTGGCTCCTCTGAAATAAAAGGATATGTGCAGAGTCTATATTTTTAAAATAAACATTGGGCACACAACTACCAGGAAGTGTGTGTGTGTGTGGGGGGGGGGTTAAACAGAAGGTGCACAAGGCCACTGCAGTGCAGACGGCACCCCTATTTGTACCAGGCCTCTTAAAAGGTCTCTGAGCCATTTATACAAATTTTGCTGCATTATTCTTTACCAACTGGCATCGAACGCAGCCTCTTCTGTGAGGAGATGGCATGCCTGATTAAGAGAGCAGAGCTGTACCGCACAGGAGATTAAGGCTGGAGGAGTGAATTAAAAAAAAGAAAGAAAAAAGAATACTGTATCTATTTAAAATGCAAAGGGAATTTAAGCAGAGGATGTCGTTAATCCAGTTGGCTTAAAGCCAGCCTACCAAGGTGAGCAGCCTTTCTGTTTGCAGATGTACCACGTCACACATGTACCAACGGCTGTTGAGAATCTCAGGTTCTGAAGGTGATATATGAATATTTATTTGTAATAGGTCCAGACGAAAGTCCTTCCTTCCTTCCTTCCTTCCTTCCTTCCTTCCTTCCTTCCTTCCTTCCTTCCTTCCTTCCTTCCTTCCTTCCTTC
>NW_015170279.1:978733-1063667 GCF_001447785.1 Gekko japonicus
TTTCTTTCTTTCTTTCTTTCTTTCTTTCTTTCTTTCTTTCTTTCTTTCTTTCTTTCTTTCTCTGCCCTCCCCACCAAAGCAGGCTCAGGGCAGCTTACAACCCCCCCATAAATAAATACAATTAAAATCATTCATAAAAACAGCCATAAACAAATCTGTCATCCTAAAGTGCTAAAACAGTACTCAGATAAAGTGTGAGAGCAGAGATTTCTAGATTAAACAGTACTCCATAGATGACAGTCAATAAGCACGCTGCAGGTTTGCTGCATGCCGGGAGGGGCAGATGCGCATGGGGGGGGGGTTGATGTCCTGGTATGAAGGTGGAGTAAGCATCTGCATGGCACTTATCAGCGGTTTAGTCCCTACACACCTCACCCTCAACTTGACAGTGTGCACTTGGAACTCATTGCTGTGAGATAAATGGGAATTCTGTCCTTCCCTTGTCCTTCGTCAGCCCCCAAACATGACTTTTTCTCGCCCGCTCTGCAGTGCCTTCCCTGGGACTTCACCTGCTTACAGCCCTTCATGAATTAAAGACTTGGATCTGTTGAGCTGACTCGATTTTGGGCATGTTGTCCCATCTAATCAGGCAGCCCCCTGTCCAAGTAAGGTCAAATAGATCACAGCTAGGCAGGCTAATTCTGCTACCCCAAAGCAACTTCCTAAGATGAAACAGCAGCTGTAGGGTTTCCCTACTACGCCAGGTATTTCTCAATCTCAACCCAGAACTGGCAACCCTAGTGTGTGTATACACACACACACACACATAAGAAATGGCAACCATGCAGCTTGAATGTTCAGGAGGTAGAGAGAGTGCACTAAGAGGTTCAGGTTGGAATGAGCAGAAAGTAGGGGTGCCTCCCTAGTGCTGGCTGAGAGCTGGGTGCAAACAATGTGCTGTCTGTTGACTGATATCCTTCCTATGAGGAAAGTTCAGTGGATCCTTCCTATGAGGAAAGGTTAAAGAGTTTAGAGAAAAGTTTTTTAAAAAGTTGACTGGGGGGCGGCATGATAGAGGTTTATGAAATGATGCGTGTAGTGGAAAAAGTGGATAGAAAGAAGGCTTTTTTCCCCTCCCTCTCCTATAAAACTAGCAATTGGTGTCACCCAATGAATTGATGGGCGGTAGATACAGGGCAGAAAAAAAGAAGGTATTCTTTATTCAACCAAGATAGATTCAGGTTGGTGGGTAGCCAAATCTGAAGGAGTGTGCATGCACACAAAAGCTTATACCCAGAATTAAACTTTGTTTGTCTTAAAGGCACCACTGGACTCAAACTTTACTCAACGGGTAATTAATTTTTAGAATTCACTGCCAGTGGGCCACAAGCAGACCTGTCTTTTAAAGGGGATTAGACTTATTCATGGTGGGTAAGTCCGACAATGTCTACTAGCCATGGTGACTAAAGGGAACTCCACACCCAGGGGTCGTTTCCTGCAGGAGCGCACAGGAGTGGAGCTCCGGCAGTAAAGAGCCCAGGGGGCGGGCACGTGCAACAAGCCCCGCCCCCACCCCCTGCTCCCAGCAGCCCTCAGTCAGAGCAAGAAGCAGCCAGGTAAGTTGCAGAGCCCCCCCCCGGCCCCCCGGTCCATGACAGTCCAGTGACACCTTTAAGACCAAGTTTTATTCAGGCAGAAGCTCTCCCTCCTCTGCGAGGGCAGATCTGCACGTCCCCCCCCAATAGCTAGCCATCCAAAACAGTCCAGTGGATCCTTAGTGGTGGGTGTTGCCTTCTGACAAACTTCCGGTGATGTCAGGGGGTGTGGCATATGCAAATGAGGTATTCAAATGAGATATGCTAATGAGCTCCGGCACCTCTTTTTCTACAAAATGACCCCTGTCCATAGCCATCAGCTGAATACCTGTGACAGGAGGCAAGATCAGGGGAAGGCCTTGGCCCTCCAGACCCACTGCTTGACCATTGTGTGAAACTAGGGTTGCCAAGTCCTCACCTCATGAAGAGCGGGGGAGTCCAGTGCTGGTCTGGGAGTCCATGCGTGCGCGCTTTGTGCACACGCGCCGCAATCACGTCACCCGGAAGTGACGCAATCACGTCGGGCACGTTGGGGGCGGGGCCACAATCATCCGAGAGAAAACCATAGAGTTTTCCCTCGGATGATTGTGGCCCCGCCCCCAACGTGCCTGACGTTATTGCATCACTTCCGGGTGACGTGCTGATGCCGGGCATGTCGCGTGCTTTGGGGGTGGGGTCCCCCCCGGGGCCTGATCCGCCAGCGGTGGGTAACAGGCCTCTCAAGCGGGGGTTTCCCCGCCCCCCGGGCGGACTTGGCAAGCCTATGTGAAACACAGTGCCGGATAAGATGGACCCCTGGTCTAAACCATTTTTCTTACATTCTTAATGATGAACAAATGCGATTAGCTTTAATTCTCCTGTTAAAGAAACGAATGCATGTTTTCAGGAAAACCAAAAGAACTGACTTGGAACCTCCCCCTCCCTTTTGGACATGACTACGACTTTCTCCTGCGTACCCATTCATGGAATGCTTTGGTTTCCACTATCATTACACCAAGCAAGGAGAGGCGGTCAGAAACCGAGGTCCCTGCTCTGCCCCCTTGCCAGAATTCTTAATGTGGAGATCAGGGAGCACAGCATTCATTAACACAGTTTGAAGACCATTGAACACAGCCCGAAGACCACTTAACAAAGGACTTGGCACTGTACTTGCAGGAAAATTTGGCTGGAGTTAGCCGGATCATAGCAGCAGAGGCATTGAGGTTGGCTTGCGGATGGAGATGCTGCAGAGCTGGCAAGGACAGAAGATGGTTCAGGGGTTGGACCACTTTTCCTATAACAAAAGGCTAAAGAGACTGGGGCTTTTCAATTTACAAAGAAGATGCCTACCGGCCAACCTGCATAAGATGCTTTATAATGAGTCGGGTCCCTGGGGTGTCCCTGCGCCTCAGCCCCAAGCTGAATCGGCCTCCCACAGAGTTTTAAAAGGATGTTCCACCCCCCCACCCCTGCGGCTGTTTGGCTGCAGGGAAAGTGAGTCCCAGACCTGACTCTTTAAAAGAGCTTGGCCCTAAGGAGGGGGGGGGGCGTGTGAAAAAAAGTTTATTTAATTACGCTTGGTGTGGAGAAAGTAGACCAAAAGAACCTTTTACCCCTCTCCTGTAATACTCAGGGGAACCCAGTCAAGTCGATGAGCCATAGGTTCAGGAGCACAGACAGAAGGAAGTACCTCTTTACTCAACGAGTGATTAAATTGTGGAATTTGCTGCCAGTGGGTGTCGTTCGTGATTGTCATGAGCACAGACGATTTTAAAAGAGATGAGTCGGATTCAGGAGGAAGAGGCCCATCGATGGCTGCGAGCCATGGGTGACTCAAGGGAACCCCTGCATCCAGAGGTGGCAAACCTCTGAATAGCACTGCTGGGAGGCAACCTCAGGGGAAAGCCTTGGCCTTTGTGCCATATACGTTGGCCCTCCAGGACACCTGATTGGCTACTGGGTGAGACATGATGCTGGACTGGATGACTGCTGGTCTGATTCAGCAGGGTGCTTCTTATGCTCTGCAGCAGACTAGTAGTAACTTACCCCTCTGGCGTATTCACAATGATATCAGTTTTGATCACTGTGATCAAGGCGACAAGACAAGCACTTTTTGCATCTATGCCGTGGCAGCATTCAGCATGCTGGCTGACTGGGTACCTGCCTTGCGCATGCTTGATCAATAGGTCACCCTGGGATGTCTGTTTTAAAAACACCTGTGTTAGGTTGCACGTGCTCTCTTTGTGACTGTAGGGTTGCAGCATTCTTCCATAACGTCCTCTTCCCTTGTTCTCCACAGCCATGAACTTAGCCTCCCCTTTTCTCCCCCACCCCTTTCTGTGTTATATCATGGTGTGCGTGTTGGAGCTTGAGAAAGTGTTGGTGAATTTCCTTTCACATTCCTAAGTCTCGCAGCTGTTCTCCTGCTGGATATGGGGAGCGCTTCCCAGCGTGTTGAAAACAAAATCGACCGGGGCTTTTTTCTTCGCTGCTGTAAGCCTGGGTCAATTTCATTTTCAATAGACTGGGAGAGCGCTTGGTACATTATTTAGGGTGCCAATGCAGCTGCAGGCTAACTGCTAGACGGAATTGGCCAAGTCTTTCTTAGCTGCAGAGCGGCACCCCTGTGGGAAATACATAGAACAGCAAACGGGCCGTGGGGTTGTGGAGAGCTCATCTCTGACAAAGATGTTTATTTAAGTTAATTTTTGTCGGGGACAGCCAGAACCTTTCTGTTTGGCGCTCTGAGCAAACGAGTGGGGAGAGGGAGGGCAACGGCCAGGGCAAAGGATTGCAAGCAAGGTGACAGGTGCAAAAATGACGATCTCATCTGGGGCATTTTCAAATGCTAAACAAACAAACAAAAACACCCTGAGCATTGCCCCCCCCCCCAAGTGTCCAGGAGTGCTGGAAGCGAGTTCTGGTGTGAACCAGGGCCAGCTGAGCATTCCTGAGCAACACGGATACCTGAGCAGCCTGAAAGAGCAGCCACTTTGCCGGCCAACGTGTGGTGTGCCTGCCTCAGGCTCAGGTCCCTTTACTGAGAGGAAGGCTGACAATTTAAAGCATTTGCAGCACCTCTGAGTGTGGTTTATTATGAAACAAAAAGGTAATCACAACAGAGAGACGAGGCCGTTACGTACTGCCTCACTGCAAATTAATTTTAAGTATATCCCCAGAGTGGCCCTTCCAAACCTGGTTAAGGATCACGGTGGCCCCCTCCAGCGTAAATCTGCAATGCTGGGGATGCAAGACAGTCTCCACTGATGATCTTCTCCCCTGGGGGCTTTCTCCACATCCCTTTTGAGCTTACTATACTGTGCTGGAAAGTGGGGGATGGAGGGAGAGAAATACACACACAATGCCTCCTGGCCCAAAGCTTCCTCCTAAAGGAAGCTTTTTTTTTTTTTTGTAACTTTTATTTCCCTCTCCTAAAAAGGAGAGATATTTAGCTTTACAAATCAGAAAATTAGGGAGGGTATATAGAGGGATAAAGAAAAGAGTTGAGTGATGTTAGTATATTAGTATATTAATCTTTTAATATCAAAAGTTAAAGTCAATGGCTTCTTCTGCAGTTGGGCGCTCTTCTTTTCTTCTATCTCTGTCAAAGGAAGCTTTTTTAATGGCAGGATAAATAAGTTCTTAACAGCACAGGGGACAGCGTCAGTTCCATTCTTCAGATGCTTAAAACCTTCGGCCACACCCAGCTCCTGCTGGCTCATCCTCACTTAATGACCCTGCCCTGGCATCTTTCGCTGCAGAACCACAGCAGGGCTGGTCCGTAACGTTCATCCTGGATTCAATCTTGTGTTTAGGAAAACATGAGAGATATATGAGAAAACTTTGCTTGATCTCATTTCCAAAGGCCTGATATGCTTTGGCATCGTCACAATTGGATTAAAACCAGCCTGACTCCAACGAAAAAGCACCATGTTGGAGTTGGAGGCTGTAGATTTGATCCTGGGGGAAGGGACAACTGGGCTCCCCAGCACAGGGGGGGGGAGGGAAGGCTGCAGAGGGGTTGTGGGGAGGCTGTGTACGTACAGCAAGCCTCCCTTCATCCTGAATGCAGCATCAGTTGGACCCACACAAAAAATCCCCATTCAATTTACGGATATATATTTGCATCAGGAGAAGTATCCTAGAAATGGAGGGAGGTGATAGTTGTCGTCAGGGGTCATTTTGTAGAAAAAGAGGTGCAGGAGCTCATTAGCATAACTCATTAGCATAACTTATTTGCATATGCCACGCCCCCTGACATCACCGGAGGTTTGTCAGAAGGCAACACCCACCGCTCAGGCTCCACTGGACTGTTTTGGATTGCTAGCTCTTGGGGGGGGGGGGAACGCGCAGATCTGCCCTCACAGAGGAGGGAGAGCTTGTACCTGAAGGCGGGCCAGGGCGGGCTCTGGAACTTACCTGGCTGCTTCTTGCTCCTCGTGGCCCAACTGAGGGCTGCTGGGAGCAGGGCTTGTTGCATGTGCCCGCCCCCTGGGCTCTTTACTGCCGGAGCTCCGCTCCTGTGCGCTCCTGCAGGAAATGACCCCTGGTTATCGTACTTAGCATTGATCTGCCATGTTTGCTCAAGGTGCTTCGCATACAGTTACTCAGCAGTCTTTGCAAGAGCCCCCATAAAGCGGCCAGTCTTACTGGGCAGGAAGGCAGAAGTCCTAGTGGCTGACTTTGGGTTAGCAGGGCTGTGGATGAAGTGAGATTCGACTTGGGGGCTCTCTGGCTCACATTTGTAACCACGATCAGGGCCTCTTGGAGATGTTTTTGACAGCCAGAGCAACGTACGTCCTTCCCTTCCTGGGACACCCTGCCATGGGACAGGTCCAAACCAAGTCCCCAGCTGGCGATGGGTGCCAACCTATGAGCAACGCTCCCTCTAAGCTGTGGAGTCTTGTGAGCAAAACGTCTACATGGGCCCCAATCACATGGGAGGATTTGCCCCACGGAAGGGACGGATCGGGGCGCATCAAGCGGGTGCAATCATACTGCAACATCTGGGAAGCGGTGCACACCCGTCCCCGATCCGTCCTTTCCGGGCGAAGACGTGGCTCAAAAAGGTAGTAGCTAAACAGCACTACCTACCGGTTGCCACGTAGCATGGGCGGGCATCTGATCGCCGACGCACCCATCTCTCCCAAAGCATGCGAGGTCTTGCTGAACTGCGCATGCACGCACATGCGCAGCGGGCTCGCCTCACTCTCCGGTCCGTGGCTTCCCCCCCAGCATCTGATCATGCCGGAGAGGAACTGCGCAGCGGCTGGGGAGATCTGTCTGATCCCGCAGCCGCGCTTCTCTTTTGATGCGGCTCTAAAAAGCCGCACTTCAGCCGCGCCTTTCCCCCTAGTGGGGCTCTTGTGAGCGACTGGCATTAAAGTTGTGAGTGAGCCATTTGGCGACTGCGTAAATTAGTTTGCTCTGGAGCCATCCCTTCCTGAGCGAAGACAAAAATCTGTGATTCGGAGGCTAAAAAACTCTGAGCTAGCTCACACTAACTCAACTTAGAGGGAACACTGCCTACGAGGCGGGGCCACTCTCCTCACCTGCTGCTCATGGCTGGGAGCAAGCTGAGCCCTCTGGTTTGCTGGCACCCCCTTAATGTGCCGATGACCCAAGCTGGTGCTTGGGGGGTCTTGGTGAGAGAACTAGCCCTGAACGTGATGCCGTGGCAGTTCATAATGTAGAGCTCTGCAAAGCTGCCCTCTCCAGGGCTGGCCCAAGGATTTTTGTGCGCCCCAGGCAAAGGCATCCAAGCTCCTCCCCCCTGCTCTGTGGCCGTGCTCCTTAACCCCCTGCCAGACCATGGCAAGAAGCCGCTGCCTGCCCTCCTCGTCCCCTGGCAGCAGAGTGCAGCTTGGAGGTGGGAGGCAGCAGTGCCTTCCCTCCGAGCCGCACACAGCACAGCAGGAAGCTGCCACCCACCTCTTCTCCCCCATCAGTCAGGTTAGGCAAGATGGCAAGGTGCGACAGAGAGAAGGAGGGAGGGGTCTGGGACAGGCCCCACCCCTTGATTGATGGAGGGAAGCAGGGGGCAGGCTCCCTGCCAGCTGCCCATTGGGGCTGCCACAGGGAGCCAGTTTGGCGTAGTGGTTATTCCCCATGCCTCCACATGCAGCTGCCGGTGTGACCTTGGGTCAGTCACAAGTTATTTCAGAGCCGTTCTCTCAGGAGCAGTCCTCGGAAGAGAGCTCTCGGCCCCACCTACCTCACAGGGTGTCTGTTGTGGGGAGGGAAAGGGAAAGGAGATTGTAAGCCACTCTGAGGCTCCTTCAGGTAGTGAAGGGAGGGGTATAAATCCAGTCTCTTCCTCTTCAGGGGAATAGCTGGGCTGGTCATCACCCTATGCAAATGCCTAGAGATGCCTAGTGGATAGGCTGCCCCTAGACATCTTCCTTGGCTTCTGATATCTCAGGCTTTGGCTAAGCTGGTTTCTTCTGAGTTTGCAGTCCAGCATGGCATGGACAGTGGATCATTAGCCAAGTAACATAAATTCAGTTTAGGGTAGGTTAATGGCAGTGTTGCCCTGTCCTCTCAAGCTATATTTAATGTCATTGGGGTTCACAATATTTTGGACATATGAACCTGCCATGTACTGAAACAGAACTCTGGCCCACCTAGTGCAGACCTAATGTATCCAGGGCTCCCTGAGCTCTCTGGCTGTCAGTTGTTTCCCAGCCCTGTTACCTGAGGTACCTTTTCCAGGGACCTTCAGCATGCAAAGCATATGCTTCTCGACCACTAAGCTAGGGGTCTCTCCTTGGGTGTACAGTTTCCTTTTGACACAGTTCCCAGCACTTATTTCACTTAGTGAAGTACTGGAACGTGCTGTTCCCATGGTGTAAAGTATGGGTCTGGTACTTCACATCTTCTCCTGATTACATGAAGACCCGATTTAGGAGAGCCAGCTTGGTGTAGTGGTTAGGAGTGTGGACTTTAATCTGGGAGAACCGGATTTGATTCCCCACTCCTCCACATGCAGCTGCTGGGTGACCTTGGGTCACTCACCAGTTCTCTCAGAGCTGTTCTCTCAAGAGCAGTTTCTGTCAGAACTCTCTCAGCCCCACCTACTTCACAGGGTGCCTGTTGTGGGGAGGGGAAGGGAAAGGAGATTGTAAGCTGCTCTGAGATTCCAAGTGAAAGGCAGGGTATGAATCTAACCTCTTCTTCTTCTATTTGTGCAATTTCTTTGGTTTCCTTTCCCCTTCTTTTTAAGAAGAAAAATTATACACAGAGCCCGTCCTGCTGAATGCCACTATTGTCTCCCAGACAAAGATCCCACCTGCGTATCCCAGCCAGGTTCAACCCTAAAATCATATGAAAACTAATCACATGACTCGCTAGGACTGCCCTGTCCATGTTAAATCACCTGTGTGAATGCAGGGACCTGGTTTACCACTCCTCCACCCATTGAAGGCCTACTATATGTTGCAAACCAAGCTCTGGTTAACACAGGCTGTTATTTATGTTGTTTGTCATTGATGCCAAATCCTCGAGAAACTGGATGTCCTTTTGAAAAGTACATGTGATGTTCACTTATCACCTAAAATCCATGCATCAGGGCAATGTCAGAATGGAGTAATGGGAACAGCCTTCCACTGATCAGCTACTCAATTAAATAATGATACTTAATCAAAAACACTAATGAATTCATCAATAAGCATCAGACATGAATATCAGAAGTCTTTTGCATTGCCAAAGAAACTTTAGACCCACTGGATTGATTCAAACAGAAGTTACTAATTCTTTAATATTATATCTTCTTAATTCGATAAGTATGAAGTTCCTTATTTGTTGAAACTATATGTCCCTGTTTACTATATTAATAATATCTTGACTGGAACAAATTGACCTTCCTCATAAACATTTTTTTTCCCAGGCAGAGAGACCATCTCTGTTCCCTCTGAAGAAATCTCCACTGCCTCCAACTGATTGGAAACCCTTGTGATAAAATACAGATTGGCGATACGGGGGCACACAGTATATCCTTGGCTTCATCTGGCACTTTCGAGATGGGGCTAATAAAACAGTTGGGTGATAAATCACAGGGTTTGCATGGAGAGGCTCCAAGCTCTTTCCCCGGGATCTCCAGCTAATGGCTCCCAAGCAGAAAGACTGGGGGGGAGGGGAGATCTGTCCAGAATCTGTGGACAGCTACAATGACGTTGGATCCTGGACCATTGTGTGCCAGACTGCTCTTTATATCCTAGGAAAATTATTTTCGTCCAGATGTTTCAATTTCTGTCCCCCCCCCAGTGTAGCTATATCCAGGGGTCGTTTCGTAGAAAAAGAGCTAGGGGAACTCATTAGCATAACTCATTAGCATATGCCACACCCCCTGACATCATAAGGCCCAGCGGTGGACCTGTAAGGCCAGCGGGAGTGCGAGGAAGCCCCGCCAAGGCCCTCCCTGGCCCCAGGCAGGCAGGGGTGAGGAGAGGCGGGGAGGAAGCAACTAACCCTCCCTCTTCTCCTGTCTCCTCCTGGCTGAATGAGGGCTGGAAGCGGGGCGGCCAGAAGCAGGAGGCGGGGCTTCGTCTTGTGCCTTGCCCCCACACCTCACCCGGGGGAACTGCGATCCCCCGCGATCCCCCCAAATCAACCTCTGGCTTTATCTATTTCAGCCCCCCCCCCGTGCCCTGGCTTTCGTTTTTTGCTGCTGCTCAAAGGGAAAAAATAGCCATGGGGCTGATGGTGTGACTTTACTTCTGGGGAAAACCTGGAAGTTACATCAGTCCTCAGCACATACAAACCAGGCTGGCCCGCCATGAAGTTCCAAGTTCAAGCCCCAGACTCATTAGCCTGGTTCAGTCATCATGATTTTGGTCTTTCATCCTCACATCCCAGGAGAGAACACGACCCATGGTCTTCCCGATATGGGCGGTCTCCAGTTTATGTGACTAGGACAGTGCGCACATTTGCTACATGCATACATGCATACGCATACCCTCAGATATATGGATTTCTGATCACTTCCACTACAGCTGGAAGATACACACATTCCCATATTCACACAAAAAGGAGACCATGGATATTAAGAGGATTGTGTATGGTGTTACATTCCCTTTATGCGTGACTGGATAATTGGAAAGACTGAAGAAGGCTCTTGACACTGGAAGCAAAATTTGCTCCCAAGCCCAATGCAGTCCCGTCTCCCCCTGTGTTGCCAAAGAGAAAGCCAGTTGTGCAGGTTGTAATAAATGAACACTGCCAAACTCTGCCAAATGGTGAAGGGTCTGGAGACCAAGTCCAATGAGGAAAGGTTGAAGGAGCTGGGTATGTTTAGCTTGGAGAGGAGACGACTGAGAGGTGATATTATAACTGTCTTCATGTACTTGAAGGGCTGTCATATAGAGGATGGTACGGAGTTGTTTTCTGTTGCCTCAGAAGGTCGGATCAGGACCAATGGGCTGAAATTAAATCAGAAGACTTTTCGGCTAAACATTAGGAAGAACTTCCTGACAGAACGGTTCCTCAGTGGAACAGCTTCCTTGGGAGGTGACGGGCTCTCCTACTTTGGAGGTTTTCAAACAGAGGATAGATGGCCAACTGACAGCAATGCGGATTCTGTGAACTTAGGCAGATCATGCGAGAGAGGGCAGGAAGGGTTGCCTCAGTGCTTAGTTCTTGTGGCCCTTTCTTACAGGCCCATGGAAATGGTGGTTGCCACTTTGGGGTCAGGAAGCCATTTTCCTCCAGGCCAGTTTGGCTGGAGATCCTGGAGGGTTTTTGTCATCTTCTGGGCATGGAACAGCAGTCACTGTGTGTGTGTGTGGGGGGTATTTGTGAATTCCCTGCATTGTGCAAGGGGTTGTATAGATGACCCTGGAGGTCCCTTCCAACTCTATGATTTTATGAAACTCTTCTGCTGTATCACCAATGTTCTCCTGTCGAGATGGTTTACAATAGCGCTGTGCCATATTTTTGTGGGTTTTCAATGCAAAAGTTGCTGTTGTGGGAGGAGGGGGCGAAGCTCCCCTTGAAAGATAAGACAGTCTGGGGCGGGGAGGGGATTGCATTTTGTGCTGAACCATGCACAGAGCAATTCTCCCTCCTCGACTGCTGGCAAATGCTTTCCCAAAAAAGTTGGGTGGAGACTGGGCAGTGCCACCCTGCAAATCTCTTGCTTTGAAGGAGCTACTTCTCTGTTAAAGGAAGTGATCTACAGCATAACCAGAATTTGTACAGGATGGAGTGACATACATTCAACTCACGCAAGTCTATGCTACCAGAATTATTGGTGGACTATAATTGGCTTTACCTGAGGCCTATCTTATATAACAACAGTAAACATATAAATATATAAGGATACAATATCTGGCCTTATACCGCATATGTATTTAACATCCTATGTAAAAAAAAAAATTGAATGTATGTCAAGTTTGTATTTTGGATTGTGACCACTGAGGAAGGCCCCTAGGGGCCAAAAAGCGTTTGGTTCAGTTCCTCTGTGTGCAGCACATAATTAGGATCAGGTCTGTGGTACATTTCTTCAGTCTTCCCTGGTGCACCCATACACACCTAGCTGAGCACCACATGTACAGGAATTGAGAAGAGCCCCAAATGCACATGCAATTGTGTTGCACGCCTGGCATACTCCCAACCTTTGTATTTTGTAATGCGTGAAGCTGGGGAATCACTTCCTTTCAAGGGGCAGTGGATGCTTCCAAGGAGCAGAATGTTTTCTAAACATTTGGTGGCACATAAACACATGAAGCCATCCTAGACTGAATCAGACTCTTGGTCCATCGAATCCGTCTCATCTGCTCTGATTGGCAGTGGCTCTCCAGGGTTTTGGCCGAGTTCGTTCACATCACCTATGACCTGATCCTTAACTGGAGATGCTGGGGATTGAACCCGGGTCTTCCTGCGTGCAAACCCTTCCCGAGAAATCACCCCAAATCTCCTCCAAAGAGAAACGTTTCTTTTTCCCCCCCACAGAGGCAAATGATTTTGTGAAACAGGCTCCCCTTTCCAGCTGAGCATCAGTTTATAACCCCAAACACAGTTGCTAAAATTTTTATTTTTATCAGAGCCCAGTGAGAGTTTCTGATAAACTATGAACATCTGGCAGGTCTCATCTGTAGGGGTCCCTTCACATCTCCTTTATTTAGGGCTGTCACTTCTTCTGCGGTAGCAGCCTGGCTGTCGCTGATTTGCATATTCCCAGTGTAGGCAAATCTAAGAGCCAGGCTGCGCGCGTTACAAAAGAAACCTGTCCAACAAGAGCCAGCCAGAACAGCCAGTCAGTTTCCAGGTGTCAGCCCGGCTTTGATCCTGCCACCCAGAGTGATTTCATCCCACATCTGTCAGTGTCATATGACCATCCTCGCAAGCGCTTGACTCTGGTTTCTCGCTTCCAAGTGAGGCATATTCCGTCCCTATCTTTACAAGTCTTTATAATTCATCCTCTCTGTCTGAGCAACAATTACGGCATTTATCCAAGGGGGTGAGTCACTAAGAGCAGGAAGGGCTCCCTGGGGCGTTAAATAAGACCTTGTTTTTAGTGAGCGTCTAAGGGGCTTTATTATCATCACAAGCGATCCGTTCTCCCTCTGGGATCCTTTCATGGCTTACAGTAAGTTGCATAGCCTGAGATGCTGTGGGAGACGGGAGCATTTCAAATCAGGGGGGGGGGGGACTGTGTGCAAGTAGCCCCAGATGTCTAATTATTATTTTTAAGATTAATTTTAATGGTTTGGCTCTTTCTGGCTTTCAGATGGCGCAAGAGGGTGGAGAGGTGATTTCCCTCTGTTCCTCCCTTCATGAAGGCCAGCTCCCATCACGAATGGCTTTTGGTCCATGTGAGGGCCCCAGTCCTTTATGGGGGTATCAAAAAGAATTGCTAGGGGGGGAGGGGAAGATGGGGATCGATCTGTGTCCACCAGCAGAATGCTGGTTGGATGGATCTAGTCCAATTTTCTTAAAAACAAACAAACAGATGGTGTACCCACGTGCTTACCAATCGTAATTTATTTACGAAAACATTCATACTTCCCCTCCGCTTTGGCTCAAGGCTTGATCATTTCAGGGCCTTCCCAGTGACTGACTGGAATGCTGGCACGTGGGAACAGGTTTATGTACATGATTGGGTAGAACGTTGTCATCACACATTTTCTCTTGTATCTTTGTAAGGAAAAAGACTAGAGATAAATTTATTTATTTATTTATTTATTATTTTATTTATTTATTCTGGGATTTATATCCCGCCCTACCCATATGGCTCAGGGCGGCAAACAAGCGGCAAACGCCGAGAATAAAACACATGTTGCATTAAAACATCGATAAATACAAACTAAAATGGTGCTCTACAGTTCAATTTTAAGAAAGTTCAAGATGGACGATCCTCACTGGCGGCCGATGATGTAACAGCCGGAGCGCCAGAGTAATGTTCCTTTTCAGGGCGGCGTCTCTCCGTACCCAAGGCCAGGTAGATGGTAAATCCTGCCACGATGGTGGCTCCTACTCAAAAGCCTGGCGGAAGAGCTCCGTCTTGCAGGCCCTGCGGAACTGTAAAAGGTCCCGCAGGGCCCTGACCTCCTCCAGGCCTTTTTTAATTAAAAAAATAATTTAATTTTTTTAAAAAAAAAATAAAGGCCTTTTTAATTTTCTTTTTAAAAAGGAAAGCTGAGCACTCAGGGAAGGGTCATCCCTGTGGGAAAAGGCCCTCACAGTCTCTTCACATGTGCTCTATACGGCTGTGGGCAGGGGCCATCATCTAGTGCCAAAGCATCTGTTTTGTACATGGATGGTCCCAGGTTCAATCCCCAGCATCTCCAGCTAAAGAGCTCTGGTAGTAGGTGATGTACCTGAGACCCTAGAGAGCTGCTGCCAGCCAGAACAGACAACACTGATCTCAGTCGACAGAACAGACAACACTGATCTCAGTCGACCAGTGTTCTGACTTGGTATAAGATTCCTTAAATAAAGGGGCTGTTGCTCAGAGGTAGAGCATCTGCACTCAATCCCCAGCATCTCCAATGAAAAGGGTCAAGTAGTAGGTATGTAAAAGGACCTCTGCCTGAGATCCAGAACAGAATGAATGAATGAATGAATGAATGAATGAATGAATGAATGAATAAAATAAGAACAGCTGTTGTCAGTCAGAATAGACAATACTGACCTTCCAGAACAAGGGTCTCCATATAAAGCAGTGTCATGTATACTCAAACATGCAAGGAAGGATGTCTGAAAAACACATGGATACACCCACATGTTGGATCTAAGAAACGAAGCTGGGAGAGTCACCAGGCCTAGACTCAATCTCTCCCCCCCCTTCCTTGCCAAACAGCTTATTGATAGGATTTTGACATTTGAGAAAGGGCTACACAATGCAGCACCAGGTAGTCCTCAAGCATTTTATTGACACACTGCTATCTGGGGGGGGGGGGGGTGATTTGTGATGGCCAATACATTTATCAAGCAGAAAATATGCATTTGTTTCTTTCCAAAGCTTCACCTCACCAAGGCTCAAGGAGGCTTGCAGGTGATTAAAATAATAAAGGTGACGGTGAAGAATATATCAGGAATTCCCCCAAACCAGATTTTTTAAAAACAGGTGATATGCATCAACATTAATACAGAATCTCTTTTTTGTACAAAGGGCATAAGCACCCCCCCCAACCCCCCCCCAAAAAGGGTTTTACTGCTTCTTTAGAAAGGCTATCTGTTTCGGTCCTCCTTGTGAAAGTCATTCCACAGTCAGCAGTGGAATGGAGCGGTGGACTCTAATCTGGAGAACTGTGGGTCTGATTGCCCACTGCTCCCCACACTGCTGGGTGACCTTGGGCCAGTCGCAATGCTCTCAGAGCTCTCTCAGCCCCACCTACCTCACAAGGTGCTTGTTGTGGGGAGAGGAAGGGAAGGCGATCGTAAGCCGCTTTGAGACTCCTTCAGGTAGAGAAAAGCAGGGTATACAAATCTACTCATCTGCTTCACAGATCTGGAATAATTATTTGGAGGGCCATAGGAAAGCCTTTTATAGATCTGCTTCTCAGGACTCTACGTATTATGGATTTTCCCATTGTTATTTTAAATGACTTTTTTTTCCCTTTTGCAAATATAGCCTGAGGGATCACTTTATCAAGGAGGAGAATGGCATGGGGAGAGAGGGACACGTAATCCTTTCCTTCCCTGTTATTTTTCTCCCTGGGAAAAGCTACCCAAATTGCTGCTTATGTCTGCTGGGAAATGTGTAGGAAGCAGCCAGCAACTGTGCAGGTCCCGGAGGGGATGTCCGTCACCCCCTTTTATCACTTGAGGTGCATCAGACACACATATGCCCCATTGTGCTACCACCAAGTGGTCACTTGGGTAGCTTGGCCAGAGAACCAGCTGGGTATGCACCACCAGTGGATTATACCTTATTTTACAGGACCATACCTGCGGAAGCTCCCTGCAAGAGTGTTGTCACACCACGCTTAAAATCCGCTGACTTGTGCAAGAGATGGATAAACCAGATAAAGGGCAGCTGGCATATAAATGGCTGAGATGGGACAAATGAACAGTGTCCACAGGGAAACGAGACAGAGAGGAAGTGAGCAGAGAGAGAGAGAGAGAGATACTCAAGAATAGCAGAATAAAATGGAGAGAGAGAGAGAGCACGCATGCAGGGAGAAGAGATCAGCACAGGCTCAAAAGCCATCACGTGCATTGCATGAAACTGACATATCTCAGTCGCCCACAAGTGAGGACACCCTTGATAAATCCAGAAGGATTAACGCCTGGAGCATTTGATGGCCTGCTCGTCATCGTCTGCTTTGAAGGCATCTTTCTGTCTGGCAGAAGCATAATCTCGGCACAGTTCCTTTCGCTTGTCACTCGCAGGCAGTGGATTGCGAGAGGGTGATGGGAGATTGGGATGAAAGGAGGGTCATCTTGAGGGTTTTTCGGTTCTCAAAATGGGGGACAACTGCCTCCTGGGATTCCCCAAGGCATCACGATGCACAACAGTGCAGTGGACATATGTACAAATATACATTTCCCTTAGGCAAACACCTTCTTGTTCCAAACATAACTGTCCTTTCCTGGTCTTCTTCATCACATGGGAAAGGAAGATGGAAGCAAAGGGCAAAGACTAGCTGTTAGACCATATTGAGAAGTGGCTAGAGTGGTTAGTGAATTGAACTGGGCTTTAGAAGACCCAAGTTCAAATCCCATCTCTGCCATAAACCTTGCTCGGTCACTGTCTCCCTCTCAACTAGGGATGGGCACAAACTGAACCACAGACCTAATTTTTCCATGGACCAGGGCCCAAGTCATGGTTTGTGAGCCCAGTCCGTGCCATCCTGCCAACACAGACCTCCCATTCATCCATAACCCTCCCAGGAGGTTCGTAAGGTTCGTGTCAGCAGGGCTTGCAAAGTAATTTAAAGGGAATGTGTTCCCTTTAAATGGCTTTTGCAAAGTTGCACTGTGCATGAGTGACGGCTGAGTGGTGACTTCATCCACTTCCAGGTCACACATTCCTTTTAAGTAGCTTTGTAAGCCGAATGGCATCACATACGAAACAGACAACAACCCGGTCCGTTAAATGTGGAGGTTTGTGGTCCAGGGGTCCATAAACCCCACAGACCTCTGAACCTCAATGGACCGCCATGTTTCTGGATCATCCCTACCCTCAACCTAACCCACTTCACAGAGTTGTTGTGAGGATGAAATGGAGATGGGGGAACCAGGCACACTGCCCTGAGATTCTTGGAGGAAAAAATGGGATATAAATGTACTAAGTAGGTAGGAGTTGTTGGTTGAGGAAGGTGCTTAAGGTTTCCAGGTATGAGGAAAGGGGTGGGGGGAAACCTCAAGTCCCCTTGGAATCAGCCAGAGGGAAGGTCTCTAATCCAGTCCCTTCTAGTTCTGCTCCTTTCTTGCCCATGGAGAATCACAAAGGTTTGTACAAGACTGACTCCCGTTCCGTATTCCTTTGTTTCGGGAACCCTCACCTAAAAGAAGAGGTTCCCCATAATGGCACAAAACAACTTAAATTCGATACACTACCAAGGCAATTCATTCCGAGACAAAAAAATAGTGACATTCCATATGACGGAACTAGTAACAATCAAGATATCATTTTCTTTATGATCTCCCTTCTCCTATGCTCCGCCACGGCAGCTTTTCTCATCTGAGCAGGGCCTTTCCGCAGGTGCCCTCCTGCAAATGTGGCAGGATCGACAACCACCCATATGCGTGCCTTCTGTCTTGTGCCCCCCCCCCACCTTATGGAATGGCCTAGCCCCGAGGAGGTCAGGGAGGCCCCCGCTCTCCTGGATTTCTGCAGACTATGCAAAACTGAATTATCCAGGAGGGCGTTTTTATATAGGTAATAGGGCTGATTAAGGACTGTGGACTACTGTGCATGGTTTGTACCGTTGTCGGAGCCTACTATTTTATTCCTGTATCATTAAACGTGTCATGTTAATGCTTATGCTTTGCTTCAGCTCTGATTAGGTAATCAAGAAGCTGAGAAAAGCCAAACCAAAATGAATAAAATACTAAGATTGATACCGAAAATTAAAAAAACCGAATACATAAATTTTAATGGAATAGCATGCCTCAATGTAGCATCTCCTAACGCAGAAAAATTATTAAACAAGATAATGACAAACATTAGGCTATCCAGTAAGTCACTTTCAAAAAGCCAGTGTAGTAATCACCACCCTTCCTTGAAGCCGATTTTCACCTGGCAATTACACTGTTCGCTTTGGCTAATGAGGTAATAATTTGATAAGGATGACCTTTCCAATTAACGATCAAGGCTTCATCCCTAAGAAGAAGCAACTGGAAAGAGTTCTTCCAGTTCAACCTTATACAGATTAATATTAGTAATAGTCATGGAATGAATTAACATAAAATCCGACCTTCCATATATAATGAATATCCATTCCAACAGATTTCTGCAATCCAAATCCTATTGCATTGTTTGTTGGATGTCCCCTCTTGTTGATTGTATCGACTTACACTGGGTAATCTGCCTGGAGTCTCAGTGAGAAAGGTGGAGTATATTTATAATAAATAAATAAATGTTGAGGCTTTTTAAGTGGCATTTTCCTCCTCTTTTTCCTACCTCGGCCTTTCAAATGTGGCTCTCTGGGACCATTCAAGGAAGTCAATACATTCATAAATTAATTTTCTGGCTCCCCTGTTTCAGCAGTACTTCACTTGCATTCAGGTCTTATTATGGAATCACAGAGCTGGAAGAGGCCATACAGGACATCTAGGCCCACCCCCACCCCACCCCACCCACCCCGCTCAATGCAGGATCAGCCTAGAGCATCCCTGACTAGGGCTGCCAATTCCCCCTGGGGGGGAGGCGGATTTCCCCCCGCTTTGGAGGCCCGATTTCCGCCACCATGGAATCGGGCCCCCGGGGAAACCCCACCCCGGCGTGCACGTCAGCCGGATGTGACGTGCTGATGCCGGGCACGCTGGGGGCGGGGCCACAGCCATCTGAGGGGAAAATGTTTTCCCCTCAAATGGCTGTGGCCCTGCCCCCAGCGTGCCCGGCGTCAGCACGTCACATCCGGCTGACGTGCATGTGGCGTGTGCACGCGAGGTGCGCGCGCGCTCAAGACGCCGTCCGGGAGCCCCCTGCCGCAGAACAAAAGGTATTTGGCAACCCTATCCCTGACAAGTGTTTGTCCAGCCAGTACTTAAAGACTGCCAGTGAGGGGGAGCTTACCACCTCCCTAGGCAGCTGATTCCACTGTTGCACAACTCTTACTGTACAAAAGTTTTTCCTAAGATCCAGTGCGTACCTTCATGCCCTTAATTTAAACCCATTATTGCGAGTCCTGTCCTCTGCTGCCAACAGGAACAGCTCCCTGCCCTCCTCTAAGTGACAGCCCTTCAAATACTTCATGAGAGCAGTCATGTCCCCCCTCAACCTCCTCTTCTCCAGACTGAACATTCCCAAGTCCCTCAGCCTTTCCTCACAGGGCTTGGTCTCTCTTTATGGATGAGGAAGCCTATGTCAAAGGAACTAACTTCTGTGGGGAAATTGCCTCCACAGTAGACTCACTGTTTTCCCTTTCTAGTTTCTCTTTTGTGGATTCCTGGTAGAGAAATCACACAGAGAAATTTATTTTTTAAAAATCAGCTTCCCTCAATGTTCTTTAGAGGCTGAACCAGGCAGCGACCTCCAAAGTTAACATGGAGTTCTACTTTAAATGGTAGCCCCTTTAGTACTCTGCATGCTTTTCTCGCTGGTCTCTTGGTCTCCATTAGTAAGATGTGGGCAGCAGCTCAGACAGGATAATACCCTGTATGTTCTATTTAACATGAACTTGCACAAATTGTACCCTACCAAGCCAAATACAGCCTGCCAACTATATATTTACAGCATATCCACTGTCAGGACCAGTTCAATGTGTTTTGTTTCCCTAAACAATGTACAACTATCACCTCCTAGGCCAGCACCACCATTGGCCAGCCAATGCCGCAGACTGGTAAAGGGTGGTATGGGACTAGGAGGGCATACCATTCACCTCTCATGCTGCTGGTTACTGGGAGGAAGCTGAGTCATAAGAACATAAGAGCAGCCAATGTTGGATCAGGCCAATGGCCCATCCAGTCCAACACTCTGTCACACAGTGGCCAAAAATACCAGGTGCCATCAGGAGGTCCACCAGTGGAAGCCCTCCCATTGTTGGCCCCACCAGCACCAAGAATACAGAGCATCACTTGCCCCAGTCTGAGAGTTCCTATCTGTTTTGTTGTTGTTGTTCAGTCGCACAGTCGAGTCCGACTCTTTGCGACCCCATGGACCAGCTCCCTCCAGGCCCTCCGGTCTTCCGCCATCCTCTGAAGTTTGCTCAACTTCATGTTCGTTGCATCGATGACACTGTCTAACCATCTCATCCTTTGCCGTCCCCGTCTTCTTTGACCTTCAATCTTTCCCAGCATCAGGGTCTTCTCCAGTGAGTGCTCCCTTCTCATTTGGTGGCCAAAGTATTTGAGCTTCAGTTTCATTATCTGGCCTTCCAGGGAACAGTCAGGGTTGATTAATAGCCACTGATGGACCTCTGCTCCACATGCTTATCTAATTCCCTCTTGAAGCTGTCCATGCTTGTAGCCGCCGCCAACTCCTGTGGCAGTGAATTCCATGTGTTAATCACATGTGTTAATCCTTGCAGTGTATCAGCACCCTCCTCATTGTGCTGTCCCAAGCTGTCACATGGATGGCTTAGCAGGAAACTGGACCCACCCGTCACATTTGCAGTCTCAGATAGCAGCAACAAGAGATTTATCAAGTTTCTCGTGGGCTACTCATATCATATTTGGCTGGTGGGTTATTTTGCTCGAACACACAAGAACACTTGAAGCTGCTTTTTACTGGATACAAACATCTTGGGTTGCCAGGTCTGGGGGCTTTCCTGACGGGGGACTGGGGGGGCTTTCCTGGAGGGGGTAGGGACATCCCTAATGTGATGGCGTCACACAGAAGTGATGTCATCCTGTTGGGAACTGACGCCCCACACGCCTGAACTCCAAGGGTCGAATTCTCAGCTGGAGTTCAGCCCCCCCCCCAGCTTCTGTCAAACAGCATTTAAATGGATGCTTGAAATGCTGTTTGCAAGAAGCGGGGGCCGTGTGCGCCTGAACTCCAGCGGCGAATTTGCCCCTTGGAGTTCAGGCATGTGGCCAGCGACTGCCCCTCTCCCTCTCTCCTGCAAGATTGAAAGGGCCCTCCAGCTGATCCAGTGGGCCACGTGCTCCTGCTGATCAGCTGGAGGGCCCTTTAAATCAAGCAGGAGGGGAGGAAGAGGGGTGGCCGCTGGTGGTCATTCTGGGGGGTTGGACTTCCCCCCACTGACCAGCCGGCTGGTGGCAGGCAGGAGCCTGCAAAATCAGAGGACCCCCACCCCTGCCTGTGGACTGGCTTCCCTACGAACATCATTCTACCCAGATTCATGTTGACTAAGGCCCTTAGAAGGACACATTCTTAACTGTGGGAATTGGGGCAATTCAATCCTAAGATTACAACTCAGGAAGAGAGAAACAGGCTATGGTGATCAATTGAGCTGAGAAAGGAAACTCAATCCCAGACTTACTGCATCATTTGGTCTACCTTCAAAGTGCCACAATGGATCATAACTGGTTTTCTTTCTTGGCACTTTAATTTCCATGATCTAGATTTTTGAAGTGATTGGTCAAGAGAAGGTGTGGAGGGAAACTTTGCACCCCTAAATTCTAATTCAGGTTTTCCTAATGTGGTACCCATGGGTGCCATGTCACACACACCCCTCCAGTATTTGCTTTGGTGCCCACCAAGCTTTTCAGAAAGTGGGCAGAACCACTATAAGGCAGGGCTTGTTTTGTTTTGTTTTTTGGCTACCCTGACTTAAATGAAAGGGGTTTCCATTGGAGGATCAGGACTTTCTAATTCAAAACATCATTATTACCACATTGGCTGTTGCTATGTCTGCTGGCAGAGCATTCACCAGAAAAACTGCTTTGTAAATGAATGACCCAAATTTCCGGTCAAGGGTCTATGGCTACTGCTATTAGATGACTCATCAAAATGTCTTTTGCCCCCCTGCTTGGAGGCCAGCTCGAGATATTACCTATCCCATGATTTCATTCTGCCTACTTGACATTCATCTGGCCTTTTCAATTAGCTTTGTTATCTTCTTTCTCCACTTTCTATGCTAAATTCTTATACAGTTCTCCATCCAGACTTTATGACAGATGGGGATGAAATGATGAATGCATTTTATTTACCATTACAGTTGCCACTCAGTTCATCCCAAAGCAAAATTTGAAGTGAACTTCCGTTTCCTGATCAGGTAAAGCATCTAAAGAATTCTGAGAAGAGCTAAAAGTGTTTTGATAAGACTAGCAGAATTTTTGTAGAGGGGTGGAATTTACTCAGCCCTATTTTAATATGGGTAGAATTGATCTCCCTCACTCTTTTAAATACACAAAATGAATCTGTGCCTCTTTATTTCCCCCCCCTCAGATATACAAAATGTCTCAGCTATATGTAGCAATAGCATCCTATGGCCTGATGCTGACATACAGATGCAGCAAATAAATATTTAGCTAGAATGGGACTTAGCTGAGCAAAAGTTTGTTCGGGAATTCCTCCACTTTGAAACACAGGGGGGACACACACACACAGTTGCAGTGGACCTCCTGATGGCACCTGGTATTTTTGGCCACTGTGTGACAGAGGTTTGGACTGGATGGTCCATTGGCCTGATCCACAATTGGCTTCTCTTATGTTCTCTTATGTTCAGCTCCCTCTCAGTTTTTTACTGCAACATGCTGATCACACTCCCTGCTGCTACTGTGGTGGTTTTTAAAAATTATTTTATCCACAAGACACCAGAATCACTCTGACCTGACTTCCAACATAGCCCAGAAACTTGGAAGTGGAACCTGGGGGGGGGGGGAATTGGGGAGGGACTTCAGTAGCATATGATGCCATAGAGTCCCCCATCCAAAGCAGCCATTTTCTCTAGAGGAACTGATCTCTGTTGTCTAGAGATTAGTTGTAATTACAGGAGATCTCCAGGTTCCACCCATGTATGTATGTCTCTGTGTGTGTGTGTGTAGGGTTACCAGCTCTGGGTAAAGAAATAACCTGGAGATTTTGGGGGTGGAGTCTGAGGAGGGCAGATTTTGGGGAAGGAAGGGGCCTCAGTGGCATGGAATGCCAGTGGCATGGAGAGCCAGTTTGGTGTAGTGGTTAAGTGCGCGGACTCTAATCTGGGAAAACCGGGTTTGATTCCCCACTCCTCCACTTGCACCTGGCTGGATGGCCTTGGGCAACCCGTAGCTCTGATAAGCCGTAGCTCTTTTAAGAGCTGTCCTTGAAAAAGAGCCGTTTCTGTCAGAACTCTCTCAGCCCCACCTACCTCCCAGGCAGTGTTCCCTCTAAGCTGAGTTAGTGTGAGCTAGCTCACAGTTTTTTGGCCTCTGGCTCACACATTTTTGTCTTAGCTCAGGAAAGATGGCTCCAGAGCAAACTAATTTATGTAGTAGCCAAATCGCTTGCTCACAATTTTAATGCCAGTAGATCACAAAGTAGAATTTTTGCTCACAAGACTCCACAGCTTAGAGGGAACATTGCTCACAGGGTGTCTGTTGTGGGGAGGGGAAGGGAAAGGAGTTTGTAAGCCGCTCTGAGACACCTTCAGGTAGTGAAGGGCAAGGTATAAATCCAATCTCTTCTTCTTCTTCATACAGTCCACCTTCCAAACCATTTTCTCCAGGGGAATTGATCTCTGTTGCCTGGAGATTAGTAGTAATTCCAGGAGATCTCCAGACCCCACTTGGGGGGGAATGGCCACCACTGGGTAGCAAAACCTCAATACGTGGAAATAATTTTGGCATAAGAAAAAATGAACCCCAGTCCGGGGCCAAAGAGCAGCAGATTGCCACCACAAAGGGATGGCCATGTAGCTCCTCACCTGCTCCTCACTCATGAACACCTCCTCTTTTCTGCACTCCTAAGCCCTTGATGACCATTGTCTATGGAACCTAGAAAAGCCCACAAAGACCTACCTCAGACATTGGGGATAAACTATGGCTTGGCTGTCCAGAACATGCTGTAGGCTTGCATTCTTCCTGACTCCTTCCTTCATTTCTGTGCACATGCCTTTTTTCCTCGTTCATTTTGTGACAATACAGCAGGATCCTGATTCTGGTTGGCAAACAACTATGGTTTATGTGGGATTGGCCATGGTGTCTGAACTGGCCCGTGATTGCTGCAGTGACAGTAGAAAAGCTGGGCCAGGCCCAGGGGTCGTTTCATAGAAAAAGAGCTAGGGGGACTCATTAGCATAACTCATTAGCATATGCCACACCCCCTGACATCATCGGAAGTGTGTCATAAGGCCACACACCCCTCCCCCAACGGTCCCGGCCGCCGGCGCTGGCCTTGCAGCTCCACTGCCGAGCCCCATGAGGGGCCCGGCGGTGGACTTGCAAGGCCGGCGGGAGTGCAAGGAAGCCCCGCGAAGGCCCTCCCTGGCCCCAGGCAGGCAGGGGTGGGGAGAGGCAGGGAGGAAGCAACTTACCCTCCCTCTTCTTCTGCCTCCTCCTGGCTGAATGAGGGCCGGAAGCAGGGCAGCCGGAAGCAGGGGGCGGGGCTTCGTCATGTGCCCCGCCCCCCGTACCTCACCCGGGGGAACTGCGATCCCCCGCGATCCCCCCCGAAATGACCTCTGGCCAGGCCTAATCTGACCTAGTCCAAAGGTGCTCTCCAAACTGGAACTTTATCATCTTGAGATGGAGAACGAGGGATGCCAGCCTCCAGGTGGGACCTGGGGAGCCCTTGGAATTACAGTTTGTCTCCAGACTGCAGAGATGAGTTCTTCTGGAGAAAATGGCTGCTTTGGAGGGTGGACTCTAACCCCTCTGAGGTCCCTGTCCTCCCCAGGTTCTGTCTCCAAATCTCCAGGAGTTTCCCCACCTGGATCTTGCAACTCCCCCCTCCCAATCCCTGCTAGGTGCCGTGGGGGAACTGGCAATGCTCTCCTGTCCTGTCCGGGGCCTAGAATAATCTAGAAAGGTGTTTTCCCTTTTTGTGTTCTACTGTGCTGATTTTGTTCTTCAGCTGTTTTAAGCAAAGGAGGTTGAAAAGTCCTCTGAAAGAGAGACCGTAAAAACATAGGCACCCACCCAAAACGTTTAATTTTTTTTTTGTAGCGCTGCCAACAGTGTGTAAAAGTTGAATGAAACTTAAGCAGGAGTTTGTAAACTAAGAGTTTTAGTCTAGACGATGGAGATTTTGCATTAATTGTGAACAGGGTCCGCTAATTATACAATATTAAGTTCTCATTTATTAAAGGCTTGGAAAAAGCAAATAAATGATTAATAGATGTTTAATAAGGAGCTGTTCGATAATTATAGATTGTTGGGGGGCTGTGTGGGTTGTTTGTAACAAATGTCTGCAGCATGTCGTAGGGATAGGCTAATTGTGCGTTCCGCTCACGGTTCCGTCGTATGCCTGGCTAGCTTTAGACAGGGTGGAAATCTACGCTTCTGTGCATTAAGCCATCAGTGTCCTACACGGGAAGCCCTTTCCTGACCCTCTGCTGTTGACAAATTGATTGATATCCCCACCCCATGAGAAAAGTTTTAGAAATCACATCGGGATTCTTTTTCCAGTTTCATTCATCCAGTTTTTGTTATTATTCACATCAGTGCTGAATCCCTTAGGAAAGACTTAGTGATGTCATGCATAGGTGGTGATGTTTGTATGTAGATTATAAATATTTGTCGGGGGGGAGGCATTCAGTAATGTTCATGTTTAGGTTAACTATAACATCATGAAAATTGCTTTAAAGTTCATTAAGCTACAACTTATAATAGTATGTTTGTGATATATGTATATCTTGTTCTTTTAAACATGCATTGTTTGTTATAAATTTACAAGGTTGATCTCAATAAAAAATTATAAATAAAAAACCCAACTATAACATGTGGAAGAAGATGGGTTTTTCTGCATGGTTGTGATAAAGTGGTGAAAGGTATTGTCTAGTTTCCAGTGTATCTGATGGTTAAGAATCTTAATTTTAATTTTTAAGAAGGACAAAGTGTTTAGTTCTGGTGGTATTGGGTAAGGTATTTGTTAAAAGGTAAAGGGAGCAGGAGGTGATGCTAGAGGGGTGTGTTGATTGGGGGCTTCCAAAGCTCAAAGGAAAACACTTTTTCACCTCTAAAAGACCCTTGCCTCTTTCTATTGACCCCTGATTTTGATGCTCAAGGCCTGCCTACATTGTCTCCTGTTCTTCCCTCACTGATAATAGTCTAAGCCAGCTCAAGACATTCAGCTGCCTGAGTTGGATCATAAAATGGTGTCCTTCTTCCTCCATCAGAGTCCATCCATACTGTTGTTCATCCCCACAGAGATACTCTGTCCCCCACCTAGGGTTGCATGGTCTCTCCTGGCCACCAACGGGGGATGGGGGTGTAGGGTTGCCAGATCCAGGCTGCGAAAGTTCTAGAGATTTGGGGAAGGAGCCTGAAGAGGACAGGGACCTCAGTGGGGTACAGAGGCATAGAGTCCACCCTCCAGTGCATCCATTTTCTCCAGGGGAACTGATTTTTGAAGTATGGAGTTGAGCTGTAATTCCAAGGATCCCCAGGTCCCATCTGGAGGCTGGTATCCCTACATCTACTATCTAGAGGAGCTAATTTTCCTTGTTGGCTCTCCCCGAGCCCTCTTTAAAAACTGCATAGCAAGCCATGCGTGCCTTAGCAGGGCTTCCTGAATTCTCGCAAGACACTTTGTAGTGTTAGATTCCAATCATCCTTTGGGCTGATGTCACCTAAGCCAGCAGGATTCATTTAGCAGTGCTGTCAGGACAAGGGAGGATGCTTCAGAGTGAGAGACAGCAAGGGAAATTTAAAAGCAAACGTTTTCACAAGGAGAGCTAGAATGTCATTGAAAAGAAAAGCATTTGCCAGCTCAATTATGAATATTTGCGAAAGGCATTGAGCAGTTTCAGTACAGCAGCTCCTGAAGCTGGTTAGTTGTCGTCGTCGTCCAGTCGCACCGTTGAGTCCGACTCTTCATGACCCCATGGACCAGATCATGCCAGGCCTTCTGGTCTTCCGCTGTCCTCTGAAGTTTGCTCAGCTTCATGTTCGTTGCATCTATGACACTGTCTGACCATCTCATCCTTTGCTGTCCCCGTCTTCTTTGACCTTCAGTCTTTCCCAGCATCAGGGTCTTCTCCAGTGAGTGCTCCCGTCTCATTTGGTGGCCAAAGTATTTGAGCTTCAGCTTCAGTATCTGGCCTTCCAGGGAACAGTCAGGGTTGATTTCTTTTAGGATTGACTGATTTGATCTTCTTGCAGTCCAAGGGACTCTCAAGAGTCTTCTCCAGCACCATAGTTCAAAAGAATCTATTCTTCGGTGCTTGGCCTTCCTTATAGTCCAACTCTCACAGCCATACATGACTACTGGGAATACTATTGCTTTGACCATGCGGACTTTTGTTGGCAGGGTTTTATCATGCTGTTTAGGTTCGCCATCGCTTTCCTCCCAAGGAGCAGTCGTCTTTTAATTTCATGGCTGCTGTCACAGTCTGCGGTGATCTGGGATCCCAGGAACGTGAAGTCTGTCACTACTTCCACGACTTCCCCTTCTATTTGCCAAGGAGTGATGGGGCCAGATGCCATGCTCTTAGTTTTTTTGATGTTGAGCTTCAAGCCCAGTTTTGCGCTCTCCTCTTTCACTCTGAGCAAGAGGCTCTTTAGGTCCTCTTCACTTTCTGCCATTAGAGTGGTATCGTCTGCATATCTGAGGTTGTTGATCTTTTCCCCAGCAATCTTAATTCCCGCTTGTGATTCATCCAGGCCAGCATCCTGTTAGCTGTAAATAACTTCATATAATTCCTGGTTATCTTAGCAGCTGTTGATACCCAGAAACCAGCCAAGAAGTGGTTTATGTCTTCTTGTGGAGACTGGAAGTGCTCAAGCAACCATTGACATGGGTCGTGTCGTGATCATGGGTTGTGATTTGCTGGGCTTTTGGGGTTGCACAGGGACAGGTCAGACGGCACAGCCAAGGACTATGCAGAAGTGACAAAGAGAAACTCAACCACCAAAGCTGCCCAGCTCAGTGTTTGAGCTGGGTGGTAACAGTTAAGAACAAGAAGAACTGACCCGAGGCTCATCTCACGTGTAGCACGTGGCAGTCGAACATGGTATATCTGCCTGGTGACTGTGTCCACTGCAAAGTTCTCAGTGCGTCTAATGGAGACCCAGGCACCTTGCAAAGGTTTAGAGTAGAACTCATGAAGCTGCCTTATACTGAGTCAGAGTACACTATTTGGCTCACCGTGGTCGTCAATCTTGTCGGATCTCACTAGTAGCGTCTCTCCAGGGTCTTGGGTGGAGAAAGTCTTTGTCAATAATTGCGATGTGATTCTTCTAAATGGCAGTGCTAGGGATTGAACTGACCTTCCGCATACAGGGCAGAGGCTCTTCCATTCAACCACTGTCCCTTATTTAAGCTGGTTTGGCACTTGGTATTAGCTACAACGCCAGGCAGCAACTCTCCAGGGTCTCAAGCAGAGGCCTTTCACTTCAGCCTTTTTACTGGTGGTGCTGTGGATTGAACCTGGGACCTCCCACGTGCCAAGTAGATGCTCTGTCACCGAGCCCCAGCAGGCTTATAGCATAATTCTCACACTACAGCATCAAGGTATCTTCTAAGACTGTGGCTGCTGCTCCCTGCCTTGCCCTCCTTCCCTTCGTTCGGAATTTGTGATGCAATCTGTCCCTCTTCTAATGTTTATAACCGCTCTCATTAAGTCAGCTCAGCGACTGTGGGAAGCCCCAGTAATTAAATAATTTGGGTTACAGAATATTCAATTAAATGTAATTACACGGGCTATCATCTTGCCTGCCTCCTCCCTCGACCCCAGCCGCATCCCTGCTCAAAAGGTACATGGCTGAATGTTCCACTTCTTTGATATTGGGGCAAACAATATTGAGGGTTTGGGCGCAAAACCCTTATGTTAGAGACGCCGGAGGGAGGGGACATTCCGGGAGCTGGAAACGTTGCCCCTCATGGGCTGACATCACAGGAAGTAATGTCATGTATCATGCCTACATCATCCAGAAGTGACATAGGCAAGTTGGGGGTGACACTCTGTTTTTGGGCAAAGCTCTATGGTGAAATCACCCTCAAACCATAGAGCTCTGCCCAAAAACCTGAGCATCGCTTTTTCGGCGTGCCCGCATTACTTCCAGGTGAAGTGGGCATGTCATGTGACATTGCTGTTGGGGGGAGATTTCCTCCCACCGGCCAACTGGCTAATAGCGGGCAAGAGCCCACAAAACCAGGCAACCCCCCACCCCCAACTGGGGGAATGGCCACCCTACAAGAACCCAGTGTCATCTATCTTCCCCATTTTAAAAGCCATTCCCAGCTGAGATAAAAAATACATATGTTTCATGGAACCAACGTCCGTTACATCCATTCTGATTGACATCATTCAGCTCACTAAGTAAGGATCTGGATGGGGGGGGGCAGTTGTGCTTACTACTCTGCATTTACCTAGTCCATTTTTATCCTGCTCTTCCTCCATGGAGCTAAGAGCAGCATATATGATTCTGGAGAGCCAGCTTGGTATAGTGGTTAGAGTGTCAGTCTAGGATCTCGGAGACCCAGGTTCGAATCCCCAATCAGCTAGTTGACCTTGGGCCAGTGGTACTCTCACAGTCTAACCTACCTTGCCAGGTTATTGTGAGGATAAATAGTAAGAGAGGAGAGTGACATCATTCCTGATGAAGAGATGGAACAGATATATTCACCATTGAAAGAGGCTACCAGTTGCATCTCTGTGCGAGTCTCTGCTCTCAGAGAAACTCCTTCCAAAGCACAGTATAAACCCACATCAATCATACAGGCAGAAACATAACAGGCTAATCGCAGGCTGAGTCATCCTTACTCTTACACACACTGACAACCAACTTTAGGACCATAAGCACAAAGTGAGCGTCTCCAATTTTAATTCAGAAAAAAAGTGTGCTTCAGCTATCAGAAATCTGGAAAGCACTAGACTAAACATTATGGTGTTCAAGGGAAGTACTGTAGATGCCAGCAAATTCTAAAGGATTTGATCGTCCACCACCCTGTGCATGAATTAACTCAACAAGGAACATAGTTGCCCATGTTAAAGTGACAGTGATTAAAAGATTAACGGGGGTCAACACTTGAGTTCAAATCTCCAGTCAGCCATAATGCTCCCTGAGTGGACTTTGGCCACAAGATTAAGCTGTGAAGAGGAGAACTGCCCTAAGCACGTTGGAGATGGGTGATGTAAAATTGCACTTTTGTATTTCACCAAGATGTGCTCCAAAACTGGGCTTGGTAGCACATGCCTGAGAGATGCTTGCCCTTTCCTCAGCAGGTGGGGCCACATTTTCTTGAGACAGCACACTCCCCGGGTCCAAAACTGTGGCTTTCCCACCGCAGACAGGGAAACAGCTCCTCAGAGCATTCATTTTGCCATTCATGCAGTCGTCCAGCACGAGACAACTGAATTTGGCAGTCACTGCTAGCAGTTGCCAAGTTAAAACTCAGGCATGACGGGAGCATGCCAGCAAGTGAAAGTGACCCTGTCCATGGGAGCTCAGAACAGCTCCTCCCTGTGGGCTTCCGCCACCCTTGGACTCTTGCCTCTGCAGACAGCAGCCATGTGGTCCCAGCAAGACAAATGGTCCAGCAACCAGCCAATTAAAGCCAGCAGCAATCTGGCACTGAGATGCCCTGTCTCTCATTGTCCCCATTAAGCAAAGACCTGACACTGGGTTAAACCTGTTGCGCAGGAAAAACAGCACGTTGGCTGACCGGGGTTATGTGTGTTTTCTTCTCCGTTTACTGCTTTGCCCTGTTCCTTGGGGACAGCTAAAAATCCAACTGAGAATGATTGCTTAATGGACAGGAGAACACCGGATACTGCAAAGTATAAAGAAGGTTACCAGGGGTCAAGTAAGAGGGCAGCCTCTGCTAAGCTGGGAAGCATATCTCTGGAAGAAGAAATTACTTTCTGTCTCTCACGCTCACTCCCTTATCCGGCAGAATAACAACCAGCCAGTTGTTTATCAACATGGATTCAAGATCCAAGAGATTTGGGTTCCATTAACTCTTCAGATTCTAGTAGCTCATTTATCTGGTCTAGATAAATGTTTATTCTCCTCTGTTTATTCTCCTCTGGAAACAAATGACACAGTGCAATCCTGTGCAGATTTATTCCAGTCTAAGATCCACTGATTTTAATAGGCATAGGCTGGAGTATCTCCTCACAGGACAGCACTGTTAGGGAACGATCTAAGCAACTCCTGCAGAGTGCAGGGGGTTGGACTAGATGATCTGCAAGGTCCCTTCCAACTCTACATTCTATGATTCTATGATAACTAAATCCTATTGAGCTCAATAGGTACTATGCACACCATGTAGGTATGCATAGAAATGCAGTCTTAGTCTTCTGAACAGGGGTAACTGCTAGATTCTATGCTCTGCTATGGATGTCATGTTTCCCACAGTGGTCTTTTACCACATTTAGAATCTGTATGGAACAACAACGCCATGCAAAATGACTTCAGCCACCTCTAGGTGGCTGCTACAAGGGGCAGATTAGCAGATGGTGGTGTAGCAGGCAGCGACTAGCGTTCACAGTATACATATGATATTGCAAATCGACTCATTCTCAGCAGTACCTTAGTGTATGTTTGAGAGCTACACTAGTGCCCTGGGTTCATGAGCATCCCCAAGCCCTGAAAATCTTTGAGAAGCCTTTTGGTGTCAAGCCAGTTTGGTGTCGTGGTTAAGTGCGCGGACTCTAATCTGGGAGAACTGGGTTTGATTCCCCACTCCTCCACTTGCACTTGCTGATGTGACCTTGGGTCAGTCACAAGCTCTGGCACAGCTGTCCTTGAAAAAGAGCAGTTTCTGTCAAGAGTTCTCTCAGCCCCACCCACCTCACAGGGTGTCTGTTGTGGGGAGGGGAAGGGAAAGGAGTTTGTGAGCCGCTCTGAGACTCCTCTGGGTAGTGAAGGGCGGGGTATAAATCCAATCTCTTCTTCTCTCTTCTTCTTCTTTGGAACTTCTGGGATTTTGCAAATAGGTAGCACACACAGCTATAAGATCGCTGCCATGGGTGTCTGTGGCCAACCACAAAACATTGGGAGGCTCCAAGCGAAGCATCCCTCTATGATGGAGGTAGCGGTTTCCAAATGGGTGCTTCCTACAGACACAAAGGCGATGCCTCCAGAGGTCTTCTGAACCACTTTCTGTTTCAATACAGATGCTGGGACTGGAGGAGAAGGAAGCGGGCACCAGCAAACACATTGGTAGGTGCTGCATCGGGGACCACTGCTTTAAATGCTACACCACCCTGGCTGTATGGCTCAGAGTCCATCATGGCAGCTCCCTAGGCTGGGTGTTGCCCACAGACTTGGAGGCTCCCTGGTCAAGCACCTGTCTCCCTAACCTTTGCTGAGCAAGACTAGAGGATGAAATTTTGGCCCGACACCAGAGGTCGATTCGGGGGGGAACGTGGGGGATCGCAGTTCCACCGGGTGAGATGCAGGGGGGCGGGGCACACGATGAAGCCCCACCCCCTTCTTCCAGCCGCCCCCTGCTTCCAGCCTCATTCTGTTGCAGAAGGAGGAAGAAGCAGGAGGGTAAGTTGGCGTCCTCCCCCTCTGCCTGGCCGAGGCCACTCCACGTGGCCTCCGCAAGGACTCCCAGCCCCATCCAGGAGCTTCCCCGAGGTAGCTGTGTTAGTCTGTTGCTGCAAAATAGTCCAAGAGTTCAAATAGCACCTTTAAGACTAACCTTTAAGACTAAGACTAACTGAGTGGTGGGTGTGGCCTTATGACACACTTCCGGTGATGTCAGGGGGTGTGGCATATGCTAATGAGTTATGCTAATGAGTTCCCCTAGCTCTTTTTCTACGAAACAACCCATGCCTGACACCAACCCAGTGTCTCCCTTGTGGATAAAGCAGATCCTTAAAGCAAGTGGCTTTGAGAATGGAGATCTCCCATCTGCTGTTAATTTGGCAGCAATTTCAAGAAGGATTAAGTTTTTGCAGGTAAATTTGTTGTGAACCAGCTGTGGAAGGGGGGGGGGAGGATATGAAAGATGATCTAAACTGAGAAGTTAAAGGCTTCCTTGGAGAGGAAAGCCTGCAAGGCTCTACAGGAGGTGTTAGCAAAACAGCCTGGGCGGGAGGAGGAGGCTAGAGAAACACTTCTCTGCCTCTGAGGAGAAAGTAGCTGTCGAGGAAGACGTGCAGCCTTAAATAGAGGCTGGGTGAATCTCTTCTTCTGCCAAACCCAGTTGACAGTTTCCAAATGTATATTGGGGGAGGCATTATTGAAACAGATGGAAAAACAAAAATCGGGAAGCTAGAATATAAAGATCTAAATGCTTCACGCACTAGGTCTTGGGTTGAAAATCTCCCTGTTTGGAGCATTTTTACACCTTGCCCTTTCTCCAAAGAGCTATGAGCAGCATCCGCAGGTTTCCCTTTCCTTTTCAAAACAACTCCATGAGGTAGGTTAGGGTGAGAGTGCAGGACGGGCCCAAAGTCACATGACACACTTTACAACCGAGTGGGGATTTGAAACACAGGTCCTAGATGCTAACCACTACCAGTGTTCCCTCTAAGCTGAGTTAGTGTGAGCTAAGTTCACAGTTTTTTAGCCTCCAGCTCACACATTTTTGTCTTAGCTCATGGATGATGTTTCCAGAGGAAACTAATTTATGGAGCAGCCCAATCGCTCGCTCACAACTTTAATGCCAGTAGCTCATAAAGTAGAATTTTTGCTCACAGGACTCCACAGCTTAGAGGGACCATTGACCACTACACTACCATTGCCTTGGTGAGGGCAAAAGATCATGATGAGGTTTGCACTGAAACTGAGCAACCCTATAAAATTCAGGATCAACACCTGTAAGATCAGCTGTGTGATCATGAGTGTGTGTGTGAAGGAACAAACACAGACCAGCACAGTTACCAGCAATAAATTGTAACCTTTCTCCCCAGTGGTGTCCCAAAGTGGTTTACATTGTTCTCCTCTCCTCCATTTCATCCCCACAACAGCCCTGCGAGATGGGTCAGGCTGAGAGTGTGGGACTGGCCCAAAAGCTCCCATTCGGCTTCCATGGCAGAGAAGGGATTCGAACCTGGGCTTTCCACATCCTAGTTCAGCACTCTAATCACTACACTGGTTCAAAACCCTTGGCCTCTTCCACATGGCACACATCTTCATGGAGGGTTCCCAGCCTCCAGGTGGTGGCTTAGGGCTGCCAAGCCGCGGCAGGGGATCTGCACGTCTTCACAGGATCCCTGCCGTGGGGGACAGAGGTAGGCGTTGCACCGCTGTCGCCAGGATGTGACACTACGCGTTGCTCTGGCAACGAGGCTGTTTGGAGTCCCGTTGCCAGAGCGACGCGTAGCGTCACATCCTGGCGATGGCGGTGCAACGCCTATCGCTGTCCCCCACGGCAGGGATCCTGTGAAGACGTGCAGATCCCCCGCCGTGGCTTGGCAGCCCTATGGTGGCTGGAGATCTCCTGGGATTACAACTGATCTCTAGATGGCAGAGATCCATTCAGCTGGAGGAAATGGCTGCTTTGGAAGGTGGACTCTCTGGCATTATATACCAATGAGGTCCCCTCCCCTCCCCAAACCCCACCCTCCTCAGGCTCCACCCCCCAAAATATCCAGGTATTTCCCAACCCAGAGCTGGCAACCCTAGATGTCACGCATCTCTGTGCAGACGGGTACAATATCTGCTTCTGCACACATTATTTTAAAAAAATGGCACAAGAAACCAAAGTGCTGGATGAACAACGCAATGCCATTCTTATTACAACTGACAGCTGCCGGTTTGGTTTTCCGCTGCCGTTCCCAAAGCTGCCATGAGCTCCCAGCACTGGCCAAAGATCCCCTCTGCCCCTCAAACCCAAGCAAACTCCAACCCAAACACTGTATAAAAACAAATCACATCACTTGTCCAGCTCCCCAGAGTAACCCAGGCAGCTGCCGTCTTTGCCCTCTAGTTCCCGCCCACCCCCTTTGACGTCCCTGGCTGTTCCCCCAGTAACACTTTCCTCCATGTACCATTCATAGAGCACTTTGATTCCTCTTTCCATTACACCTCGAGCCCAAGGTGTTCCTCGTAGTTAAGGGAAGGTGGGCACACGATTACTCTGGAAGCAAAACCGATGAGAGACAGCTTTGGCCATAGTGTCCTGCAAGACGGTCCTGGAGAAGTGCTAGAGGAGCTTGCATGCCAAAGGCCCCAGGTTCAAACCCAGCATATCTGGTTAAAGGGACCAGGTAGTAGGTAGGGATGCCAGCCTCCAGGTGGGACCTGGGGATCCCTGGGAATTCCAGCTCATCTCCAGACTACAGAGATCAGTTCTGTTAAGTATGACACTTAACTCGGAGGAACAGTTCAACAAGTGATTCAGCTTTATTTCAGCTCAGGAACAGTGAGAACAGCATGAAAGGCTTAGACCTGCCAAGGACTAGACCAGCTAGCCAATTCAATAGGCAAAACGGCAACTTATATACAATTCTGGCTGGGATAGCCACACCCACAATATTTACAGTATCCAATCACACTATGTGCGTTACAACCAATCATAATCAAGGAATAATGTCCAATCAAAACTATTCCCTCCAGAAGGCACACCATTGGTCAGTATTTACACGTTTACAATCCGCATAATGAGCGATGCGAGATATGCTTTACCTTTTATGTCTTTCAAGACATAACAAGTTCCCCTGGAGAAAATGGGTGCTTTGGAGGGTGGAGTCTCTGGCATTGTACCCCACCGAGGTCCCTGTCCTCTCCAGGCTCCATCCCCAAATCTGCAGGCGTTTCCCAACCTAGATCTGGTAACCAGACCCCCCCCATCCCCCACCAGTGGCCAGGGGGACCTGGCAACACTAAGAGTAGTAGGCGATGTGAAAGGCCTCCTCCTAAAACCCTCTCAATCAGAGCACTGAAAATCCTTTTGGGGGCGGAACTGTGTGGTTCTGCCACTGGGGCATGCTAGCATTGGCTTGCGTGTCTGGTGTCTGCGAGAGTGGGTTTGGGATTGCTACCCCACAGCCTCCACGGTTGCGGGTTGGGGTCCCTTATCCATTCCACAGAGTCTGTCAGTGTCCCTACGCTGCTGACTGTCTTATGAGGTTGGGGAGAAGACCAGCCTGTTCTCATGATGTAGGATGTGTCTTGTGTATGGCTGGGATAGAGCCAAAATGTGCCTTTGTGTGGCGGGAGATAGCCAAATGATTTTAACCACCTTGTACCAGAATTGCTAAGGATGGGCAATGATATGATTTGGGGACTGTGAAGTTTCTAACCTGTTTTTCTTCCTGTAACATTGAGATCCTTAAGATGTGCTGGAGTGGAATTGAAAGTTTAAGAATGAGTCTGTTCTGTTATTGCTCTGTAATGAACTGTGATTAACCTGTTATTTGCTTTCTGTATTCTGAGCTATGTTCTGATTTAGTTTTCCTTTCTGTAAACTTGAAATGTAGAATTGGGGGATTAAGGATATGCTTTTGTTGTTTCCTTTCTGTAACCTAGAAATGTTGAATTGTGTTGTGCTGTGCTTGGTTTGTATTCATTATGTAATGATGTATTCTGTGTCTGCTGACCTGTGTCATATTTACTGTTATCAAGTAGATGAAAATTGAGGTATCCCCCCCTGAATTTCCATCTTAAGGAGGAGGGTGTATAGGAAAATTGATTTCTAAAGCCTTCATGTATCCCTTGTGATGTTATAGAGTTTCATGTACCCCTTGTGTGATTCCTGGAAGTTTCATGTTCCCCTTAGGAATGTATCTGGCTTGACCATTTGTCCAGATTGCCCCCATAAATCCAGATGCCTCAGTGAAGCATGGCAGAGATGCACGTAGGCTCCTGGGCTGCCAGGAGTCACGTACCACATGGAGGAGTGGTTAGAGGGAGTGGTTAGAGCTTGGGATCACATTCTGCAGGTGTGGCTTCAATACTACTGACCACTCAAGACACTTGGACAATTTCAGATCGTGTTCATTGGCTCCTGGCCCGGGTCATTTGAATCCTGAAATTGGCCCTTATTAGTCTGAACCCAAAGACACGAGCTCAGATTTTCTGCTTGCTAATCTGTTCTTGCTATCTACTGTCTGTGGACTTATTCTGACATGCTTTGTTTCTGCCATGTGGCTGGCAGACAAAGGATCCTGGGTTGCAGCTCAACACATGGCTGCATACTGGCACAAAGATGAAACTTAAGTGGACTTTGTTAAAATGGACCGCCTTGGACTATTGACCCTTCTTCTTGTTGGTAAATATACCCTATTGTATAGTTAGGCAACAAACTTGCATAGCCTTTCTTATTTTTCTAATCTCCTATGGTCTGATTACAAGTTTCTGCTAATAAACTTTATTCTGTTTTAATACTGTGTCTGATGGATGTACCTTTGACTCCAAGCCTTAAATCCTGTGCTTGAACTGCTTTGCCAACTGTTGCTACCTTGCTAAGAATATTCTTGTGATAAGTCCCAAAAGCCAGTCAAGAGTCTGAGCCTCCTCTTGGACTGGAAGGGGATCATAGTGGAAGGTTCTGGTGGCACGTGTCTGTAATGGAAAGGTTCATGTCTTGTGTGTATCCCCTAGTGATCTGAGCTGAGGCTAGAAAGATCACTAGTGCCCTGGGGGAGGGGGAGGTAGAGTTTTGGCTTTGTCTGAGGAACTCCACGTTGCTCTGGGGGATTTCAGTCCGTCTGCCTGGCTGCTATCCTGGTGCTGAAGTTCTACTCTTGCCTTCACAGAGAGGGAGAGGGAAAATACATTGATGCTTTGTGTGTGCAAGGGTTCTGACCTGCTCAAGCCCTTCAGAATTGCTGAAATGTTGAGGCATGTGTTGCAAATCCTTTTGGGGGCGGGACTGTGTGGTTCTGCCACTGGGGCATGCTAGCATTGGCTTGCGTGTCTGGTGTCTGCGAGAGTGGGTTTGGGATTGCTACCCCACAGCCTCCACGGTTGCGGGTTGGGGTCCCTTATCCATTCCACAGAGTCTGTCAGTGTCCCTACGATGCTGACTGTCTTATGAGGTTGGGGAGAAGACCAGCCTGTTCTCGTGATGAAGGATGTGTCTTGTGTATGGCTGAGATAGAGCCAAACTGTGCCTTGTGTGGCGGGAGAAGCCAAATGATTTTAACCACCGTGTATCAGAATTGCTAAGGATGGGCAATGTTATGATTTTGTGACTGTGAAGTTTCTAAGGCAGCTTCATGCGTAGATGACAAAGCTTTTCAATGAATCAGTTCCATAGCTGCAAATCAAAGAGAAAGGCACCATTTTTCTCCTGTGCTGATTTTAGTGTGTGAGAGAGCGAAAAGAAGGTAGCTTTATATGGGGGCTTTCTCCATCGGTATTTCGAAGTGGTACAGGCCTCCTCTGGGAGAACATGGGATTTCTGGCATGCAGCTTGGCTTGATGTCTGCAGTGCTGTGAGACGGACCAGCCAGAGTAGCTGAATTCCCTTCCTGCTCTCCCCACTGCAGATCTGCATTCCTAGGGAGCCTTGCCTCTCCGATGCATAACAGGAGTTTTAACAGAGCCGCTCTCTTCTGTGAACTCCAGCTGGGAGTCCCCATAGGAGCAGGGCTTAAAACGCCCATATCTCATGTGCTGGAACAAGTCTGCATTTCCAGCTTGGGAAAGCATAATTCCTGACAGCTCAGCAATAACTGAACAAGCCGGAGCGGAAATGAGCATGCAGAAGAAAGAGCAGCAGGGGAGCCTCAAATTCTGACTCTGATTGGTGTGCCAAGTATTGTGACCTATAGGTTTATGGCTCCTGTTCTTTTAATAGAGGTTTAATGGGTGGAAACGAGCAGCTAAGGCTTTTCATGGCATGGAGGTAAATAATCTCACTTGGTAAATAACGTCCTAATTAAGCTTCTGCTAAAGGGACAGGATTATTTCCCCCCTCCAGGGAGTTGGCAGCCCTAGTTATTTCAGATCCCCAATATGGTTCTGGGCAAGAAATTAAAACAGGATTTCCAGCAGTTAAGGAGCAGGCCATTAGGAAGGCCACACCCATTAGACCTGCCCCTCTTTGGTATGGCTGGATAGGCACTGAGCATGATGGCCGGGCTGGGCTCTTAATTTTCCTAAGTGGCAGAAAAGAACGTCTCCAGGAAGGAACTGCAGCGCTTATTTTCAGCTCTTCAAGTCTGCCCAGGGAGTCATTTGCCTTAAGTAGATGTTTATCCTCTCAGGAATATTGCAGTATATATGTATTAAAATCCGGATCCACCTGTTGGTTAGTTTTGTAAGAAATGTGCTGATGTGTCTAAACATCCAGGATCACTTACCGAAGGTCTGGAAGCCACTATGTTTGTGGAGTCACCGAATGCAGCTGTGGCACATCTGTTGGAAAGGTGGGAGAAGACTAGTAACAGATGGGCTGTTCTCAGGTCAAGTTTAGGGCATAAGAGCAAAGGTCACAAAACCAGGGCTTTTTTGTAGAAAAAGCCCAGCAGGAACTCATTAACATAATAGGCCACACCCAACAACAGAAACACATTAGCATATTAGGCCACACCCCATGCCTTCCCTTGGCTAGCCCAGGCAAGCCCCCCCTTGAAGAGAAGGGAAGGCAGTTTAAACTAGTTCAGGGTAGAGACTGTCAGATTCCCCAAATTTATTTATTTATTTATTTATTTAGGTATTTTTACCCCGCCCTCCCCGCAAGCGGGCTCAGGGCGGCTTACAGAGGGCGACAGCCCATACATAAAATCCATAAAACAATAAAACATAGCAGCAATTATATATAACAGTAAATAAATAAATGCTTCACAGCAAGATGGTCTTTGGTGATGATAGCGTCTCTGATCTTCAGTCGGCCCCGTTGGGGTACCACTCTCCAGTAGGTGTTAATGTCACATGGGTACGCTGTACTTCCCAGGGTGATCCAAATCTGGTTGGAATTACCACCGTTGGTGGTGGTGGTAGCGGCAGCCCCTACGTGAAAGCCTGGTGGAAGAGCTCCGTCTTGCAGGCCCTGCGGAACTGCAAGATAAGAAACCAAGTATGGATCTGTTACCCTACTATTTATGTTTTTAGCCCCATTCCTATAAACTGTATCTAAAATTCCAGGAGATTTTGACAGTGCTGTCTAGGGAGGGTGGACTTCAAGAATGATATGAAGTTACTTCCAGGTGATGCTCTAAGTATTTTTCCTAATCTCCGTGGCAAAGACCATAGAGCAGGGGTCCCCGACCTGTGGCCCACAGGCCGCATGCAGCCCCCAATTTCTTTCTGTGTGGTCCTCCAACCTACATTTTTGCTACTATCACCCTCAAGGCATTTCCCCTCAGACCCACACTGTTCTTCCTGCCTCAAGAGGCACCATCTACTGCTGTTCTTCCTGTCCCTTTCTTGCAAAAACCACAATATCAACATTGTGTCTCTATGGTTCCTTCTGTCAGCCCCTCTTGGTCTTATCCTCCATACTAGCATTTTGGCCATTCTGGGTGCTTTGCTAGCTAGCAAAGCTCAGGTACCAGTACCACTGCAGAGAACATATTCTTGAAGGTGTGTAAATCAGTAGAAACTCTTAGCCTGTTGGGATAAATTGAAAAGCATCACAACTGATGGTGCAAGAAATACGATAAGAAGTAAATCTAGTGTAGTTGCAAGAATCAGTGAAGAGATATTGAAATTAAATGGTATACTTCCTATGCAATTTCTGCACCATCCATCAGCAAGCCTTGTGTGGTAAGATTCTTCAGTGGGAAAGTGTGATGCGTATTGTTGTGTCCAACATTAATTACATCAGGCATCATGACCTTACTCATTGTCAGTTTCAAAATTTTCTCTCGGAGATAGATGCAAGATATGGAGATGTATTGTACCTTGCAGAAGTCAGACAGCTTAGCAGAGGCAAAGTCCTCAAAAGTTTTTTCAGTCTTCATCATGAAGTCGATGTCTTTCTCAAAGAGAAAGGAAAAGGTCAAGAAGTACTTTCTGACCCTGGATGGATTTTTGATTTGGCTTTTGTAACTGATATCAGGAATTTACAATTCTGTGTTGAAAGATACATCAAAGCACTGAACAGATTGATTGATTGCCATAAGCATGGACAGGAAATAAGAATGTTTCAGAATACATTTGAAGTAGCACCAGAAGATGCAAGTAACTTTTTCCAGGGAGAACTCATTGATTTGCAAGCCAGTGATCATCTCAGAGAAATTTACAAAGAAAATAGTCTGTTAGATTTCTATTTTGGTCTATCTGATATATTTATCAGCCTGAAGAAATTTGCTGCAGGCATGTTCAGTCTTTGGCACCACATACATCTGTGAATAAACCGTTTCCAAGATGAAAACTGTGAAATCCAAGTATAGGTCAAGATTTACAGATGAACACTTACATGACATTTTAAGGGTGTGTCACAAACTTTGATTAATACCTTGGCTAGCAGAAAACAGCCACAAAAATCACACTGACTAGGTAAGAATGTGTAGCTAGATAAAAGGATTCCACAGTAAAATATTGTTCCAAAATAGATTGCATTCAAGTTAACATTTCTTCATTGAGCTCTGAAAGTTTTACTTTTGATCTAAATTAGGTAGATTAATAATTTTGTTACATTTTGATTGAAGATGTGGCCCTCGTTAGGCACTGGGCACTATAATGTGATCCCCATATGCCAGAAGGTTGGGGACCCCTGCCACAGAGACATGGGGAAATTCCTAGAGTGTCACCATAGAGTCCATTCCCCCCACTCCTTAAAGCAGAGTGGGGGTTGAGGCTGAGGGCAGGGTCGTTACCCACCTCAGGCAGGCAAATGGCAAGCTCATTTCTGGGTTAGTCACCATACATCTCATTGGGCCCATAGATCATAAGTATGTTGTCAAAGAGATTTGAGCCACACAAATGCCAAATAGAGTTACCAGGATGCAACCTAAAGACCCTGACTTTACTTTTAATATAATGGGTGTAGTGAGACATCTCCCTTCCTCCCCATTCTTGTCCTGATCCTTCGGTTCATTCTCCTCGCCCCAACCCAGTTTACTTGAGTCACAGTTGCACTAGCAGGCTGGAGAGGAAGGTAAGTGGGAGGGACTAGGGGAAGGTGTGGCAGCCATGAAGTCTCCCACTATATTGTACTTTAGGATGTAGTCTGGCAACTCCAGAAAAAACCTGTGAACAGGGTTGCCAGCAGTGCTCTAAACTGCACTAGGGGGCATTGGCGCACAAAGTTTTAGCTGGCTGCTCACAAGTTTCCGCCTCCTGCCCACAATAGAGGATGGGGGACCTCCTTCTGGGACTTATAGAATTGGACCCCCTGGTCCAATCTTTTTGAAACTTGGAGGGTTTTTTGAGGGGAGGCACCAGCAGCTATGCTAATAATGTGATGCCTCTACCTCAAAAAACAACCCCCCAGAGCCCCATATAGCCCCAGATCAATTCTCCATTATAGCCTATGGGGCTCATTGACTATAATGGTCTCCAATAGGCTATAATGGAGCAGGAAAAAAATCAATTTCTTTTTTTGCACATCCCTATTATGGTTTTCAGTATGATCTAAAGCTGCCTTGAGTAACAGGAAAAGTGGGATATAAATATTTGAATAAAGAAGTAGTTTGGGTAGGTTGATAACATTTAAGCAGCTGATTCCACCTTTGAACCATTCTGACCGTGAAAAAGTTTTTCCTAATATCCAGCTGATACCTTTCTGCATGTACTTTAAACCCGTTGCTTCGGGTTCTATCCTCTGCTGCCAACTGGAACAGCTCCTTGCCCTCCTCCAAATGACAGCCTTTCAAATATTTAAAGAGAACAATCATGCCCCCCCTCAATCTCCTCTTCTCCAAACTAAACATTCCCAAGGCCCTTAGCCTTTCCTCGTAGGGCTCAGTCTCCAGACCCCTGGTCATCCTCGTCATTCTCTTCTGCACCCTCTCGATTTTGTCCACATCCTTTTTGAAGTGAGGCCTCCAGAACTGCACACAGTACTCCAGGTGCGGCCTGACCAAGGCAGTATACGGAGGGGCTATGACCTCCTGCAATTTCGATGCTATGGCCCTTTTAATACAACCCAAGACTGAATTAGCCTTTTTTGCCATTGCATCACACTGCTCATATTTAGTTTACAGTCCACTCTTACCCCAAGATCTCTTTCGCATACACTACTCCCTAGAAACGTATCCCCCATTCAGTATTTGTGCTTGAGGTTTTTGTGGCCCAGATGTAATACTGTGCATTTATCTTAGCTGAACTGCATCCTGTTCGCAACTGCCCACTTCTCCAGAGTATTCAGGTCTTGTTGGATTTTAACTCTGTCTTCTTGGGGGTTTGCTACTCCTCCCTTTATGCGATAGTCGAATGTATACTCGCTCACAACTTTAATGCTACTAGCTTCTTTCACTCACAAGGTAGAAGTTTGGCTCACAACAGCGTGGAGCTTAGAAGTACATTGGTTGCCAGCTCTGGGTTGGGAATTACCTGGAGATTTTGGGGGTGGAGCCTGGAGAGGGCAAGGTTTGGGGGGGTGGGGGCCTCAGCATGGTGTGATGCCACAGAGTCCACCCTCCAAAGCAGCCATTTTCTCCAGGGGAACTGATCTTGGCCATCTGGATATCAACTGTAATGGCAGGGGATCTCCAGCTGCAACCTGGAGGTTGGCAACCCCACCTGTGAATGAGTACCTCAGCCATCTTGGCAAAAACTGAACAGGGCCCCTTCAATCCTGTTAACATGCATGGCAAAATTCAAGACAACAAGGCCTGGGATCACATGCTTAGCTTAAAGTCATACCGCAAAGCCGGTTGGACTCAATAATAGTTTCATGAATAATTCCCAGTGAGTTTCATATATTTTCGTCAGAGGAAGCCAAAGAAACACACACGCAAACATCATTACAGAAACTCCAGCATGAATCATCAACAAGAAAACCTCAAAATACTAATGATGGTCTAACTGTTATAATGCATACCTGTAGCGAGCACTGAAAAGTCAATTTATCGAGAGCGGAGAAATCCCAAGGAAGTGTCGAATCAATTAAAACAGTGAACAAAAAGGGCCCAAATCCTCAGGATTATGGATCAAGTCTCTATGAAACAGGACCCACAACCACTTGTGGAGGAAGGGACATCTCACACACATAGCCCTTCACTCTGCCTGCCAGTTCTGAGCCTGGCTTCCTCTCTCCCACTGCTGCTGGGTCTAGTTCTCCTCCCCCCCCCCCAAATGGCCCCCATCAGTTTCCATGAGGAATCCGTGGTTGCTACAGCAACCTAAAAATGCCTCCTCAGCTCTGATTATTTGCCAAAGTCAGATTTTTGCAATTGGGTATTCTGTTAAGTTTGCAGAATCCTACACTATTGTCACGGGGGTTGTGGTGGCTCAGAGGTTGAGACGCTGAGCTGCAGAGTGGAAGGCTGGTAGCTCGGCAGTTTGAGACCCGAGTGCTGTGCGATGGAGTGAGCTCCCGTCTCTGGCCCCAGCTCCTGCCAACCTAGCAGTTTAAAAGCAAGAAATTGCAAGTAGATAAACAGGTACCACTTTGGTGGGAAGGTAACAGCGTTCCGTGCACCTCAGAATTTAGTCATGCAGGCCACACAACCATGGAAAAGTCTTCAGACAGCACTGGCTCTTCAGCTTGGAAACGGAGATGAGCACCATCCCCTGGAGTCGGATTCGACTGGCTTTCGAGCAAGGGAAACCTTTACCTTTACACTATTGTCACGGCTGGCCCAATTGTACAGTTTTGGCTATCTGCATGGAGGACAGCCTTTCATTATTAGAGGAGTGATTGTTCAGTATAATTTTTATCTGTTAGCTCCTAATAAACATACCAGATGTTGTCTGTTACAACATCATCATTGGACATCATAGGACAGTTAGATTGGAGTCCAGTAGCGCCTTAGAGAGCAACAAGAGTTTCTGGGTTGAACCGTTCAAGAGTCAAAGCTTCCTTTGTCAGACACAGAGTAGAAATGTAGACCCGGGTCCTTCTTTTATCCTAATGAGAAGGTGGGAGGGGTTTTGTAAAATGCTTGTAAAGGATGCAGGACACAAAGTGTACTGTCATCAGCTTGATTAGAGCACAGGGGGGACTAATATAATCACAGGGAAATTGTAGTTTAGAAACTCCATTTGAGTATACAGGGACTGACTGGCCCCGTTCACACGTACCTATTTGGTCCGGGAGCGGGACAGTTCGGGGGCGGTTCAAACCGGCGCGATCACACCGCAACATCTGGGAAGCGCCGTGAAACCGTCCCCGAACTGTCTCTTTTCGTGGAAACCGCGCCGCAAACTGAACCACCAATCTCGGTGGTTCAAGTGGATGCAGCGCCTCTTCCCGGCCGTTTGATCGCCTGCGCAAGGACGCGCCGGCACAACCCCGGGCCGGAGACGAACTGCGCATGCTCAGGCATGCGCAGTTCGGCCGGCTCCCGGTTAGAGCCGTCTTTTCTCTCCGGCGTTTGATCGCGCCGGGGAGAAAAGGCGGCTCGGCCGGGGGATCCGTGGGATCCTGCCGAGCCGTATCAACGTTGGCGCGGCTTTTAAAAGCCGCGCTTTAAAGGGCTTTTCCCCTGCCGTGTGGCAGGGGCCGCAGAAAGGTATCTAGGACAGTGAAGAAAAGCCGCACATCCCGGAAATGAATATGGGGTACCTAAAAGGTAAAGGTAAAGGTTCCCTTGCTCGAAAGCCAGTCGAGTCCGACTCTAGGGTTGCGGTGCTCATCTCCGTTTCAAAGCCGAAGAGCCAGCGCTGTCCAAAGATGTTTCCGTGGTCATGTGGCCGGCATGACTAAACACCAAGGCGCACGGAATGCTGTTCCCTTCCCACCGAAGTGGTACCTATTTATCTACTTGCAATTTCTTGCTTTCAAACTGCTAGGTTGGCAGGAGCTGGAACTAGAGAAGGGAGCTCACTCCGTCATGCGGCACACTGGGGTCTCGAACTGCTGAACTACTGACCTTCCACAGCCTGCAGTTCAGCGTCTTAACCACTTGAGCCACCGCAGCTCCTAGCCATCTTTAAATCAACTACAGCATCTGTTTTCCTTCTGACTGCCGAATTCACTGAGACATCTTCTCATTATTGTCTCACCAAGACGCTAGCAAAAAAAGAGAGAGATTTAAAATTGGCATATATTGAAGTGGATGATCTTGACAGGCTGGAAAACTGGGCTAAAAGAAATTTAACAAATTTCAATGGGGAGAAATTTAGGTAGGAAAAATCAAATGCATAATTATAGGTTGGGGGAGACTTGTCTTGGCAGTAGTAGGTGGGAAAAGGCTCTAGGGCTCGTAGTAGACTGAACACGAGTCAGCAGCAGTGTGATGCAGTTGCTAAAATGGCAAATGGGATTTTGGGCTGTATCAACAGAAGTATAGTGTCCACATCACGAGATGTGATGGCACCACTTTACTCTGCCCTCGATAGACCTCACCAGAGGTCATTTCGGGGGGGATCGCGGGGGATCGCAGTTCCCCCGGGTGAGGTATGGGGGGCAGGGCACATGACGAAGCCCCGTCCCTGCTTCCGTCCGCCCCACTTCCGGCCCTCATTCAGCCAGGAGGAGGCAGGAGAAGAGGGAGGGTAAGTTGCTTCCTCCCTGCCTCTCCCCACCCCTGCCTGCCTGGGGCCAGGGAGGGCCTTTGCGGGGCTTCCTTGCACTCCCGCCGGCCTTGCAGGTCCACCACTGGGCCCCTCATGGGGCTCGGCAGTGGAGCTGCAAGGCCGGCGGCGGCGGCCGGGACCGTTGGGGGCGGGGTGTGTGGCCTTATGACACACCTCCGGTGATGTCAGGGGGTGTGGCATATGCTAATGAGTTATGCTTAAGAGTTCCCCTAGCTCTTTTTCTACGAAACGACCCCTGGACCTCACCTAGAGTATTGCGTTCGGTTTTAAGCACCACAATTTAAGAAGGATATAGACAAGCGGGAACGTGTTCAGAGGAGAGCAACAAAGATGGTGAGGGGTCTGGAGACCAAGTCCTATGAGGAAAAGTTGAAGGAGCTGGGTATGTTTAGCCTGGAGAGGAGACAACTGAGAGGTGATACTATAACCATCTTCAAGTACTTGAAGGGTTGTCATCTAGAGGATGGTGTGGAGTTGTTTTCTTTTGCCCCAGAAGGTTGGACCAGAACCAACGGGTTGAAATTAAATCAGAAGAGTTTTGGCTAAACATTAGGAAGAACTGGCTTCCTTGGGAGGTGGTGGGCTCACCTATTTTGGAGGTTTCCAAACAGAGGCTAGATGGCCACCTGGCAGCAATGCGGATTCTGTGAACTTAGGCAGATCATGAGAGGGAGGGCAGGAAGGGTTGCCTCAGTGCTTAGTTCCTGTGGCCCTTTTTTACATGTCCAGGGAAATGCTGATTGCCACTTTGGGGGTCAGGAAGCAATCTTGGAGGGTTTTTTGTTTTCTTCTGGGTGTGGAACGGCAGTCACTGCAGGTGTGGAGGGGGAGGTATTTGTGAATTTCCTGTATTGTGCAGGGGGTTGGACTAGATGACCCTGGAGGTCGCTTCCAACTCTATGATTCAAAGATTCTGTGATTCTATGAATTGGCACATGTGGGTCCTTAGCTACCATCTTTTGTTGTCCTCCAGAGCCAGTTGGTGTAGTGATTAGGAGCATGGACTCTAATCTGGGAGAGCCAGGTTTGATTCCCCACTTCTCCACATGCAGCTGGTGGTATGACTTTGAGTCAGTTACAAGTTATTTCAGAGCTGTTCTCTCAAGGCTATTTCTCTCATAGCTCTCTCAGCCCCACCTACCTCACAGGGTGTCTGTTGTGGGGAGGGGAAAGGAAAGGAGATTGTAAACTACTCTGAGACTCCTTCGGGTAGTGAAAGGCGGGGTATAAATCCAATCTCCTCCTCCTCCTCCTCTTCTTCTTATTCCTCCTCCGCCTCCTCCTCCTGATGGAGGGCCAACTTACCTGGAAGTAAACCCCTTAAACATGTCTGATGAGACATGCCTAGGTGCCCACAGCCCTCAGTTTGCAAGACCAGAGCAAGGCTGTTAACGATAGGACATTTTGGAGGACATTGATTCATTGAATCAATTGACACTAATTCATAGGGTCACTGTAAGTCAGAGGCGACTTGACGACACTTAACACACACATGTGGTCGCACTGGAAGACACTGAAATCACCTATCCGTACCTGCCTTTCCAAAGAGCAGCAATTTGCTTTTGCATTAACACTAGAAGTTAATGTATGTTATTTCTAACACTATCTGCAGTGCTACTTCAGCAGGGAGGAAAACCAACTGATTCTCTTCCTTCCTGCTTCCCCAGGGTGAGGAGTAATGGCTATCCCATAATGCCTTTCACCGAGTAAGACAGCATGGGTGACATTGCTTTTAAAAGGGACACTTAGGCGACCTCTCGATACTCAGGAGGACAGGAGCTGATTGATTTAACTGTCAAGCCAGTTTGCACTGTCTCCTCCAAAACACCCTGGGGGCATCAGCAATAAACCACTGGATCTTCCAGTGGTAATTGTCACTCCCAATTGCCACGGGTGAAATGAGACATGAACGGCAGCCCTGGAGTACACCCAGCAGGAGATTCAGCAGAGGGTAAAGTAACCCGCTCCCTGGGAGGAACATGCTCTGGGGATGGAAGTCACAAAGGAGCAAAGGGTAGCCCACTGTTTCGTCTCCCACAGCATTGCAAAGAAGGCTCAGGTGTAATTGGAGGCAGCGTGGCTTGCTGTTACTCAGAAACATGGGACAAAAGCGTGAATCGTGTGCCATTGTCGTTTAATTACACAGTAACTACCAATCTATTACCCGGCAGTCAACCACTTGAGTCCGTTCTAATTGCAAACTCCTCTTGGGGAATGAATGTGTCCAATAGCAATCCCCCCCCGCCCCCCAATAATTGGGCACTGCAGCGTGGGAGAGAGAGCAAGCGCCATGCTGGCTTTGTTACCGCTCAGCTAGTTACACTGTCATTATTCTGAGGTCTCTCCCGTGCGAGGGATTTGTCATTTCATTAAATGATGAATGGTTACCTGGCAAGATCAGAGCTCCCTTCGAAGATCCGCGGCCTTTTGTTTAGACTGGGTCCTGCAAGGGAAAGCGCTCCGCTGGCGACAGGAAAACAAGAGCTGGGTCCTGAAACTCCATTATCAGATGCCAGCTGCCAGGCCAGCTCAGTCTCGAATCTACTTCCCCTGCCTTGGATCTGAGGCCTGTTGGGTCTGCTTACCTTCTTGACACAGAAGGAGTTAGTTGCTGCTGTCAGGACTGCCATGCCCGTAGCCGCTGGAGAAGAGGAGAATCCTGGGCACCAATTATTATTATTATTATTATTATTATTATTATTATTGTTGTTGTTGTTGTTGTTGTTGTTGTTGTTGTTGTTGTTGTTGTTGTTGTTATACATTCAGCTTATACCCCGCTCGAACCCCCCCCCCCAAGGGGTCTCTTGAGCGGCTTACATATTTCATTATCCCTATCTATGGGCACACACATGGTCAGGGGCGGGGACTGCCTACCGGCACCCAGTGTTGGGATTCGCTTGTTGTTCCTTCAGCTCGGCTCAGCTCGGCTTCTCTCGTCTGTTTCTTCTGGTGGTCTTCGGGGTCGGCTTTTTCCTGGTGGGCCCATCTGTCACGCAGATCGCGTCGGCGTGGCTCCGGCTCTGTCCTTTAGGCTCCGCCGCACCTGCGCCTCTGCATCCTCGCGTCTTCTGGCTCCGCCTTCCCCATCGCCATCCGTCCACCACTTGATGTTGCGCCTCCTTGCTGCTTCCACTCACCACTTCACTCGTCTCCACCATCACTCGTCGCTCTGCCACCGCCGCTCGCCGCACCGCTGCTGTTAGTGTTCCCACTGCACCTCACAATATAGGAGGTTGCCCCCTGCCATCTAAGGCAGGTACCCATTCATCTACTCACTTGCTGTTATTGCTTTCAAACCGCTGGGTAGGCGGGAGCTGGGACTAGGGCCGGGTGCTCACCTTATAGGCTGTTTGCTAGATGTTAAGGCAGGTGTTGTTACTCCCTGCGCCACCGCTCCCCTAGTCCAGGATAGAGTCATGGCTGATGGGGGGGGGGACACAGAAAACAATTTGTTTTCTCAGTACTGGGGCTGAAGCTGGATATAGGGATGCCAGCCTCCAGGCGGGACCTGGGGATCTCCCGGAATTACACCTCATCTCCAGGCTACAGAGATTAGTTCCCCTGGAGAAAATGGAAGCGTTGGAGGGTGGACTCTTATGGCACTGTTCCCCACTGAGGTCCCTGTCCTCCTCAGGCTCCACCCCCAGATCTCCAGGAGTTTCCCAACCTGGAGCTGGAAACCCAACCCCCATCCCCCGCCAGTAGCTAGGAGGGGGGGACCTGGCTGCCCTAGCTGCCAGGGTGGGTGCGGGAATAAATCTATCCGTCAATATTAAGCAAGTCCTGAAAGCAGAGCAAATATGCCGTGAGACTCAATCCTGGATTCACTGGGAAGTCATCTTTCCAATTGCGTACTGAGTTGGGAATAAACTAGGAAAGGCTGAACAGTACTTGGTCCAGACAGGCAGACCAAAGGGAGGTTTCAAGCAAACATCCCTGCGCCATGTAGCAAAGCCCTGTTGACACTGACAGAAGCAATTGCAGGCATGGGGCACACCTTGGTGCAGCCTGTGTTTAGAAGAAGAAGAGAAGAGTCTCAGAGCGGCTTACAAACTGCTTTCCCTTCCCCTCCCCGCAACAGACACCCTGTGAGGTAGGTGGGGCTGAGAGAGCTCTGACAGAAACTGCTCTTTAAAGAACAGCTCTGACAGAACTATGGCTTGCCCAAGGTCATCCAGCAGCTGCAAGTGGAGGAGTGGGGAATCAAACCCGGTTCTCCCAGATTAGAGTCCGCACACTTAACCACTACACCAAACTGGCTCTTTAGGCTTTAGGGATCCTCCACCTCTACCTATCATACAGAGGCCCTCTGGTCTGAGCCAGCCTTGTGTTGGCGCTTGATCACAATGTGTGCAATACAGCCAGTGTCTGTGCCCCCTGGCTTAACATAAACTCTGAAACCTGTACTGCTGTTTGGGACCAGAAGGGTTGATCTCGGCAAATCTTGTTCAGGGGAACAGTCACTGAGACATGCATCGAGATGCTCTTTGGAATGCAGATGCTGTCTTTCGACTCCAATTAAATGGGGTGCACCTCTGGGAGCCACATCGGAAAGTGCATCCCATAATGACGCTTTCATCCCCATCTAGACTGTGCAGGAGTTCCTGCATCTGGTCATAAACCCCCCCCCCCCATCAGCTTGCATGTGAATTTGTACCTACAGCTGCTGGTCATTTCCCCCCTCGGACAGAAACTAAATTCAACAGAACAAGTCATAAGAAGGGTTCGAAATAGTTGTCTGCAGCCATCATCAATGCTACAATATCTTGGAAACCTTTCAGATCAACGCAGCATCCCTCCACGCCATTCCCCCTGCCCAGCAGTTCTTAATATTCCAGCCTTGAGATTCATTCCATGCAAGCCTGCCAGTTTCAACCCCCCCCGCGCCTTAGAAAACTTTTATGCGCCATTAATTGCTATAGGAAGCGTATCCCTGATACAATTATATCCTAGCTCAGTACTGAGTCATGCAACTAATTAAGAAGTTGTTGAAGTGGTAGGCTTTCCTCCCACAGAATCGACTCCCTGCACGTGAGCAGGAGGCTGATTCACAATAATTGTGACTGCGGCCAAAGGAACATGGTTGTGTGCAACGCATTCCACCGCTGTTGGTTTAGAGAAGCAATATGGCACACACTTACGTAAGTGGTTGGCTACCTCATTATTTGATGCAGTCAGTAGACTGAAAAGCTATATCTCTCTTATATATATTTGCCAAATGGTAGTGGCTTCTGGCCTATGGGGTGGCGAGATTGCATGTGCTCCCTCAGCCATTGGCCTGCCGGCTGCCAGTCAAGACTACTGGCGTGCCATTGGCCGGGTGTGCTCCTCTTCCCCTCCCACTCCCCTTTCAGGCACTGTTCTCTGTCAGAAGCTCTGTGTCTCCCGAGGAACACAGTTCTCTTGCTTAGCTCCTGAGTGTGTGACAAAGGTTTCCCTCAGTGGATGTTGTGAGGACTCATAGGGTTGCCAGTTCCAGGTAAGGAAGCCAGTTTAAGGAAGCCAGAGTTTGGGGAGGGGAGAGGGGAGGCCTCAGCTGAATAGAATGCCATAGAGACCACCGGCCAAAGCATTCTAGCTTCTCCCTCAGTGGCTCTTGGTAGGTAACCAAGCTTGATTCTGCCAGTAAAGAGACAAAGGAACAAAACCCTTTCTACGGCTCTGTGAAAAACTCATTGGGCCCAGTCCTGACTATGGTTGCCAGCTCCAGGCTTGGAAATTACTGCTGAGTTCTCTCCCCGCCCCCCCAACACTGGCCTCCACAGGATCCACCCTCAAATCTCCAGGTATTTCCCTACTCAGAGCTGGGAAGCCTACTTTCCCCTCAGTGCCTGCTGCTGGTCAACCAAGCTTGGTTTCTGTCAGTAAAAGGCCCTTTCCACACCTATTTCGGCCTTGGGAGAAAACTCATCGTGTCCCCTCCCCTCATGACAGCCAAGGCTTCAGAGCACAGTAGAGGCTGCAGGTGGGGGGGGGAGATGGAAAACTGAACAGTGAGGGGAAATGGAGGTAGATTGATGCTTGGCTGGGAAGGAGATAGGGTTGCCAACTCCAGGTAGAGGCTGCAGGTGGGGGGGGAGATGGAAAGCTGAACAGTGAGGGGGAAATGAAGGTAGATTGATTCTTGGCTGGGAAGGAGATAGGGTTGCCAACTCCAGGTGGAAAATTCCTGGAGATTTGAGGGATAGAGCCTGGAAAGGGTGAGTGAGGAGGAATGAGACCTCAGACAGGTACAGTGCCATAGACTCTGCCCTCCAAACCAGCCATTCCCTCATGGGGAACCACTGTTGCCAAAATCCAGCTGAGGGTTGGAGATCACTCAGAATTCCAACTGTTCTCTTGTATATTTTGTATAAACTTATACAAAAAATATATAAACTATTGATGGCTGACTATATGGTAGGCGAAATGGTTAAAAATACAATGGTCACATGGTCAAAAGATTTACAGCAGACGCTAGAGGCAGAACAATGGACAAAAGTATGGAAATCAATAAAATTAATGTGTGCAATTCCTTATAAAGAGAACATTTATAAGATGTTTTACAGGTGGCACTGGACACCAGAGAAATTAGCAAAATGCTACGGAAATTCTAACAGGAATTCCTGGAAATGTAAAAAAAAACCGTCGGCACATATATGCATATGTGGTGGAAGTGTAAGAAAGTACAAAAATATTGGGGAAAAGTATACAGAATGTTAAAGGAAATTACGGGAATACAAATACCATTTGAACCACAGATTGCTTTATTAAATATAGTTTCAGATTCGTACAGTAATACAGACCAATACCTAATTGTATACTTCTTTACTGCAGCAAGAATGTTATTAGCTAAGGCATGGAAGGAAGAGAAAATACCTTCAAAAAAAGATATAATTGACAAGATGTTGTCAGTAATGGAAATGGATAGATTAAGTTTAAGAATACAAGGGGAAAACAAAGAAATATTTGAAAAGCGATGGAAAAAGTTTTATGCATGGCTAGACAATGTACATAAATAAGACTCACAAGTATAATAAATGTAAATCAATGTTATCATGAAATATGAAAATAATAAATAAACGGTTAAAAAAAAGAAGAAGAATTCCAACTGGTCTCCAGATGGCATTGATCAGTTCCCCTGGAAAAAATGGTGGACTCTGTGTCCTTATACCTTGCTGAGTTGGCCCCCCTATGACAGCCAAAGTTATGTGGCAGTCAGGGCTTCAAAGCATGGTGGGGGCTGCTGGTGAGGGGGAGATGGAAAGCTGTTCAATGAGGGGGGAATGAAGGTAGGTTGATGCTTGGCTGGGAAGTAGATAGGGCTGCCAACTCCAGGTGGGAAAATCCTGGAGATTTGAGAGATGGAGCCTGGAGAGGGTGAAGTTTGAGGAGGAGTGGGGCCTCAGACAGGTACAATGCCATAGACTCTGCCCTCCAAACCAGCCATTCTGTAATGGGGAACCACTGTTGCCAATCTCCAGGTGGGGGCTGGAGATCACTCAGAATTACAACTGCTCTCTAGATGGCATTGATCCATTCTCCTGGAGAAAAGGGTGGACTCTGTGTCCTTATACCCTGCTGAGGTTGCCATGGCAAATTGATTCTGAGTGCCCATGGCCTTGGCACTCTCCCAGAGCCTCTTTCTAGCGCTCATTGTATTTATTTCCACAATTGGCCTTATTCCTAGTCACATATATTTCTGTTCTAGATTAGATGACAGTTGTGTGAAGAAGAAGAAGAGGAAGAGATTGAATTTATACCCCGCCCTTCACTCAGAGTCTCAGAGTGGCTTACAAACTCCTTTCCCTTCCCCTCCCCACAACAGACACCCTGTGAGGTAGGTGGGGCTGAGAGAGCTCTTGACAGAAACTGCTCTTTAAAGAATAGCTCTGACGGAACTATGGCTTGCTCAAGGTCATCCAGCAGTTGCCAGTGGAGGAGTGGGGAATCAAACCTGGTTCTTTCAGATTAGAGTCCGCGCACTTAACCACTACACCAAACTGAAGGCAGTGAATTCAAAGGAGCAGCTCCCACAGAGGCTTGCCAAAATATATATTGCAGGTAGAGAGGGAAATTCTAAAAACTAAACAGATTTTGAGTCCCATTAGCACCTTAGAGAGCAAGAAGGGTTTTTTTTTTTGGGGGGGGGTATAAGCTTTCAAGAGTCAATGCTGCCCACACCAGATACCAAACAGAGAACTTTGACTCTCAAAAGCTCATGTCCCATCCAAATCTTGTTGGTCTCTAAGGTGCTAACTGGACTCAAGCCTGGCTGTCCTACTGCAGACCAACATGGCTGCCCTCTGAAACTAATCTAAAAACTTGGCTTGCCAACACTATGGCATCACACGGTTTCAGAAGCAAAGGATTCTGGGGGTTGCTGCTGTAGCCATGGGAACGAGAGTATATGTTGTTTTGTGTGTGCTCTCAGCTTCTTACAGAGAGATGGACACAACTCAGTTCCTGTTTTTGAAATGCTTCGGGCTGACTTTTGCAATCCAGTCTCCGTGTTTAAAGAGCTTGAGGCTGGAAAGCAGAGTGGGTTGTCAGGAGTTCAGCGCTGCTCAGCTCTTGTTCACTGTGCCTTTTGGTCCCCAGAGGATCTTGGTTGGAGCATAAAATGCTTTGAGGGGGACAGTGTAACCTCAACTGTGCCAGCAGTTTGAGACAGTGCGCCAGTGTGGGTTGTTTTGATAAGACATATAGCTGCATAATTAGGCTTGCCAAGTCCCCCCGGGGGCGGGAAACCCCCCGCCCCAGGGGCCCGTTCCCCGCCGCCGCTGGATCGGGCCCCGGGGGGAACTCCACCCCGACGTGCACGTCATCAAGAAGTGACGCGACCACACCGGGCACGCGGGGGGCGGGGCCACGGTGATCCGAGGGAAAACTCTATGGTTTTCCCTCAGATAGTTGTGGCCCCGCCCCCAGCATGCCCAGCGTCATCACGTCACTTCCTGGTGACGTGGATGCGGTGCGTGCGCGCACCCCGGGATCAACCCGGGAGTCCCCCGCTCCGGAACAAGGTGAGACTTGGCAACCCTATGCATAATCCATCACTGGCACCTTGTAATAACAGCCAACACACAAACATCTGGGTTTCGGTTCCCAAATACAACTGAAACTAGTATTTGAAATATTCTGAACTTGGTTGCACATTTCAGATACTAAGTACTATTGCACACCTCCTATAAAATACTGCCTGGTATGAAGTACTGCTGCCTGGTAGCCAGACCACTATGCAAGCAGCGCATATATGTGAAGGAATCCCCACAGAGCACAACAGAGCTCTGCTCCCCACACCACACTGTGCATGCAGGTACCACATCAGGCTGTCACAGATAAAGAGAGACCTGTGCGTCTCTCATATTCCCATGCACTCCTTGGTTCATTAAATGAATGAACAGGCTAGATGGGGAAATTAGAGTTGAAAACAATACTTCTATTCCCCTTAATGACCTGGAGCATTGAGTGCCCACCCATACACACATGGGTGGACATGAAAGGGAGAAGGTCAATCTTTCCCACCCTATGGGAAACCCTTAACATATAGGTGCTACATCTGTGTTGCACTGGATTGAGTGCCACGGAATAAAATCAAATACTGTAAGGCAATGATCTCTGGCCTGGCACCTGGGGGCACCAGGACACTTGCTGTTGTGTTTTGTAGTTTATTCTTGCTTCCCTTGACCCATAAGTTCTTGAATGGAAGGTTTGGGTCACTGCCTGTCAGATGACTGACTAACAAAGTTCAGAGCTTGTATCAGGTAGGCGGGCCACAGCCGCATGCCCAGGTCTTGGCCGTTAGGGATGCCTACCTCCAGGGGTCATTTCATAGAAAAAGAAGTGCAGGAGCTCATTGGCATAACTCATTAGCATAACTTATTTGCATATGCCACACCCACTGACATCACCGGAAGTGTGCCAGAAGGCAACACCCACCGCTCAGGCTCCACTGGACTGTTTTGGATTGCTAGCTATTTTGGGGGGGGGGGACGTGCAGATCTGTCCTCGCAGAGGAGGGAGAGCTTGTACCTGAATAAAACTGTTGTGGTTGGTAGCGGTGGTGTGTTTGGCTGTGGGGGGGGGGGGGGGGGGCTCTGCAACTTAATGGGCTGCTTCTTGCTCTGACTGAGGGCTGCTGGGAGCAGGGGTGGGGCTTCTTGCATGTGCCCGCCCCCTGGGCTCTTTATTGCCGGAGCTCCGCTCCTGTGCGCTCCCACAGGAAATGACCCCTGCCTACCTCCAAGAGTTCCCCCAGAATTACAGCTGTTTTCCAGACTACGGAGATCAGTTCCCCTGAAGGAAACAGCAGATTTGGAGGGGAAAGTCTGTAGCATCACATCCCCGCCTTCTCCAGATTCAACCTTCCCCAGGCTCCACCCTGTATGGAAGCAGTATGTGGTCTTTTCCTTTTCTTTTTAGATGATTAACTTTAATAGAAACTGTACATTGTTCCAGCTTGACCCCTGTAAAAGAGTGCTAATTTAACATGTCGACTCTCCCAGTTGAAGACCTTGGTTTTTTCCTTCAAGCGTTCCACACCTGCAAATAATAATTAGTTATTTGGCCTTGATTGGCTGCCAGACTGTTTAATATCAGACACCTTTCTATAGAACGGTACCAACTCACCTTCCAGATCATGTGGGTCTGAGAGCATGAAACTTTGTGGATGCTGGTATGTTTGTTTTCTCACTGTCACCATACAGTGATTTGTTAATTTTCTTTGGATGATGGTCAGTAAATTTTGTCAAGCCTTCTAAAAGCTGAAGTGTGGAGCAGCAGTTGTTAATGGGTGCCTCCCTCCCCTCCCCCAGAGTTGAACTGGAGACTGAAGAGGTGAGCTGTTAAAGAACAGAGTGTTTTGAGTCCTGCTAAAGTAAATAAGCTGCTCCTTGCCAACTGGAGGCCTGGAGCTAGGGTTCCCAAGTACTTACCGTGATTCGGCGGGGGACACAGACATCTTCGCAGGATCATTCCCATGGGGACAACAGACCCATCGCACCATGGCGTCACCAGGAAGTGACGCTGGGCGACACTCTGGCAATGGAGCTAAAAACTCAATGGTACCATAGAGTTTCCAGCCCCATTGCCAGAGCATCGCTCGACGTCACTTCCTGGTGACGCCATGGTGCGATGGGTCTGTTGTCCCCATGGGAATGATCCTGCGAAGATGTCTGTGTCCCCCGCCGAATCACGGTAAGTACTTGGGAAGCCTGCCTGGAGCCCCTGCAGACTTTGGCAGAAGAACCAAGAGTGAAGCTCCCAGTTCATACACGGTGGCAGCGAAGTAGGAGACTTTGGGCATGGCTGCCTTATAGAACACTGTCTCCAGACAAAAAACACTTTGACGCATGACAGGAGAAGGACATGGCTACCAAATCTCCAGGAATTTTCAATCCTATTGGCTATAGACACATACTTTCTTATCTCTCTGGGCAAACCACTTTTTGGCCAGGCAAGGAGCAGCATCTTGAGGTTCAGTTTACACACAGCCTCTCTTTCTCAAACCAAAAACTCAGTCCCAGGATTTCTTTGTCTTCTTGGAGAAGGAGGCATTTCAGAAGCATCCAGGTGGCATCATTTTTGCATCTGCAGTGAGTGCACTTTCAGAACCAGCTACTTCCATCATAGGAGGAGGGTGGGCTTGGAATCTTCCAGTATTTTGTGATTGGCTCTATCTGGCAGCCATTTTGTGATCGGCTCTGCCCCCTGACAGCCATTTTATGGAGTTGGCCACTGCCCTTTTCTCAAAATTCCAAACTCCCCCTTTCTCTATGGCCAGAAAGTGGTTGGGTCAAGAAAGTGGAGCTATAGGGTGTCAGATGCATAGGGTGTTCAATATTCTGTGAAAATGTGGCCAATACACAAATAGAGAAAGTTTGGAGAATATTCAACATCTGGAGGAAAATTTCTTCCACCTCTAATTCTGAGGCAAGGGACATCATTTCCACACTTGCTTGACCCCTGAAGCACCTTTCCAAAAACAAATTAAGCACCAAATATATTTTATCATACCTCAACAACATCTTAACGCAGCAATTTCTTTGCCACTGTTTGGTTTTTTAATTTCAGATTCTGACAGGGGACCTTTGGCTTGTCTGGCGTGACTAGCGGAGGCATATTTGAGTGGGCAGGCAATAGCCTTGACATCTTTTTAACTGGCAGAGATAAAAGCCACGGCTGTAGATTTCGGGCACCGTTTGCAATATTTCTCTCTCAAAACTCATTAGTGAGATGGGAATTTTGGAGACACCCGCTGAAAGATTAAAGAAAGCCTGGCGAGTCTGCAAGGACAACAATCTGTTGAATCCATTTGCGAAAATCAATGCCGTTCTTTATCTAGGAAGGGATTCTTCCCCAACAATTAATAGATTAAATTAGATAGACGCCAGCAATGAAAGAAGTCAAACAGAGTCGAGATCTAATTTGAATCTTCCAAAATTGAAACAGTTTTAGCTTTGGGGGGGCCCCCTCGCAAAAATTGCTTTTCATTTCACTGTTTACATACAATCAGTTCCAGCTCAAATGATCTGATGATGGGGCACTGCACCAGCAGATAGGGAAAGGGACATATATCTGGCGCACGGGGGGAAATCTCCAACATTATTTTGTACATTTGCAGGCAGAGTGGTTTGTATTCTGTACACCTGAAGATCCCCTGTGTAGGATTTAACATGCCAAGAATCTTTATGAGGACTGCACCCATAGAGGGACTGCCAAATGTATTTGGAGGAATTCGAGAATTGACACATAATGGTCTCACGTAACAGAAGGTATATGCCCTGGGTTCCTATGGTTTTCAGCTCCAGATTGGAAAATATCTGGAGATTTGGGGGGTGGAGGCTGCAGAGAGTGGGATTTGTGGTGGGGAGGTACCTCAACGTATAATGCCACAGAGCCCACCCTCCAAAGCAGCCACTTTCTCCAGGAGAACTGGAGATCTTGGCCCTCTGGAGATCAACTGTAATAGTAGGAGATCTCCAGGTGCCACCTGGAGGCTGGCAACCCCCTGGTCCAAGCCACCAGACCTCAGTGCCCTCTCCTTTTCCTCACAGAGGAATAAAATCCTTTGCTTTGACTGCTGCAATGATCAGTGACAAAGAATCACAGATGTACAGTGCCATCCTCAGCAGAGTTGGCTCCAGTGGTGTTACTGGCCCCACTGGTGGACCTCCTGATGGCACCTGGTATTTTTGGCCACTGTGTGACAGAGTATTGGACTGGATGGGCCACTGGCCTGATCCAACATTGGCTTCTCTTATGTTCTTATGTACTGTACTTAAGAAGTCACGGTAACTCCCACAGTGGGAGCTTAGTCCGAACTTCCTACTTCTTGAGGAAGTGAGAAGCTGGAATCAAACAAAGCTACTTGTGAAGGTGTCCAGGAGACTGGCGTGAGCAGCATAGGAGTTGAGTCTCACCAAAGGACAATGACCATCTCTCTCTCTTGGCTGTATCATCTCCAGAAGCACGAAACCACTGTGAACGCGCAACTTGCCCACTGTCAGATCTGCATTTGATTTTTTGTTAGTGAAAGGGAGCAGCAGTAGATTCAAGACAGACAAACGGAATCGTCGTCCTCACACCAATGCATAATTGATCAATGGAATTTGCTAGCCCAGAGGAGGGGACGGCTACCGGGTTTAGAAACCTTTAAAAATAAATTGGACTATTAGGGATTTTAGCGAAATGGAGGGAGAAGTGGAAAGGAAGCAACTTTAACTTTAAAGGCACCTTCCAAGCCTCCCACCGCCCCCATGCCAGTTAGCTTGGTTTAAAGAGACAAATGCCTTCTCCAAGCTGGCCGGGGGCTTTGAGAATGCATTTAAAGTTGCTTTCTTTCTCTGCACTGTCTGGGGAAGGGAAGACCAATTGGGGCAGCATGCCTCCCCTTTGCTTCCCCAACCACCCTAGCGGGAGCCACACAACATATGTGAAAGAGTAAGATGTGGCTCCAGAGCCACAGTTTGGCCACCCCTGCTTTATGCCCTGCTTGTGGGCTTCTTAACAACATCTGTTGTTGTTGGAAACCAAACATGGACTACATTGCTTTTGGTTTGATCCAGGAACATAATTCTTACCCATAGGTGCCAAGAAATGCCACTTGATTGAATATACTGCAAGAGGGGCTTGTAAGTCTCCAGGGCATATTCTTTTCCCAAGCAACAGCTCAGGATGGCACATTAGAAGCCTGGGAGATTACAAGCACCACCTCCGAGGCCAGCATTTGGACTAGCTTGGGCCAGGGTGCCAGCAGTTTGGGCCAGAAGCAGCAGAGTGGAACTCCTGACTGGTGGAACGAGCTCCCGGAGGAGATCCGGACCCTGCGGGACCTTGCGCAGTTCCACAGGGCCTGTAAGACGGAGCTCTTCCGCCAGGCTGTCAAGTAGGAGCCGCCACCACTACCGTACCATCGTTATGTTCCATCAGTAGTGTCTGGCCCTGGGAAGGGAGATCGGCAGTGTTGCGTGGAACTGAGAGCATTGAGTAGATGTACCATCTTGTGACGTCATCTTTGTGGAAGATCAGACTGGAATAGCGAGAGCACTTATTTTGATGTAAATGTAGTAATTATTTTATATGGTTTTAATTTGTTTTATCTGTTGGCTTATGCCTATTTGTGAGCCGCTCTGAGCCCGCGCTGCGGGGAGGATGGGCTATAAATTGAATTTATAAATAAATAAATAAAGAGTATACCTCACATGGCATGATAAATGCCTCGAATTAACCCTGTGTACCCCAGCACCTTAGCACAAATATTGATTACAACCATCCTAGTTCTTTACTGGGGCACAAAAGCTTGTTCATCTTTAATGGCTTTGTTTGTACAATTTAGTGCAGCCGTACTCTTGTGTCCAGGGAAAGGGGGGGCAGGGAGAGACAGGTTTCAGCCCCATCTCCCCTGCCCCCTTACTTTCATAGAATCAAAGAATCATAGTGTTGGAAGGGACCTCTGGGATCATCTAGTCCAACCCCCTGCAGATTGCAGGAAATTCACAGATACCTCCCTCTCCTATTAACACATCTTTTAACACATCTTTCCTATTAAAGGTAAAGGTTCCCTTGCTCGAAAGCCAGTCGAGTCCGACTGTAGGGTTGCGGTGCTCATCTCTGTTTCAAAGCCGAAGAGCCAGCGCTGTCCGAAGACGTTTCCATGGTCATGTGGCCGGCATGACTAAACGCCAAGGCGCACGGAACGCTGTTACCTTCCCACTGAAGTGGTACCTATTTATCTACTTGCAATTTCTTGCTTTCGAACTGCTAGGTTGGCAGGAGCTGGAACTAGAGACGGGAGCTCACTCCGTCATGCGGCAACCCGGGTCTCGAACTGCTGAATGACTGACCTTCCACAGCCTGCAGTTCAGCGTCTTAACCACTTGAGCCACTGCAGCTCCTTCTTTCCTATTAACACATCTTTTAAGAAGGAAGTGGCTGCATTAAAAGGACAGAGCTGAGTGCCATGGCTTCTGAGAAATGGAAGGGAAGAACGGAGGCTGTCTCTCTTCCTCTTTCATCTTGACATTCCTGACTTCAGGGCCTGTTGCATTTTTGCCTTCTCTTAAAAGACACACAGACAGAGAATGGAATGGAAGGTCGAACCCTGACTTCCTTCCATCATCCCAGTGAGCTTGTGAGTAAGTGCTCCGCTACAGGCAGGAGAGAAACATAACTGGGGGAAAGACTCGAGAAAGTTGCCCTGACCCCACTCTTGAGCACAAGGGCTGGCAGTTCTGGGTTGGGAAAGAACTGGAGATTTTGTGGGTGGAGCCTGAGATCAGTGGGGTTTGGGGGGGGGGGACTTCAGCGAGGTACAATGCCGCAGAGTCCACCCTCCAAAGCAGTCATTTTCTCCAGGGGAACTGATCTCCGGGGACTAGTTGTAATTCCAGATCTCTGCCCCCCACCTGGAGGTTGGCAACCCGACTTCTGCACACATCCTACTTCATACTTAATCAGAAATGGCGCTCCGTGAATGTGAAATGTTTGCCTATGGTAATGAAGGGGAAAAAAGATTTATATTTATTTAGATGTTGCAGGAGTTGGAAAATATAGTAGTTGGGTTTTTTAAAAAAAAATCCTGGTCTCTCTCTCTCTCATTATTTTTTAGCATTTCTGTCATGACATTTCTGAATTAATCTCAGCAGGCAGGGAGCTCGAATTCTAACAATAGGCCGCAGCTCAGGGGCTTTAGTCAACATCTCCCCTCCCTCTGAATATTTCTGTCATGTTTCACAGGAGCTGGGGCCACAGCTCAGCAGAAGAGCGCACGCTTTGCCTGAGGAAGACCCCGGCTTCAGTCTCTGGCACGTCTTCATTTAGAAGGATCTCAGGAAATGCTATTAGAGCCGGTACCCATATGCGTGCTGCCTGTGCAAGCGGGAAGTGCTGGGGCTTGTAAACAAAAGGCTTGAAATTGCCTGGAAATATAGTCTCCTCTACAGGGCTATGGCAAAACCCCACCCTTCACTACCTGAAGGAGACTCAGAGCGGCTTACAGTCTCCTTTCCCTTCTTCCCCCCACAACAGACACCCTGTGAGGCAGGTAGGGCTGAGAGAGCTCTTTCGAGAACTGCTCTTTCAAAACAGCTCTGAGAGAACTGTGACTGACCCAAGGTCACGCCAGCAGCTGCATGTGGAAGAGTGAGGAATCGAACCCGGTCCTCCCAGATTAGAGTCCATGTTCCTAACCAGTACACCAAACTGGCTCTCATATATATCCCACCCTCCACCACTTTGTTGTGCTGATAGGGAGCGGGCTGCAGCACAGTGCAGGCAAGCAACTACTACTGCCAGCAAGGGACATCATCGCCCTGTGCGCACAGCAGGTTCCACTAGCCACTCAGTGGCTGCACATTCACATGGATGCCCTTGGGCAACTTTGTTGATGCCTCTGGGTGCCCATCACTCAAGATGCCACCTCCCCCTTCCTCATCAGTGGCATACAGTGGTACTGACTGAGAGAGAAGTTTATAAAGTTATGCATGGGGGCAGGCAGAGTGTGGACATCATAATACTGCATGTCTGAAGCATCCAATGAACTTGATGGACCATAGATGAAAACAGATACTGGATGGACAAAAGGAAGCACTTCTTCAGTCAATGAGTGATTACATTGCGGAATTCACTGCAAGTGGATATAGTGATGACTCATGAGCACACATTACTTTAGAAGGGGATTGGACCATTGATATATGGTCTCGTAAAGTATGGTATACAGTACTTATGGGCAAAATCGCTTTCTGTAAGAAAATGAGGGAAGGAAAAAGTGGAGCATATCAGTGAGATATGGTACCCCCTTATTGTATTGGAAACCCAATGAGTGGGTAAAAGAAGTCATCTTGATATATATATATTCAAAGGGGAAAATAGATAGAACATAATATAAATACAGGATAGATCTAGGAGCATCAGCAGCAGGTATTATATGTAGATTCCCCTCCTCTCCTTAGATGTTATGTGCTATAGATTAGGAGCAGTGTTCCCTCTAAGATGAGTTAGTGTGAGCTAGCTCACAGTTTTTTAGCCTCCAGCTCGCACATTTTTGTCTTAGTTCAGGAAGGATGGTTCCAGAGCAAACTAATTTGTACAGTAGCCAAATCGCTCGCTCACAACTTTAATGCCAGTAGCTCACAAAGTAGAATTTTTGCTCACAAGACTCCACAGTTTAGAGGGAACATTGATTAGGAGATCAAGATAGGATTTTGTATTTGATCTCTCTCTCTCTCTCTCTGTATATATATTCCCTTTTCTTCTTTGTATATGAATTTAGAAAATAAAAGTAAACTTAAAAAGGAGGGTGTTGTACTGATTCATGGGGTCAATCAATGGCTACTAATTATAGTGAGTAAAGGAAACCTCCATAGTTAAAAGTAGCAAACCTCTGAATACCAGTGCTGGGAGGCGACATCAGGGAAGGCCTTGACCTCTGTGTCCTGCTTGTTCAACTCTCAGAGATGCTGGTTGGCCACTGTGCAATAGAGGATGCTATAGGTTAGATGGATCACTGGTCTGATTGATATTTGTTTGTTTGTAGTCCACCTTTCTCACTGGGACTCAAGGCAGATTACACAGAGCGAGTCAATAGCAATCACAGATATGAGGGCCCAAGACCCTGAAGGGCTTTGTCTATGAAAAGCCAATGCAATTATAGAATCATTATAGATTTATAAAATTATAGAATTTTAAATTGATTTGTCTGTGTTTTAAATCATTTACTTCATTTTATCAATTGTAAAATGTATACTGTTTAGCAGTTTTGCAGAAGCCGCCCTGAGCCTGCCTCGGCGGGGAGGGCGAGGTAAAAGTTTAATAAATAAATAAATAAATAGAATCATAGGGTTGGAAGGGACCTCCAGGGTCATCTAGTGTAACCCCCTGCACAATGCAGGAAATTCGCAAATACCTCCCCCACCCCACCCCACCCCTCGTGACCCCTGCTCCATGCCCAAAAGAGGGCAAGAAAACCCCAAACGAACCACCCTCCAGGATCCCTGGCCAAACTGGCCTGGAGAACAATTGCTTTCTGAGCCTGGTAACTGATTTGGCAGGGTGCCTCGTAATTTCTTATTCCCTGTGCCCCACCCTACTAGCTGCTGGGGTCAGTATCAAAAGTTGCTGGGCAGTGTTCTACCATAAAACCAAATTCTGTGGCTGATCCCTGCTGCCATGAAATTGCTGAGTGGTCAGGTTAGAATGGATAAAAGGAAGTACTTCTTCACCCAAAGAGTGATTAACACATGGAATTCACTGCCACAGGAAGTGGTGGCGGCTACAAGCATGGACGGCTTCAAAAGGGAATTAGATAAGCATATGGAGTTGAGATCCATCAGTAGCTATTAGCCACAAGGTATAGATAGGGACTCTGGGGCAAGTGATGCTCTGTCATCTTGGTGCTTGGGGGGGGGGGGTCAACAGTGGGATGGCTTCTAATGTCCTGGCCCCACTGGTGGACCTCCTGATGGCACTGGTATTTCTGGCCACTGTGTGACACAGAGTGTTGGACTGGATGGGCCTTTGGCCTGATCCAACATTGGCATCTCTTGTGTTCTTATGTTCTTATCTCTAGTTCAGATTCATTCACTGAAAGTGAATGCAGGTGCTGTGTCCCTTGGGGTCTTAAACAGGAGCAAATGTACCTGCCCTAGGTGAGTGGGCAGTAGCAGATAAGGCCTATATATCCAGCTTGGAATGGGAAAGCTGGAGGATGAGGAAATTGATGTGACTATTTTTTTCGGGAGAAAAAGATTGACAGGGTTTAGTACAGAGGCAGGAAGTTATCGGCACACCGATCAACACACTCCAAATCAATCCCCCAGTCAGCCAAGAGCCTCCTTAGGATGCACGTACGGCAAAGGTTCTTTTAAGCGATTACCTTTGAGAGCTGTAGAATTGGTTGCCTTCCAGAAAGCATGGAAGAAACCATGCATTAAAACCTTGGGGATATCTTTAATTGGCCCCTGCAGACGGAAGGTGGTGGTAGGTGAGATGGTCCGTTTCTCAGTAGGTGCGAGACTGGGAAATCCAGCACAGGTAGAAATAGTGAGGATGAGCTTGGAATCAACCCGAGCAGAATTCATCGGGGTTATGTCTCCTCTTAAACATATGCCAATTGGCATATGTGGCTGCTGCTATGCTGGTCAAAACCTTCTGGTTCCTTTAACAAAGTGTTTAATACGCTGCACGATATTAAGCCTGGAACCAGCTTGCAATTGTATCAAGATGTTTACAGCCCACATTTCTACCTAATGGGGACCCAAAATAGCTTTTGACATTGTTTGCATCATCCCCATTTTATCCACACAACCACCACTCTGTGAGGTAGGTAAGGCTGAGATTGTGTGACTGGCCCAAAGTCCTCCTGAAAGCATCCATGGCAGACTGGGGCTTTGGACCTGGGTCTCCCAGATCTTAGTCCAACACTTTAATTGCTATACTACACTGGCTTCAAGTCTCAATCATGGAACAGGTAATAATAATGATCATATGGCATTGTGTGTAGAATAGCCAGGAGATCCTGAGATTGCCTGGCAGCCAGAAGTTCTAGCTCTTTAGCATTATGCACCACTAGGTGGTGAGACTTGCTTTTAAGGCAAGAGGCATTTCCGAGGTGGTTTGCCATTGCCTGCCTCTGCTTCACGATCCCGATATTCCTGGGAGGTCACCCTTCCAAATACTAACCGAGGTTGACCCTGCTTAGCTTCCGAGATCTGACGGGATCAGGCTAGCCTGGGCTATCCAGATCAGGGCAACTGAAATAGGTGCTATGATAGTATCTGTGTACACATACTAGTCCTTCTTTAATGCCAGTAGCACTTAATGAAGTGGAGTAGGTCCAGGCTAGCCCGATCCTGTCAGATCTCGGAAGCTAAGCAGGGTCGTCCTTGGCTAGTATTTGGAAGGGCGACCTCCAAGGGACACCTGAGCTATGATGTAGAGGCAGGCAATGGCAAACCACCTTGGAAACGCCTCTTGCCTTAAACGCCTTGCCACCTAGTGGTACATAATACTAAAGGAGCTAGAACTTCTGGCTGCCAGACAATCTCAGGATCTCCTGGCTATTCTACACACAGTGTCATACGATGATGATGATGACGATGAGTGGACTAGGATGTTTCTTTGCCAGAAGGCAGTAACTACAGTTCTGTATGTGATAGCGAACTGCAGTTCTATGACCAGTAATTCTGATGCCTGGAGAAGACTTCCAGTTTTAGCTCACTTGAGTGAGCTTGGGGAGTCTCTAGCTCTCAGGGTCGTTGGGGTATTCCTGAGTTTCTTGCCTTGCCACCTAGTGGTACATAATACTAAAAGAGCTAGAACTTCTGGCTGCCAGACAATCTCAGGATCTCCTGGCTATTCTACACACATAAGAACATAAGAACATAAGAGACGCCAATGTTGGATCAGGCCAAAGGCCCATCCAGTCCAACACTCTGTGTCACACAGTGGCCAGAAATACCAGTGCCATCAGGAGGTCCAGCAGTGGGGCCAGGACATTAGAAGCCCTCCCACTGTTGACCCCCCCCCAAGCACCAAGAAGACAGAGCATCACTTGCCCCAGAGCCCCTAGCTATACCTTGTGGCTAATAGCCACTGATGGACCTCTGCTCCATATGCTTATCTAATTCCCTTTTGAAGCCGTCCATGCTTGTAGCACCCACCACTTCCTGTGGCAGTGAATTCCATGTGTTAATCACTCTTTGGGTGAAGAAATACTTCCTTTTATCCGTTCTAACCCGACCGCTCTGCAGTTTCATGGAGTGCCCACGAGTTCTTGTATTGTGAGAAAGGGAGAAAAGTACCTCTTTCTTTACCTGCTCTTTCCCATGCATAATCTTATAAACCTCGATCATGTCACCCCTCAGTCGTCTTTTCTCCAAGCTAAAGAGCCCTAAGCGCTTTAACCTTTCCTCATAGGGAAAGTGTTCCAACCCTTTTATCATTCGAGTTGCCCTTTTCTGCACTTTTTCCAAAGCTATAATATCCTTTTTAAGGTGTGGTGCCCAGAACTGCACACAGTATTCCAAATGAGGTCTCACCATTGATTTATATAGGGGCATTATTATATTGGCTGATCTGTTTTCAATACCCTTCCTAATAATCCCCAGCATAGCATTGGCCTTCTTTATTGCAGTCACACACTGTCTCGACATTTTCAGTGAGTTATCCACTACAACTCCAAGATCTCTCTCTTGCTCAGTCTCTGCCAGTTCAGACCCCATCAATGTGTATTTATATTTAGGATTTTTGGCTCCAATGTGCATCACCTTGCACTTGGCCACATTGAACCCCATTTGCCATGTTGACGCCCACTCGCCCATCCTTGACAGATCCCCTTGGAGTGCCTCACAATCCTCACTGGTTTTCACCACCCTGAACAACTTTGTATCATCCGCAAATTTAGCCACTTCACTGCTTACTCCCATCTCCAAATCATTAATGAACAAGTTAAAAAGCAGTGGACCAAGTACTGATCCCTGCGGTACCCCACTGCTTACCACCCTCCACTGAGAAAATTGCCCACCTACACTCACTCTCTGTTTTCTATGAACTAGCCAGTTTTTGATCCATAAAAGGACTTGTCCTTCTATCCCATGATTTTTGAGCTTACTTAGGAGCCTTTGATGAGGAACTTTATCAAAAGCTTTCTGGAAGTCAAGGTAAATAATATCTATTGGATCCCCCTTGTCCACATGTTTGTTCACCCCCTCAAAGAACACTAACAGGTTAGTGAGACAAGATCTTCCCTTACAGAAACCGTGCTGAGTCTGCCTCAATAGGTTTTGTTCATCTATGTGCCTACTAATTCTTTCCTTAATAATGGTTTCCACCAATTTACCCGGTATCGACGTCAGACTGACTGGCCTGTAATTTCCCGGATCTCCTCTGGAACCCTTTTTAAAGATGGGAGTGACATTAGCTACCTTCCAATCCTCAGGAATGGAGGCAGATTTTAAGGAAAGATTACATATCTTTGTCAGGAGATCTACAAGTTCACATTTGAGTTCTTTCAGAACTCTCGGATGTATGCCATCTGGGCCTGGTGATTTTTCAGTTTTTAAGTTGTCTATCAGTTTTAGGACCTCCTCTCTCATCACCTCAATCTGACTCAGGTCTTCCAACACCCCTCCTGAAATCAGTGGTTCTGGAGTGGGCAAGCACTTCTCATCTTCCACAGTGAAGACGGAGGCAAAAAATGCATTTAGCTTCTCAGCCATTTCCCTATCATCCTTCAATACTCCTTTTACCCCTTGGTCGTCCAAGGGCCCCACTGCCTCCCTGGCTGGTTTCCTGTTTCTAATGTATTTGAAGAAAGTTTTATTGTTGGTTTTTACGTTTTTTGCTATATGCTCCTCATATTCCCTTTTTGCCTGCCTGACCTCAGACTTGCATTTTATTTGCCATAGCCTGTGTTCCGTTTTATCAGCCTCACTGTGACTAGCTTTCCACTGCTTAAAGGAATTCTTTTTACTTTTTACAGCCTCCATTACTCTGTTTGTTAACCATGCAGGCTTTTTCCTATACCTGTTTGTGCCTTTCCTAACCTGCGGAATATATATTTTTTGAGCTTCTAGGATCGTAGTTTTAAATAGATCCCAAGCTTCCCCAATTGTTTTGACCCTTTCTACTTTTCCTTTCAGTTTCCTCCCCACGTGTCCCCTCATATCAGAGAAATTACCCCTTTTAAAGTTAAAAATGGTTGTGTGAGTCTTTTTGGCCAATTCTCTATTTGTACAAATGATGAACTCAACAACATTATGATCACTGTTTCCAAGCGGTGCAATCACTTTTACATCTCTCACCAGGTCTTGAGTGTTACTTAGGACCAAATCAAGGATCGCCTCTCCCCTGGTAGGTTCCGTGACCATCTGCTCCATAGCACAGTCATTTAGAGTGTCTAGAAACTCAATCTCTTTTTCCCGACTAGAACACATATTGACCCAATCAATGTGTGGGTAGTTAAAATCACCTATTATTACACAGTGTTTTTGTCTAGTTGCTATCTTTAAGGCATTCATCATTTTATAATCCTCCTCTATCTTTTGATCTGGTGGGCGATAACAAACTCCCAGTGTTAAGTTTCCTTTTGGCCCCCCTATTTCAACCCATAGAACTTCCAGAAGCGAATCCAATTCACTTAGCCTCTCAATCTTTCTAGACTTTATACCCTCTCTGACATACAGAGCTACCCCACCTCCAACCCTTCCCCCCCTATCCTTCCGATATAATATATAACCGGGAATCACTGTGTCCCACTGATTTTCCTCATCCCACCAAGTTTCAGAAATACCCACAATGTCTATTTTTCCCTCCGACACCAAGCACTCCAACTCCCCGATTTTACCTCGGACACTTCTAGCATTTGTATAGAAACAGCTGTAATTTCCCTTACAAGTTAAGCCTGCATCCTTCCTCTTGCTATCTCGAGTCGTTGTCCGGCAGTCCATGTCACCAGCCATGGCCTCTGTGGACAATTTCAATCCACCTCCCTGTAGAAAAGCAACCGGTACCCCCTCACCTCTCTCAGATGAGCCAACCCGAACCAGAGACTTTTCATCTCCTGTCGGCTTTCCCCCAATATTCAGTTTAAAAGCTGCTCTGCCACCTTTTTGATTTTAAGTGCCAGCAGCCTGGTTCCTTCTCGGGACAAGTGGAGACCGTCTCGCCTGTACAGCTCCCTCTTGTTCCAAAAAGTATCCCAGTGCCTAACAAACCTGAACCCTTCCCCCCTACACCATCGTCTCATCCACGCATTGAGACTCCTGATCTCTGCCTGTCTCTCCGGCCCTGCGCGTGGAACAGGTAACACTTCTGAGAAGGCTACCTTGGAGGTAAGGTAATTTATTGTCTCTATCGGATTCTCCAGAATAAATACTAAATCATCTGCGTATGCTATGACTTTGAATTCTTCCCCCTGCACCCTTAAGCCAAGTGTTTGCTGATCTTTCCTTATCATATTATTCAATGTTTCTAAGGCAAATATAAATAATAAAGGTGAGAGCGGACACCCTTGCCTTGTTCCTTTTTGAATTTCGATATCTGCTGTCGTATCTCCAGTAATTCTGATGCCTGGAGAAGACTTCCAGTTTTAGCTCACTTGAGTGAGCTTGGGGAGTCTCTAGCTCTCAGGGTCGTTGGGGTATTCCTAGGCCTGCTGCCCTGAGTTTCTTTAAAGAAGGGATGGATAAAAAAAGGAGGCATCTCTAAACATCCCCGCCTAACAATCACACCCACAAACACATGGGGGGGGGGGGGTTGGCCCATGCTTAAGCACAGGTGGGTATCTTTAAGATTATAGCCACTAAAATTAAAAATAGTTACACTAGGGCTGTGGTCATACACACTAAATAATCCACTTTCAATGCACTTTCAAATTGGATTTTGCCAGTTCACACAGTAAAAATCCAGTTGGAAAGTGCATTGAAAGTGGATTATTTAGTGTGTGTGACTGAAGCCTTGTAAGACTTTTCTGGTCCAGAAGCTATTGTGCATCAAACCTACTGGCTGCTGCAGTCCAAAAGCAAGGCTCAAACTTTCTCTTCCTCCACCACCAATATTCAGTGGCTGAACTTACTTTATTGTGGTGGTTTGCAGGCATAGTGCCAAGAAAAATCTCTAGTGGTATCATTCTGCCTGGCCTGCTGCCCCTACAAAGCCTCCAAGCAAGTTGGAATCTGCTTTCCATCTGCCATCTTGAAGACATCTGTACTTATTCCATACTGAAATTCCAACATTCTATGATTTAATGCTATTGTTAGTGACAGTGTTTGGTATAGTGGTTAGAAGTGTGGACTCTAATCTGGAAGAACCAGGTTTGATTCCCCACTCCTCCACATGCAGCTGCTGGTGTGACCTTGGGTCAGTGAAAAGTTATTCCACAGCTGCTCTCTCACAAGCAGTTCTTGAAAGAGCTCTCTCAGCCTCACCTACCTTACAGGGTGTCTGTTTTGGTGAGGGGAAAGGAAAGGATATTGTAAGCGGCTCTGAGACCCCAAGTGAAGGGTGGGGTATGTATCCAACCTCTTCTTCTTCATTGATCTTTCATTCCCTTTTTGTAATTCTGTCCAAGCAAGATATTATCATCCCCACCCTAGTAAAATATTAAGAGAGCACATGCTATGCGACATCCACGCAACAGGACTGCTACAATGAAAAATGCCTGGCTCCCACCCTATAGATGTGCATCAAGGGCACTCTAATAATGCTATGAGCTGCCATTTCAGGCAAGTTTTCGAACTCGTTTCAGCCTTGTCTTTCTTTTCTGTTTTGAGTCATTCGTCACGCCATTGGCGACCTCTGTTGTGCACGCAGCTCAGTCCGCATTTTGCTGTCCTCCTGTAGCTACATGTCCCTATCCACGTCTTCTCCTTCTTCCTCCTCTTCTTTAACCTGGGATCCCCAGGTAAATTTGCAGACAGGCTAAATTAAGATGCCCTCCCTCAGGCCCAAACAGGGGCAAAAAAAAAACCCCAACAACAACCCTGCTGCAAGACAATGAGCAAGAGATGAGGAAAGGCTCCCCATTCTTCTCCCTGGATCCCAGGAGCTATACCTTGGCAAGCATCTGGCAAAGCTATTCATCAATCACCCGCACCTCCGAAGGGAGAAAAAGGGGTCTGCAGCTGGTTAGCAGCTCGGAGCCATTCTGCTACATTCCACTCCCTCCCCCCCTTTCCCTTCCACCAGGTAATGGGATGGGGAGAGGGTTACGGCTGTCCTGATTCTTCCCCATCTGCTGCCAAGAAAGATAGAGCGGCGAATCCAATATTTGCTCTCGCTGGGAGCGAGAGATAATCAGCCCAGATGCACCGCTCCAGAGTACAGCCTGCTAGCTGTCATGTCACGAAGCAAAGGAGAACACGGGCTAATGCCACTGTAATATTGCAGCTTTCACACTAAAAGTTCCTCTCTTCTCCTTTTTCAGCTCTTGCTGTAGCCTCTGGTTACTCAGCATGGGCATGCAGGGCAGGGCTTGGCCATCCCTCAGCCACCTCTTCACTGTTAAGGGCTGGCATTTCAGGGGTCAGGAACGTCTTCCCGGTGCAGATTGGCACATGTGTTTCTCATTAAAGAACTTTCAAAGACCGGTCATCTGTTAACCCACTTGATGGGTTTGCAAGCAGTTGCTCAAAATCAGGGCTGTGCATATTGAACGATCCTGCACAGTTATGGAATCAGGTGGTAGTGAGTATACTGAGAATCTGTACCCCAAGACTCCTAGATTTCTTGTTTACATTACGTTTCTAGCCCTCATGTGTGCCAGTTTGGTGTAGTGGCTAGGAGCACGGACTCTAATCTGGGAGAGCCGCGTTTGATTCCCCCTCTTCCACATGCAGTTGCTGGTGTGACCTTGGGTCACTTACAAGTTCTTTCAGAGCTGTTCTCTCAGGAGCAGTTCTGGAAAGAGCTCTCTCAGCCCCACCAACCTCACAGGGTGTCTGTTGTGGGGAGGAGAAGGGAAAGCAGATTGTAATCCACTCTGAGACTCCTTTCAGTATTGAAGGTAAAGGTAAAGGTTCCCTTGCTCAAAAGCCGGTCAAATCCGACTCTAGGGTTGCAGTGCTCATCTCAGTTTCAAAGCCGAAGAGCCAGCGCTGTCCGAAGATATTTCTGTGGTCATGTGGCCAGCATGACTAAACACCATGGCGCACGGAACGCTGTTACCTTCCCACTGAAGTGGTACTTATTTATCTACTTGCAATTTCTTGCTTTCAAACTGCTAGGTTGGCAGGAGCTGGAACTAGAGACGGGAGCTCACTCCGTCATGCGGCACACTCGGGTCTCGAACTGCTGAATTACCAACCTTCCACAGCTTGCAGTTCAGTGTCTTAACCACTTGAGCCACCGCAGCTCCTCAGTAGTGAAGGGCGGGGTATAAATCCAATCTCCTCCTCCTCCTATTGAAAAGTCCTGGTGAACACTCAAGTCAAAGAGGAGATGAAGGGCTAAACTGCATGTAACGCTGAGGATTCATAATGGGATCCCAAAAGACAACCCAGGAGCCACGTAGTGTGAACTGGAGCCATGGTGCTGAGCTGCTCAACCATTCAGAAATGTCCCCCTCCTAGGCTACTTCAAAGTCAAAGCGGGGGGGGGGGGGAGGGGGGGAGGGGCACGCTATCAAGAATCCCAGATCTCATTTTTTTTTAATGAGTTACTAATCCTCATGGTTGTAATTATCTGTCTTTTCTCTTCCATAGCTCAAAGCAAGCCAGATGGGAAAGTTAACCTTCCTCCTCCTCCGTTGTTACTAGGTTGCCAGCTCTGGGTGGGGAGATACCTGGAAATTTGGGTGGTGTCGCCTGGGGAGCACAGGGGTTGGGGAGGGGAGGGACCTCAGCAGGGTACCATGCCAGGGAGTCCACCCTCCAAAGTAGCCCTTTTCTCTGTCGTGGTCATCTGGAGATCCATTGCAATAGCGGGAGATTTCCAGGTGCCCCTTGGAGGTTGGAAACCCCAATCATTACCGATCAATATATTCCCCCTCAACTGATTTTTGCAGCTGGAATACACATCTGGACATCCAGTCAAGGCTCCCAGCATCATGTGTGGCTTGGTCCTAGTATTCCCAGGGATTAGAAGAGGGACTACCATGAATACTTCTTTGCCCTTCACATGCCTTTCAGAGGGAAAAGAAATTATGCAGAAAAAAAGCAAACATGTAAACACTAAGTAATTTGCATACATCGTGCAAGAACTTCTTATTTCTTGGCGCAGAGCATCTATTTATTTGTTTGTCTGAGAGCACAATGGCTGTATTGGGGACTTTTGGAAGCTACCCGTTATGGGCTTGTGCTGCTCCGGGAATTTTCTGCAGCTTGGAAAAGTAAATGTGACTAGCCTGCCGGGATGGTTGAATCCATCTGTTGCAGCCCTGTGCTGTCCAATGAATCTTCATAGCCTCAGGTGAGGGACATTCTTGGTCTGCCTGCCCAAGGCCCTTCTACCTGCCCACGCTGTGGACCAACCCTCGGCCTTGTGTGCTAGGCTATTGAGCTGTGGCCCCCTCCCCAAGGCGCCGCTAGCCTAGCTCTTCTGCATAACACAATTTCTGGTGAATCAAAAGGAAAAAGGAGACAGGAACAGGAAGGAGGTGTCCCTATTTAGCTGGGTTATTTTCCCACTGGCCCAGTGACCCAGATAATTCAACCTCTGGTTTTGAATGAAAATGTTGCCAGGGACCACTTCGTGTCACCCCGGCTGGCCGAAGTACTGGCACTTCTGTTCGTGAGCAACGGCCGCGGCTCCTTATCGAAGTGTCTGCTCTTGTGTGTGTGTGTGAGCGTGGCCAGAACTGCAGTGGTGAAACCAGCTGTCTCTCAGAAGGCCTGGTTCTTGTGGGAGCAGCTGCAGTCTGGCTCCTTCCACAGCTGACGTGGAACTGTGAGGAGCTTCACATTGCAGGCTCCCCCCTCACAAGTTTTCGGCTCGGCACAGTAGCTTCTTGTTGGAGCGGGTCCTCTGTGAGTGGGGGGGGGGGGATTCACACTTGATGTTTTGAATGTGGGTAGAAAAGCCACCCCAGTGTGAATTAATGAAAACGTCTTCGGACAGCGCTGGCTCTTCGGCTTTGAAACGGAGATGAGCACCGCAACCCTAGAGTCGGATTCAACTGGCTTTCGAGCAAGGGAACCTTTACCTATAAATGGCAAATGGTGCATGCCCAAAAATTGACTCTGTTCCTCCACATTCTGCACAGAAGCAGTGCTCAGGGAAGGACTAGGCCCATGCTTAGAGTTGCCAACCCCCAGCTGGTAGGGGGTGATCTCTGGTGACAGAGATCAGTTCACCAGAGAAAATGGTCACTTTGGAAGGTGGACTCGATGGCGTTGAAGTCCCTCCCCTCCCCAACCCCCCCCCTCAGGCTCCACCCCCCAAATCTCCAGGTATTTCTCAGCCCGGTGCTGGCAACTCTACCGATGCTTCTTATTAAATATTATGTATTAAATATTTCTCCTCCAACCCCACAAAATAGGTTCTCAGCCTTCAATGAAAAAGTAGTCATTGGGGCCACTCCACATATTGTTGCCTGTATCCAGGGGTCATTTCCTGCAGGAGCGCACAAGAGCGGAGCTCCAGCAGTAAAGGGCCCAGGGGGTGGGCACATGCAACAAACCCCACCCCCTGCTCCCAGCAGCCCTCAGTCAGAGCAAGAAGCAGCCAGGTAAGTTGCAGAGCCCCCCCCCCCGACCCTCCGGCCCAAAACAGTCCAGTGGCACCTTTAAGACCAAGTTTTATTCAGGTACAAGCTCTCCCTCCTCTGTGAGGACAGATCTGCACGTTCCCCCCCCCCCAATAGCTAGGAATCCAAAACAGTCCAGTGGAGCCTGAGCGGTGGGTGTTGTCTTCTGACACACTTCCGGTGATGTCAGGGGGTGTGGCATATGCAAATGAGTTGTGCTAATGAGTTATGCTAATGAGCTCCTTCACCTCTTTTTCTACGAAACGACCCCTGCCTGTATCTGTAGGACATAATGGATTTCCAGACATGCTTGTCTCAGTGTCACCTATCATTTTAGCTGTGCACAAGGAATCTTGTGCCTTGTTCTCATTGAGGTGGTAAACTTTTGTCTGGGCTGTATATCAAAGTGGATGCTCCCATGACTGAATGTTCCTGTGCCCGCCCCCCACATGGCAGGGGAAAGGGTTCTAGTCTAGGTTTCTCCTTGATTTGCTGGTTTTCTAGATGTGGAGATTGGGGGGGGGGGTTTAGAAAAGCATGCAAGCATGAATCTCACCTGTACACTGAACACTTAGATAGAGTTTTACCCCCTCAGGGGGAACTTGACATCAGTTGTACACCTAAAAATGTAAAATGTGATTTGGCTGTTAAAGCTGGAATAGTACCCATTGTTCAGGACACAGGGTTTCCATTGAAAATGGCATCCCTGTGTTAACTTCTCCCCACAGTCCCTTGCATGGTTCAGAATTCTTTACCCTGCATTGTGAAGTTGTGCATTTCCCTACTCCAGTGGCTGCAAAAAATATGAAATGTGGGTGGAGAAATGCAAAATGTGAAGCTGTTACACCACAAGGGTTATGCTGATGCTTCAAATTATGGGGCAGAACCGAATGCAAAGGAGCCAGCCGGCTTTGGTGGTAGCCCCATGTCCCCAAATGAGCACAATGGTTCTCTGAGCCTTATATAAAGTGGTCAAGGGCCAGATGACCATAGACCCGAGGGCAATGTTTGCAAAACTGCTTTTGACCCTCGGGGCTAATAGCACTCCTAATAACACTCTCCTGACAGTAAACGTCATTGACTAGAATGGGGCCTACTTCTGAGTCGATCTGCTGAGGATCGCAATCTCTCCTTAGCCAGTGGCACCGACTGGCTTTGTTATCTATCTGTTCTTTTTGACTGCCTTGTCTGTTTTGGAGTTTTACACATTTCTAGCCCCTGGGTTAAATTGCATTGTCACATTTGCAGTATGGTCTGTGTAACTTCAGCATTGTTCCATTATCGCGCGGCAAAAATTCATTTTACAGCTGTGATATAATCAGGAACCGAGTGCTGTGTGTTCTTGGGCACCTTAGGGAATATCCACATGTACAGGACAGAAGAATCTTCTGTGGTGCAGAAAGAGAGAGCCCTCGTAAAACTTCCTGTATGTAAGATTATAAGGGGAGAGTCAAAAGCTCTGGGAAGCCATCTCTGGAGTCTGCACAATTTAATACTGGATCCACACACACACACACCCCGAATATAGATTTGTCAGATTCAGAATGTGAACTCTCAGGAAAAACATAATTTGGGGTTGCGAACTCCAGGCTGGGAAATTCCTAGAGATTTGGAGGTGGAACCTGGGGGGAGGGGCCTCAGGGGGTACAATGCCATAGACGCCACCCTCCAAAGCAGCCATTTTCTCTAAGTGAACTGATCTCTGCAGTCTGGAGCAGCGTTCCCTCTAAGCTGAGTTAGTGTGAGCTAGCTCATCGTTTTTTAGCCTCCAGCTCACACATTTTTGTCTTTGCTCAGGGAGGAGGGCTCCAGAGCAAACTCATTTATGCAGTAGACAAATTGCTCGCTCACAACTTTAATGCCAGTAGCTCACAAAGTAGAATTTTTGCTCACAAGACTCCACAGCTTAGAGGGAATGTTGAAGATTGTGGCCAGAAGATATCCAAGGTCCACCTGGAATTAAATGTCCTGTGCATTCAAATGTGGAATGTGTTGCTAGATTTGGGTATTCCGAATATAAAATTCGGAATTTAGATACTTTGAATTTTAGTCCCGCTTAATGGACTATCCGTACAACACCCTGGTGTATAAGCACTACACAATACAGGGAATGGGATCCTCCTCCGCAGACAGGCTGTGGTCAGACAAGATATTAGATCCCACTTCGTTGCTGTTGCCCTGCAGATTTGCAATGCTCCCTCTAAGCTGTGGAGTCTTGTGGGCAAAAATTCCACTTTGTGAGCTACTGGCATTAAAGCTGTGAGCGAGCAATTTGGCTACTGTGTAATTTAGTTTGTTCTGGAGCTAGTTTGGTGTAGTGGTTAAGTGTGTGGACTCTAATCTGGGAGAACCGGGTTTGATTCCCCACTCCTCCACTTGCACCTGCTGATGTGACCTTGGGTCAGTCACAAGCTCTGGCACAGCTGTTCCTGAAAGAGCAGTTTGTGTCAGAGCTCTCTCAGCCCCACCCACCTCACAGGGTGTCTGTTGTGGGGAGGGGAAGGGAGAGGAGTTTGTAAGCCGCTCTGAGACTCCAAGTGAAGGACGGGGTATAAATCCAATCTCTTCTTCTTCTTCTTCTTCCTTCCTGAGCTGAGACAAAAATGTGTGAGCCAGAGGCTAAAAAACGGTGAGCTAGCTCACACTAACTCAGCTTAGAGGGAACACTGGTTCAGACAGCAACATCTGCCTCCTGGCCCCTGGTCATTGGCACCCCATATTCACCTGTCTTCGAGCTGAAGTTCCTAAGCACTGGGGGAAGTCTGGTCTTTACTGATCATCACAGACTCGCCCTGCATTTCGGGATGTGTGATCACTCCACAGTGAAATGTGGCTGTGCACAGAGTTCAATCTGGCCACCAGAGTTCCGTCTAAGCTGAGTTAGTGTGAGCTAGCTCAGAGGCTTTTTTTAAGCCTCTGGCTATTTTTGTCTTAGCTCAGGAAGGATGGCTCCAGAGCAAACTAATTTATGCAGTAACCAAATTGCTTGCTCATGACTTCGATGCCAGGAGCTCAGAAAGCAGAATTGTTTGCTCACCAGACTCCACAGCTTAGAGGGAGCATCGCTTCCAGCTCTGGCTTGGGAAATTCCCAGAGGTTTGGGGGCAGAGCCTGGGGAAGGAAGAACAAGTGGGGATAGGATTCTCCAAAGCTGCCATTTCCTCCAGGGAACCGGTCTTTGTTGCCTGGAGATCAGTTGTAACTTTGGGGGGATCCCCATTCACCACCTGGAGGTTGGCAACCCTGGCGGAGCCCAGCAGACCCTGCAGCTCTGTCAGCCCAGAGGGAGCCGTGTGACTCAGCAGGTGAGCCAGTCTGCCCCAGCTGTGATGGGCAACCTGTCTTTCAAAAACATCTGCCTGCCATGACAGACCTCCAGGCAGGCTTTTGTGAAACCCCAGAACTTAGGGTTGCCAGCCCCCCCCCGGCCACCAGTGGGGGGTGGGGGTGGGGTAGAGTCACCATCTCCAGGTTGGGGATCTCCTGGAGATTTGGGGGTGGAACCTGGGGAGGGCAGGGACCTCAGTGGGGTACAAGGCTGTGGAGTCCACCCTCCAGAGCATCTGTTTTCTCCAGGGGAACTGATCTCTGTTGTCTGGAGAGGAGCTATAATTCCAGGTAGGGTTTCCAGGTTCCCTCCCTGGCCATCAGTGGGGGATGCGGGGGTAGGGTTGCCACATCCAGGTTGGGAAACTCCTAGAGATTTGGGGGTGGAGCCTGGGGAGGACAGGGACCTCAGTAGGGTACAATACCATAGAGTCCACCCTCCAAAGCATCCATTTTCTCCAGGTGAACCGATCTCTGTAGTCCGGAGATGAGCTGTAATTCCAGGGTATCCCCAGGTCCCACCTGGAGGCTGGCATCCTTACCAGAACTTCAAGGATAGCGCTCTAAAACTGCTGCTCTGCTATATTATCTGCATTCCAACATTCCTCCTACTTATTGTCCTATTGTCCGTCTTTCTGATGTACTTTACTGGACCTGGCGGCTTCTCTTTAAGGGGGTGATAAAGCTGAAATTGTCCTAGCCTCTGCCCCGGCATGCCCATTGCTCCTTTCCCAAAATGTTTTGCCACTGGCCTTCTGTTCTTTCTGACATATTTGTTCATTAGCAGCGGAATACAGATTGCCGTGGAAGGGGTCTCAGGGCAGCGCTGCCGGCTGGCTGGCGTGCCATTAACGTCATGGCACACGCTCCTGGCATCTGGGCAACGGTGGTATTGAGTTTCTTAATGGCCTTGGGATGCAGATGGAAACAAGCCATTATGTACATTAAGTCTGAAGGATGGCCTTTAAAATCAGCAAGGCCAATATAAGGAAGAAGGAGGCCTTTGATTGAATAAGCATCATAATCCTTGGGCTCTCCACTGCAGATTGTGCAGTTCGAGTAATCATAATGTTAAGAGCCAGTCACAGAAATTCTCCCATCTCAGGCAAGGGAGCTGTTTCATTTGCCATTTGGTATCTGGGATGCTGCTGGCAGGCATGTTATTCTGTTCACTGCCAACTTGTGCATGCCACTCTGTAGAGGCACATGGGCTTGCGTTCTTGCTCACTGCCTGCCGGTGTGTCCAGGGTTCTGCAACAACATACATTTCCTTGGATTTATTCCCCAGGGATTGCTGCTGGATCATCACACATTTGGCCCCCCTGGCCTCTTGCCCTTCCTCAGACCTTGCTCCAGGTTATAGCTGATGTTATGAGACCACAGGAACGAATCCACCCCAAATAGGCTTGTCAAGTCCCCCCAGGGGGTGGGGAAAACCCCACGCTAGAGGCCCGTTCCCCGCTGCCGCCGGATCGCGGCCCGGGGGGAACTCCACCCCAATGTGCACGTCACCAGGAAGTGATGTGACCATGACGGGCACGCTGGGAGAGGGGCCACGGTCATCCGAGGGAAAACTCTATGTTTTTCCCTCGGATGGTGGTGGCCCCGCCCCCAGCGTGCCCTGCGTGGTCACGTCACTTCCTGGTGATGTGGATGCAACATGCTTGCGCTTCTGGATCAGCCCAGGAGTCCCCCACTTCAGGAGAATGGGGGGATTTGGCAACCCTAACCCCAAATGATTCCCACGTGCACATGAACACATTCACATTTCTCCTATCCCTACTCAGATGCAGAGAATGATAACTAAATATAACATGGCCAAATCTCAGGTAACTTCACAGCAAGTTAAAAGTGTGGGGAAATAAGTCAGAGATACACAGATATAATATCAAAGCAACCCTTAGAGGGAGCCAAACTTGCAGAAAGGAAAAATAGATGCAAAAGAAGAAGAAGAAGAAGAAGAAGAGGAGGAGGAGGAGGTGGTGGTGGTGGTGGAGGAGGAGTTTGGATTTATCCCCCGCCCTTCACTACCCAAAGGTGTCTCAGAGCGGCTTACAAACTCCTTTCCCTTCCCCTCCCCACAACAGACACCCTGTGAGGTAGGTGGGGCTGAGAGAGCTCTGACAGAAACGGCTCTTTTTCAAGAACAGCTCTTTTCAGAGCTACAGCTTGCCCAAGGCCATCCAGCCAGGTGCAAGTGGAGGAGTGGGGAATCAAACCCGGTTCTCCCAGATTAGAGTCCGTGCACTTAACCACTACACCAAACTGGCTCTCAATACAAACATGCAAGTGACAAAACTAAGAATGCAGAAAAGTCTAAGATCTATGAGGGCAACAGGGCTTTCGATGTGGTGGCTCTCATGTTATGGAATGTCTGCTCAGGGAGATTCATTCACCCCCTTGGCCATGCATGCATGCACACAGATTTGGCCATTACTCACTCTGGGAGATGCATGTCCCCCTAGATGCTCATTCACCAATCCGTCTTTTCCCTAGAACTTTGGTTCACATTAATTCTTTTGTTGCGGTTTTATTTTTCATTTTGGAAGTCACTTTGTGTAATGGCTTTTTGTAGAAAAGTGACTAAGAAATTTAATTAATAATGAGGGACCTGTGTAGTGTGTAGGTTTCAGTTACCCAGAACAGCCTCCAAAGAGGTCATCCTTTTCACTGTTAGATGTGATGATTATTATCTATTCTGTTAACAGGAAATTCCTAATTAACCTGAATTTAATATGCCACTGGACATGACGTCCAGAATGAATACAGATGTTCTCTACTGCTGCATTATAATCATTTGAAAACTGCAGGATAGAAACACCTACAAAATATATCAGGGCTGGCAGAAAACAATCGACTTGATAACCTAGCCCTTCTTTAAAGCAGCTGCAGCATCTCTTTTATCCCTGAGCTGCTAATTCTTTTTTGTATTTTTCCACTATTGTCTCACTTTAGTGCTAGCAACAAAAAGAAGGAATGGAGGGATCCATTTTCTCCAGGGGAACTGAGCTCTGTAATCTGGAGGTGAGATGCAATTCTGGGAGATCCCCAGGCCTCACCTGGAAGTTGGCACATCTAGTGGTGTCATCAGAGTAATCAGTTTCTTATTTTTTAGTACTGAGTCTTTTCTGCCTTTTGTGTATGAAGAAACATCTGATAATGTGTGACTGCCCTTGTGGTCAGAGGTGTTACAGCCTGGGCCACATTATTATTATCATATGGCATTGTGTGTAGAATAGCTAGGAGATCCTAAGGTTGTCTGGCAGCCAGAAGTTCTCACTCTTTCATGTTATGTACCACTAGGTGGCAAGCTAGACTTGTTTTTTTAGGCAAGAGACATTTCAGAGGTGGTTTGCCATTTCTGGCCTCTCTGTCATGACCCTGGTATTCCTTGGAGGTTGCCCTTCCACTAGCTGAGGCCGAACCTGCTTAGCTTCCAAGAACTAATGGGGTCAGGGCTAGCCTGAGCTATCCAGATCAGGGCTCCAGGCCATGTTAAAGCACTAGTATGCACTCGATAAACTACTAACCCCCTCATTCCACCGAGACCTAACTTTTCTTAAGTAGACTCAACTTGAAACATGGCTTGTGTAGAGAGAGAGAGAGAGAAACCTTCCTAGGGTTGCCATCTTCTAGGTGGAGGCTGGACTTCTCCTGCAATTACAATGGATCTCCAGACTACGAAGGTTAGTTCCCTTGGAGAAAATGGGAGCTTTGGAGGCTGGAATCTGCAGCGTTAGCTGAGCTCCCTCCCCCCTCCAAATTCCACCCTCTCCAGCACCTTCCCCAGATCCCTAGGAATTTTGCAAGCAGGAGTTGACCGTCCTACCTGCTCTTCAGATACAGTTTTACTTCATCCTTATGGGGTAATTTAGCAAAATTATGATGTTAAAGAAGTAAGGTTCCCAGCTAGGGGCTGCTAGCTCTGGATTTGGAAATTTCTGTAGATTTGGGGGTGGAGCCTGGGGAGGGCGGAGTTTGGTGAGCAAAGGGACCTCAGTAGGGTACAACACCCTAGGGTCCACCCTCCAAAGCAGTCATTTTCTCCAGGGGAAGGAATTGGACCTCAAGAAAGTAATAATTTGGGGAGATCTCCAGGCCCCACCTGGAGGTTGGCAACTCTATCTGCAGTTGCAGGGAAAGTCTCATCCCTTTAGTATAGGCTTGATGGTTACATGCCAATAAAGGTAATTGGATTGGGTTGGATTGGCTTAGTGGGATGTTACTTACCAGACGGTTCTATTTCCCTACAAGTTATGAAAAGCTTCAGCTGCCCTTTTCCCACAGTTCTCGGGCTCCACCCCCAAAATCTCCAGGTATTTCCCAGCCTGGAGCTGGCAGCCCTACATGTTACATTGAATGCATGTCCAGATGAACATGTGATTGAAATCACAGATATTTCCAGTTGCTGGTCTCTGGTTTCTTTTGTAAACTGAACACATGTTCACTCCTTCTTACAAACAGATGTAGCAGATGAACGCAAGGCTCCTACACTCTGTTGCGTGAACAGGGCTACAGAGTCGTGACGCTGGCTCACTGATTTCTTTTGTTCACTATCCAGCCCGAGGAAGAGCTCCGTGGAACTCTTTTCTGAATGCCAGCCCAGTGGAACTTGGTTCTGAGCAAACTTGCTTAGGATTGCTCTGCTCCCTTTTCCGAATGCTGCTGGGACTCCGGCTCAGGACATTTATTAATTATGCATTGTTTATTTATAATGCATTGTTTGTTATTTATTCCTTTACTAGGAATAAGGCCCGTTGTGGAAATAAATACAACGAGATCTAGAAAGAGGCTCTGGTAGAGTGCTCTGGCTTTGGGCAAACAGTGTCAATTTGCTGTGGCGACCTCAGCAGGGAATAATGACAGTGTCCACTGTTTTCTCCAGAGGAACTGATCTCTGCTAACTGAAGAGCAGTTGTAATTTTGAGTGACCTCTAGCCCTCACCTGGAGATTGGCAACAATTGTTACCCAGGACGAAATGGCTGGTTTGGAGGGTGGAGTCTATGGCATTGTACCTGTCTGAGGTCCCACCCTTCCTCAAACCTCACTCTCTTCCGCCTCCATCCCTCAAATCTCCAGGAATTTCCCATCTGGAGTTGGCAACCCTATCAGGACTGGCCCCAATGTGTTTTCTCCCAAAGGCCAAAATAGGTGACAGGACCAAGCTTAGTTGCCTACCAACAGGCACTGAGGGAAAAGTAGGGTTGCAGCTGTAAGGAGGGAAATACCTGGAGATTTGGGGGGTGGATCCTGTGGAGGGCAGCATTGGGCGGGGGG
>NW_015170279.1:1064383-1102651 GCF_001447785.1 Gekko japonicus
ACAGCTTGTTTGGAGGGTGGGGTCTATGGCATATCTGTCTGAGGTCCCCCGCTTTCTCCTCCTTCTCAGACCCCACCCTCAGCAGGCTTCATCCCTAAAATATCCTGGAAGTTTCTAACTTGGAGTTGGCAACCCTACGTCCTTTCCAGGCATCCATCAGCCTACCTTTATCTGCCTGCCTGTCTTCAGGTTTACATCCCCACACACACAGCCTCTGCCTAAGGAAAGGGCAGTCTTTCCCTGCAGTGGAAACCAAAGCAGCTGACATCATTCTCCTCTCCCCCGTATGATCCGCACAACAACCCTGTGAGGTATGTTAAGGTTGAAAGTGTGTGAATGGTCCATAACCCCCCAGGCAGCTTTTAAAACATGAACCTGGGACCTGCACACCATCTGTGGCAGTAATGGGGTGACTGCTGGCACCTTTTCCTATCATTTTTTGCCTTGTGGTATTCTGCTTGTGGTGTGATCTGTCTTTTTTGTGGTGTGGCATGATTGTGTTATTGGGTTTGTTTCTTTTGAAGGGGAAGTGATGTGTTGTGAGTGAGGACATATTTTACCTCAGAATACAGTAGGTCCCATATGCGACAATTCCAACTGTCTTGTGGGGGGGGGGAATTTGAGGTGTGGAATGGAGTGAAGTCCAATCAGTTTCCATATGCAAATGACCTTGAAACGCTGGCCCAATCAGAGAAGAGTAGGCTGAAGCGGCCCAGCCGTAGAAGCCCCTTCCCTGCGTTCAGTCTGCAGAGGCCCAGAGCAGACTGAGCAGACTGAACCGGCGGGGGCTGACGTGGGCGGGACTACACAAAGCAGCCAGTGAACCCAGCCAGCGTCTTCTGACTGACAGTTCAAGCTTCCAAACACTGTTGGTGTACATTGGAATGTTGGGCCCCACTATGGCTTTATATATAAGGGAGAGATGATTTTTTTTAAAAAAATGATGCATTGTTATTGCATTATTCCTCTAACTTTGGAGCATTGCGGATAATGTCAAAAAGGGCCCCACGGGGATACAATTCTACACGTGTAAAATAGCGAGGGGAAAGGGTAGCAAGCTTTTGTGGCAGACAGTATGACTCCAGCAAGGTGTGAGCCTCCAGATATTCTAGTCTTAGAAATTAAACACTGCACTGAGATGTAAACTGCTGTTGTCTCTAAACGCAGCTGTGTTGGTGTGTGACAAAGACCCAGAAGGGATCTTGGGCGTGTTGGGCAGGAAGGGGCTGCTGGAAGGAGGGCTCGCCAGCCCCCCTCCCTCTAAACTTACCTTGCCTTAACCTGGATGGTCCAGGCTAGCCTGATATGATCAGATCTCAGAAGCTAAGCAGGGTCGGCCCTGGTTAGTGTTTGGATGGGAGACCACCAAGAAGGTCCAGGGTTGCCACGCAGAGGCAGGCAATGGCAAACCACTTCTGTTTATCTTTGGCTTTGCAAACCCCACAGGGGCCACCAGTGGGCCACTATGCAGGAGTCCCTCTAGCCAGGGGTCATTTCGTAGAAAAAGAGCTAGGGGAACTCATTAGCATAACTCATTAGCATATGCCACACCCCCTGACATCAGGGGCCCGGCGGTGGACCTGCAAGGCCAGCGGGAGTGCGAGGAAGCCCCGCTAAGGCCCTCCCTGGCCCCAGGCAGGCAGGGGTGGGGAGAGGCGGGGAGGAAGCAACTTACCCTCCCTCTTCTCCTGCCTCCTCCTGGCTGAATGAGGGCCGGAAGTGGGGCGGCCGGAAGCAGGGGGCGGGGCTTCGTCATGTGCCCCGCCCCCTGCACCTCACCCGGGGGAACTGCGTTCCCCCGCGTTCCCCCCCGAAATGACCTCTGCCTCTAGCCCAGAGAACTTGTCCATGTGGAAGAGCAGACACTGAATCACTAACTCACTTCTTCTTTGGTTGTGGTTTGTTTTCCGCTCCAAGGGATTCCTTTGTAACACCTCTTGTTGCCAAGTCTCCTATCTGCTCGCCTGATTTTCATCTTTTATTCCTCTTGGCTGGTAGCGATAAGGGAGTTACACTCTCTGTAGTTAAATGGACTTTTGCTGTTCTTAAAGTTAGGAGCCTGCATGTATCATCTAAACCCAGGGACTGAATTCTTTTTTTCCCTTTTCTTTCTTTATTTTAAATATTTAATAAGTTGGGGGCTGTTGTTTTTTAATTCAGCCATGTGCTTTGGCACATAGGTGCCCGGATTTCTGAACAGAGCAGGAAAACCCAGAGGGATCGCCATAAGACAACTGCACCTTGATGGCACTTTCCACCCTGAAACTTCCCTCATCTTCAGCCTTCTCCTCTGAATGCAGAATTTTCAGTCTATATTCACCACTGCTAGTTCAGATATATTTGATTATAGCCTGTGCCAGTGAACACATGCAGAGCATCTCTCACATAGCAATTACATACAACCAGCTGGGGTTGCCAGCTGCCCGGAGGAAAATATGTCCTGTTCTTTCACCAGGTGGTGTTTCTTACCTCCATGCCAGGAGTAGCTTCATCTGCTCATTTCCACGCATTAAGTCTCTATTAAAGGGGGGGGGGGGGACCGGGACATTTTTCTTCAGACCTGCTGGTGACCCTTGCCTTGAAACCCCATCCCTTGGAGGAGGCAGGAGAGAGCACAGCAGAGATCGTGTTCTTATGCTGCTCTGAACACGAGCTCTTCTTTTAAGCCCAGCCCACACCACCCTTTGCTACCAGCGAGCATCCGGCTCCGACGGAACTCAGCCTACTCCTTGCCATCAAGGACAGCTACAGATTCTTCACCTCCCCTCCATTTCAGACAGTTTTCTACAAACAAACACCATTTTTAATATCTGTCCTTCTTTATGCCAATAAAAGGTATTTATTGTATATCTGTCCTTCATCTTTTGTTTTGTTGACTGCGAGCTTGTACACACGCGTATCCCAATCTTAATTTATCCCACCTACCTCACAGGGTGTCTGTTGTGGGGAGGGGAAGGGAAAGGAGTTTGTAAGCCGCTCTGAGACTCCCTTAGGTAGTGAAGGGTGGGGTATAAATCCAATCTCCTCCTCCTCCTCCTCCTCCTCCCTTCTCCTCCTCCTCCTCTTCTTCTTCTTCCTCCTCCTCCTCCTCCTCCTCCTTAATTTATGGTAGGGCTGAAACCTGGAATATGTGTTGTAAAAACAAAGGAAATTGCTTCGGAATGTGTACAAGGTGCCTCCTTTACACCGAGGATTGCCAGCCTCTTGGTAGGGCCAGGAGTTCTCCTGGAATTACTCGTGATCTCCAGACTACAGGGGGGAAAATGGCAGCATTGGAGGGCAAACTCTGTAGTATTACACCATAGAGACCGGGTGAAATCCCTCTCCAAATTCCTCCCTCCACAGCTACCATCCATAGATCTCCAGGGATTTCCCAAAGCCAGAGCTGTTAACCTATACCTATCCCACTAATCCCTTGCAATAGCCTGTCCTCACAAACAATGACAAGGAAAAGGGAAGGTTTCAGGCCAGTGGAATAGTTGCTTTCTACCTAACTGGAATGGCCATTTGCAGTTAGCTGGATGTAGCTCCACAGCCATTTGAGGACCTAGCTAACACCACTGCTGGGGCCACCCGTTGCCCTTCATCCCTGCCATTGTCAATGCTGCTGTGTCCTAGGTCCACGTCAAGCATATCCTGAGGCCATGCCAGCACTGCAAGGGCCACCGGGCTCAGCTTGCTCCCAGACGTCACCAGCTATCTAGGGCAGTGGCTCACCTGGAATTTCTCCAGTAAGTTAAATGGCCAGTCCACCCCTAGCAGACATGTATGCTCACAGATAGAGAAAGCTGGGGGAAAGAGTTCTTCCATCTTCCCCAGGACAATGGCACTGACCTAGACAGACTTACCAGGTTTCCCTCCCGCTCCCTGCCGCTCCATCCCCACCCTCACTCAGTGGAGCAGAGGGAGCAGCCCTGCAGAAGATGGTGTTGTGTGATGTCACAATGTCAAATCTGGGTGCATACCCAGAAGTGACGTCATGGAATCCCGCAATATGGTCTCCCCATTCTCCATCCCCCAAACACTCCCGACCAATGTTCCCTCTAAGCTGTGAAGTCTTGTGAGCAAAAATTCTACTTTATGAGCTATTGGCATTCAAGTTGTGAGCAAGAGATTTGGCTACTGCATAAATTAGTTTGCTCTGGAGCCATCCTTCCTGAGTGAAGACAAAAATGTGTGAACTGGAGGCTAAAAAACTGTGAGCTAGCTCACACTAACTCAGCTTAGAGGGAACACTGCTCCCGACCACAAAAGGCTCCCGGATAGCAAGCAACCGTAGATCTGGGTGATGCTCCCTTCCCTTCCCAGTGGCTGCTTTTGGCAACTGAAATCAGTCTGGGGATCTGGTCACTGATCCTCTGCATTGCCTGTAGTTTGGTTCTGAGGCTTCCAACTCCTGGTGAAGAACGCCAGCCACTCTTGGTGTAAAATGTACACCTTACTAAGATTCTCTTCCAGTTTTTTTTTTATTGATGAATCATTTGCCTTTGAATTAGTTAACTAGTAGAGCAACCAGAGCAACTCTTTTTAAAGAAAATATCTATAAAGTTGTACATAGATGGTATTTACACCCATCCAGACTAGCAAAATATTCTAAGATTTCGACTAATACTTGTTGGAAATGTAGGCAGAATGTTGGCACATACTTCCATATGTGGTGGATGTGTAGTAAAACTAGAGAATATTGGGGGAAGATCGGAGAGATGTTAAAGGAAATCATGGAGGTTTCAATACCACTAAAACCTGAAATCTTCCTGCTTAATATCATACCTGAATAATATGGGAAAGAAGGGGAAAATTTGTTGTTACACTGTATAACAGCTGCAAGAATAAGTTATGCCAGGTACTGGAAAACAGATAAGATTCCAGATAATTTAGAGGTGGTACAAAAATGTTTTGATGTCGCCGAAATGGATAAAATATCTTGTATATTAAAAGGGAAAGATGAAGAGGTGTTTAAGAAAAATTGGGGGAAACTATACAAATGGAAATTAAAACTGAAGGGTCAGGAAAGGACTTGAGACACAATAATTGGAAGTAAATATGGCTGTATGCTCGTCTGTGTATAAGTGTACAATTAGCACATGTTGTTGGGTGTTGGTTAATGGATAAAATCAATAAAAATAAAATTAAAAAAAGAATTAGTTAACTACACAATAAATGTAAATAAATTTGTATACCATCCGCACCTATTTGAGATACTGATGGGCATGTGAGGCATCTTACAATGTAATGAACAAAAGGTATTATTCCTCATTAAAAAGAAAGGCCATCTTTTCTATTATAGTAACACCAGAATTAGGGATGCTGCAGCAGCAGCTCAGAGGGTTTGACATGCAATGCAGGTGTTATTGTTCTCCTTGTGTGGCAATTATCCCAATCCTCCTTAGGTCCAATTCTATCCAATTTACTTTATGTCACAGGAAAAAATTGGCTATTGGACGTGGAGGCTCTTGAGGAAGCCAGACAGAAAGGGCAGTTAATAGAGACTGATTGTGCATAGGAAGGCACATTCGAATGCAACCGTCAACGCTGCATTATGCATCTTGCCATGCATGTTCCTACTCATAATCTGTGCAATTAAACATGCATGTCCTGGCACACCTGTATAAAGTGTCTCTTTGGCTGCCTTTCCAGATGGCAGAACATCCAAGAATGTGCATAGAGATTCTCTGGGGAAATAGTATGTTGTTGCATTTTAATAAATATTTTTGGGAAAAAAATAAATTCTTTGAAAAGGCGATGGCTTGAGGAAGTGGGGAAAGAAAGCAGATAACTGTGGAGATAAAGGGACTTGCTTCCAACTCCCTTAGCAAGAATCAAAGTAGCCTTTTAAAAATCAGTACATTTACTGTAGAATCACAGCCACGGTGATGAGAATTGATTTGTTTAATATTCTGTTTACAGGATTTTTATCCCACTTTTCAGCTAATGAATGGGCTCCAAGGTGCTTTGCGGCAAGTAAAACACAACAGAAATGCTGCTGGGGAAAGAGATTCTCAGCTGAGTTTTGGTCCAGCTACAGGGCATATGCTAAAATGTGATAGAGTTTGACCTTGTCAATTAAAACTGAATCCCATATTGGTTAATTGGCAAAAGCTTTAGTTGATGAACCAGCATGTGTGGGGATTTTGACTGGTGTGGTCGGAGTGTTTATCACTAGTTCATAGTTAGTTATTCTACCAATTAAACCAGTTCACACACACACCCCACACACCCCCCCCCAAAAAAGTTCAGATTTTCCCAGCAGAGGATGGACTTGGTGGGCTTGGTATCCAGTTCAGAGGGGTGGGATTTTCATCAGAGAACTGCCTGCAGCTAGGGTTGCCAACTCTGGCTTGGGAACTACTTGGAGATTTTGGGGGTGGAGCCTGAGGAGGGCAGGGTTTGGGGAGGGCAAGGACCTCAGCATGGTGTAATGCCACAGAGTCCGCCTGCCAAAGCAGCCATTTTCTCCAAGGGAACTGATCTTGCCCGTCTGGAGATCCAATGTAATAGCAGATCTCCAGGAGGTTGGCAGCCCTACCTGCAGTGGGGAGGTGTCAGGCTTCCCCACAGCATCAATGAAGTACACTCTTGCAGGAAGGTTTTACTTTATTTGAAGCTATAGGTGCATGTACACGAGTACTGTTAGGAATGGGGAGCAATCTACGGGCAGAGCATGTTATAGTACATTCAAACAGCTGAGGCCCAATTGCGGGAGTTCCCCCGCGCGCCATCGGGCCTGGGAGCAAACGCTTCTAGGCGGCATAAGTTATCTCCTTCCCACGGGTTTTCGTGAGATCACCCTAAGCAACTATCCAGCAGCAACCACCTGTGGCCTTGAGAGATATGGATGTTCCAGCAGCTAAGCAATTAAGTGCATCAACAGGTTTACATGTGAAAGCGAAAGCAACCAAGCGCACACATGAAGAAAGAGGGGAAAAACTACATTGGCAGCTTGCTGACAGGAAGGGGTTAAGTTGTTCCTCCTCCTCTTCCTCCTCCTGTACTATGTTCTTACCAGACTCATGAGTGCCTTTTGAAACCTAGTCAGGAGCCAGCCCATGGGCTCGCCACATCCTGTCTAGTTCCAGTCTTGCTAATGATAAATTTTGGACTCCTCCACACCTGGATGGGGAGCCGAGCTAGAAGAATCTACCTCGTCACCCCACTCTGGAGACAAGCTCTATCGAGCTGCTTTTATGGAGGGTAATTGTGTTGGAAAATGGAGAGTTCAATAAAAGAAATTCAGGACCACTGTCAGCACAGCCGTCGGTGTGAAATATCCCATCTTTCTCTCTGTGATGCCTGCTGGGAAGGAGAACGTGGTATTGCAGGGAACAGAAGGGGCCCTGAATTCCTAGCAGCTGAGAGGGTGCCCCACCCGCACCTGCCTAAGCACACCCCCATCCCCCCCATCCCCTGCATTTTAAGTTATGGGCAATCGTCATGGCCACTGGGTTTATGGCAGTCAGATTTCAGGCCTCAGTGACAGACTCCTACGTCCGCCTGCCTATTTTGTCTCTAGTCTTAAGGTCTTTATTCTCAAAAACAAAAGCGGGGGAATGCATCACTGTGCTACAACTCAAACCAAGTGAAGCTAAGCCGAATGACAGGCACAAATCTTAACCGCTCTTCACAAGGGCTTCTCTCTCTCTCTCCCTCCCTCCCTCTCTCTCTCTAAGCAAATACATCCTCTCTTGTATACCTTTCATGCTGTTTTGAGTGTGCTTGAGAAACGATGAGGAAATGCAGGGCAGAAATAATAATAGAGCCATTCTATGTATATAAAAGATCAGAGAGAGGTTAGAAGGGTGAGAGATCGTTGACTGGTCACCCACGTTATTCCTCCATCTGCAGTAGATCAGTACACCAGAGAGAAATGTTTAGTATGGCCCTTTCCCTGATATACTGGGTTACTACATGCAGGAAGCTTTTGTGCATGGGAGAGTACTGGGAAATGTAAGTGTGGGAATAGGATCTGGGAGACCCAGGTGCGAATTCCCCATTCTGCCTCGGCGACTCACTGAGGGACCTTGGGCCAGTCACACACACTCAGCCTAACCTACCTTACAGGGTTGTTGTGAGGATAGAATGGAGGAGAGGAGAACAATGTAGCTTATCTGGGGAGATAGATAAACAAATGAAATGTACACGGAGGAGAATTAAGCAACCATAGAAGCCTGTAGCCCCAGAGAGTTGAAATGAGAATACGACATTCAGATCTGGACCTTGTCCCCACATGGCATCTCTTTTCCTCCTGAAGGTTCCTGGAACACAGCGTGGCCAAGTCAGTAGAAGTCACAAGGGTCAGAATTCCCCAGTGCAATTCTCGACAATACAGCCCCATCAGATTCCAGATACTAGAACTGCAGTTGCTGGACCACAGTCCTTGTCTCTCTGTTGCCTACCCACAGGCAAGGACTGGGACATTAGAACAGGCCAGGAGAAAGCTGAGCCCAACGGCCCCGGCGGTGCGGCCAGCATCTGGACCGCAGCAAGGACAGCAATAGGCTCAACCCACTGGGGGCACATGCAATTAAAGTCTTACTTTAATGCCAGACAGTTCTCTTCAAACCACACACACACACACACACTCACACACACACACATGGCACTAGAGGTGGAGAGCCAGTTTGTTGTAGTGGTTAAGTGTGCAGACTCTAATCTGGGAGAACCGGGTTTGATTCCCCATTCCTCCACTTGCACCTGCTGATGTGACCTTGGGTAGGCACAAGCTCTGGCACAGCTGTTCTTGAAAAAGAGCAGTTTCTGTCAAGAGCTCTCTCAGCCCCACCCACCTCACAGGGCATCTGTTGTCGGGAGGGGAAGGGAAAGGAGTTTGTAAGCCGCTCTCAGACACCTTTGGGTAGTGAAGGGCAGGGTATAAATCCAATCTCCTCCTCCTCCTCCTCCTCCTCCTCCTCCTCCTCCTCCTCCTCCTCTTCTTCTTCTTCTTCTTCTTCTTCTTCAACTAGCTCCGCAGCCAAGCAGAGGTCTCTGCTCAAACAGAACATTGGAGCTCCCAAATCTCTCTCCATGGATTTCAGTTTACTAACAAGGCCTTGATAAAGACATTATCAGGTCTCGCCCCAGGCATGCAGGGACAGAGTATGGGGATGTAAGAGATGGTACCTGCAGATCATGAGGGACACAGCAAATAGCAAAATCCCTTGAGGCAAGCAGTGTTTGTGTGTGTGTGTGTGCCTGTGCCTGTGCCTGTGCCTGGAAGTTATGGCAACCCCTGGCAACTCCTACTGGGGCACATTCAGAGAAGTGGCTTGATAGCCTGCCTCTGGCCTCCTGACCCTGGTATTCTCTGGAGGTCTCCCATCCAAATACTTGCCAGGGTCGGCCCTGCTTAGCTTCTGAGGTCTGCCAAGGTAAGGCCTATCTGGGTCAGAGTGATGATGCTCAGTTTTATCAGGGTGCTACTTGCCCTTTGTCACATAGACAGGGGAAAAGTGGGGGCTTGGGGGGGGACTTTTCCATCTCCTTTTGTTCTCACCCACCTACGAGCCTCAGCAACCATACTGACAAGATGTAGATGAGAGAGAGAAAAAACTAGTCAGGATCCTTATTGTTTTCTCTCCATGTAACCCTCCCTATTAATTCCGAGTGAAGTCTTTTCCTGGGAATGAATACACACGTGTGGCTGCCTCCCTTCTCCTCCTCTGCTGAATACCCGACGCTCCCCCTCCTCCCCTGCCTCTCAGCCAGCAGCTGACTGCAGAAGTAGTAAGCAGTGAAGCAGGTGCCGCCGCCGTCTCCTCTCCCTCAGCTGGACTGAAGTGGCCGGGCTCTGAGAACAGACGGGAGGGGTAAGATGCAGGCAGACAAGGAGCTCTGGGGAGCAGCGGAAAAGGAGAAGCCAGAGAGGCAATCGAAGGGAGGCCAGGGAGGGGGGGGAGACAAAAGAGTCTTCTTGTACATCGCCCTTTAGCGTGGGTGCAGAGCTGTCTGCGTACTCACTCATCCATACAAAACCGAGGCTTCGAGTATTCCTTCCCTGCCAAGGGTGGATTAATGCTGCCAGCCTCCTGTGGACTTTGTCAGAGCTGCTGGTGCTGGTGCTGCTGCTGTCAGTGTAGCGTATGCTGCCGGGGAGACTGTGGAGAAAGAGAAGGTGTCGGGCACTCACACCGAAGGGCGGGCGAGCATCCTGAGCCAGTGAGCTAGCCAAAGGCTGTCACCTGTCCCTCCAGCCTAGGAGGATTATGGGTGACGCTGCAAATATCCCAGCAGCCCTAATGACCGAATCTCATTTACAGAGCTCCAGGTTTACAGAGCAGGATGCAAACAGAAGCAGATCAGGAAAGGGAGTATGGAAAGCAGGCTGGCTCAAGCCATTCTGCTGCCCAACTGCCCTCCTCCCATGCTGCCCCAGCACAGCCCGGGATGGCCACCTGGTTGGGGCGCGCATCCTCTCATGCTTGCCCCTGCAGCACCCAGAACATGCTCCTGAGGCTGCATCTCTGAAACCCACCCTAGACTTGGGTAGGGGCAACATGGGTCTGGGTCAATGTTCCCTCTAAGCTGTGGAGTCTTCTGAGCAAGAATTCTACTTTGTGAGCTACTGGCATTAAAGTTGTGAGTGAGTGATTTGGCTGCTGTATAAATTAGTTTGCTCTGGAGCAATGCTCCCTCTAGGCTATGGAGTACTGTGAGCAAAAATTCAACTTTGTGAGCTCCTGGTATTAAAGTTGTGAGCGAGTGATTTGGCTCCTGCATCAGTTAGTTTGCTCTGGAGCCATCCTTCCTGAGCGAAGACAAAAATGTGTGATCCGGAGGCTAAAAAACTGTGAGCTAGCTCACACTAACTCATCTTAGAGGGAACACTGCTCTGGAGCCATCCTTCCTGAGCGAAGACAAAAATATGTGAGCCGGAGGCTAAAAAACGGTGAGCTGGCTCACACTAACTCAGCTTAGAGGGAACACTGGTTTCTGTAACAAACATGAGGAACACGTATACTGGATGGGGGGTACACTTCTGGGTAGCAGTGTGTGTGAACAAGGTCTTGGGGTACAGGTGGGCCATAAGTTAAATATGAGCAGTCAGTGTGATGTGGCGACAAAAAAGGCGAATGCAACCTTGGGGTGTATCAACAAAGGCATAAGATTCAAATTGCAAGATGTCATAGTCCCGCTCTACACTGCACTGGTCAGGCCACACCTGGAGTACTGTGTGCAGTTCTGGAGGCCTCACTTCAAATGGATGTGGACAACATTTAGAGGGTGCAGAAGAGAGCAGCAAGGATGATTGGGGGCCTGGAGCCCAAGCCCTATGAGGAAAGGCTAAGGGACTTGGGAATGTTCAGTCTGGAGAAGAGGGGGTTGAGGAGGGACATGATTGCTCTCTGGAAGTATTTGAAGGGCTGTCACTTAGAGGAGGGCAGGGAGCTGTTCAGTGCTCCCTCTAAGCTGTGGAGCCTTGTGAGCAAAAATTCTACTTTGTGAGCTACCTGGCATTAATGTTGTAAGCGAGCAATTTGGCTCCTGCAGAAATTAGTTGGCTCTGGAGCCCTCCTTCCTGAGCTAAGACAAAAATGTGTGAGCCGGAGGCTAAAAAACTGTGAGCTAGCTCACACTAACTCAGCTTAGAGCAAACACTGGCCCTGTTCCTGTTGGCATCAGAGGACAGGACTCGCAATCACGGGTTTAAATTAAGGGTGGGAAGGTATTGGCGGGATCTTAGGAACAACTTTTGTACAGTAAGAGTTATGCAACAGTGGAATCAGCTGCCTAGGGAGGTGGTGAGCTCCCTCACACTGGCAGTCTTTGAGCAGCGGCCGGACAAACATTTGTCAGGGATGCTCTAGGCTGATCCTGCATTGAGCAGGGGGTTGGACTAGATGGCCTTTATGGCCCCTTCCAACTCCGTGATTCTGTGATTCTATGGAATGATAAGGGGCATAAGCCACACCCATTGCCTTTGCGCCCATCACCATTCTCTGCCCATCATGTGCCCAAAACAGATGTTTGGATCACTTAGTTGGTGAATCAACCCTGTGTAGAAAAGTAGCTTGTTACGCAGTTATGGTCAGGAAATACATGAAGGCAGAATCTTGGTATGTGCTACAGCCCACTAGTGAGCTTGTATCAGTGGCTACTAGCTGTGGTGCATAAGGGAACCTCCACATTTAGAGTCAGGAGGCAATATGAAGGGAGGACCTCAGCCTCTATGCCCTGTTGGTGGCCCTTCAGAGTAACTGGTTGGCAACTATGTGGAACAGAATGCTGGAAGAGATGGACCACCGCTGGTCTGATCCAGCAGGGCTCTTCTTATGTACTTGTTTTATATTGTGAGTCCCTGCTGAATTATCCCTCCCTCCCTCCCTCCCTCCCTCCCTTCCTGTTCTGTCTTGCTCTTTCTTTGATCCCATGGATGGTCCCTCACTATGTGTTTCAGAAGCATTGTTTGATCTGGAATGAGTTAAACTTTTAGACCACCAGCACTACCTCTTGTAGTGCATAAAACATAAGATGCCTGCTTATACAGAGTCAGAGTGTTGCTCCATCTAAATCAGCTTTGTCTATTCTGAATGGCTCCGAGATCTTGGGAAGAGACAGGTATTTTCCAACATGTGCTATCCTGGGATCTGTTAAACTGGAGATGCCAGAGCTTGAACACAGAATTTGTACATGCAAAGCATGTTCTCTATCACTGAGCCATAACTCATCCACTGTCTCCCGCTTCCCTGAGTGGTTTTCTGGAGTCCTGCATGTGCTTACTGATTTCCCAGGCTCACAACCAAAAAATATTTTCATAGTTCCTTCACTGTTCTTCATTTCCTGAAATTAAGGAAAGTAGTTATAAAAAACAGCTGAAGAAGAGAGTGATGAAGGGAGAAGAAGAGACTGGATTTATACCCTGCCCTTGACTCGGAGTCTCAGAGTGGCTTACAAACTCCTTTCCCTCCCCCTCCCCCACAACAGACACCCTCTAAGCGATGCTCCCTCTAAGCTGTGGAGTCTTGTGAGCAAAAATTCCACTTTGTGAGCCACTGGCATTAAAGTTGTGACCGAGTGATATGGCTACTGCATAAATTAGTCTGTCCTGGAGCCATCCTTCCTGAGCTAAGACAAAAATGTGTGAGCTGAAGGCTAAAAACCTGTGAACTAGCTCACACTTAGAGGGAACACTGCCTGTGAGATAGGTGGGGCTAAGAGAGCTCTTTTGAGAACTGCCCTTTCAAGAACAGCTCTGACAGAACCTTGGCTTGCCCAAGGTCATCCAGCAGCTGCATGTGGAGGACTGGGGAATCAAACTTGGTTCTCCCAGATTAGAGTCTGCACACTTAACCACTGCACCAAACTGTCTCTCACTGGTCTTCTAAACTGACCCCTAGGCTGCAACTAGGATTGCTAGGTTCTTAACCGGGCACACACCTATTAAGAGTTCCATGGCAGCTGTACTTCATCTAGAATTGCCATGATTCAGCTGGAATGGCAGCCTGGCACAGGATTCTGGGCAAGGTCTGAACCGACTTGGAACAGTGGGTGATCAATTGGAAGCTGCAAGATCATAGTACAGGGAGCAGGCCTGTGATAACAAACACTCCATTTCTGGACTGGCCAGTGAGAGCAGGGATTGCAGTACCCTGGAGAGCTCCCCTGGGCAGTAGGAGTTGCTCTAATGAAATAGCTACACAATCAGCTCAACAGGTGCTGGGTCACAGGTGTGTGAATAAACTCACAGTTGGATGTACATTGAAGGAACTCACCTCAGTAAGCGCTCATTCACTCAGCGCTGCAAGGGAGGAGAAGGAACTTCTGGTCTCTCTCCCACTGTGCTTTTACTGGTGAAAGAGTGGCACTTTTCACCCCTTTTCTCTGGCTCCATTGTGTCCTTCCTAGGGAAGGTAGCTAGGCTAGGAGCAGTTCTCCGGAGCTTAAGCTGAATGCCTGGAAACTGCTGCTTAATCTCCTTTCCTCTCTCCAAGATCTGAGCCAAGAACCACTTGCACTCTCTAACACATTCTGCTATGATCCCCCTTCCCCCAGGGCCAGGTACTTTGATTCAGGCTCCTCATCTCAGCTTGAGCTGCCGTGCACAGGTTCAAGGTCTGGTAATGAATCACCCTCCTCCTCAAAAGGAATTTCCAGTGAGTTCAGGGATCGTGATGCCACCAGGGAAGAAGACGCTGACGAGATAGTGTCAATCATACTAAGACCAAGAAGTCCTGTGTTCAAATCCCTTACCAAGTGTTCTGGGTGATTTTGGGCCAGCTGCTGTTTCTCATCCAATCTTACCTCATAAACCTGTTGTTGTGAGGATAAATGAAAAAGAAGAGTTGGTTTTTATACCCTGCTTTTCTCACCTGAGCTGCGGTGGCTCAAGTGGTTAAGACGCTGAACTGCAGGCTGTGGAAGGTCAGTAGTTCAGCAGTTCGAGACCCGAGTGTGCTGCATGATGGAGTGCGCTCCCATCTCTAGTTCCAGCTCCTGCCAACCTAGCAGTTCGAAAGCAAGAAATTGCAAGTAGATAAATAGGTACCACTTCGGTGGGAAGGTAACAGCGTTCCGTGCGCCTTGGTGCTTAGTCATGCCGGCCACATGACCACGGAAATGTCTTCGGACAGCGCTGGCTCTTCGGCTTTGAAACGGAGATGAGCACCGCAACCCTAGAGTCGGATTCGACTGGCTTTCGAGCAAGGGAACCTTTACTTTTCTCTACCCTAAGGAGTCTCAGAGCAGCTTACAATCGACTTCCCTTCCTCTCCCCACAACAAGCACAGGAGGTGGGGCTGAGAGAGCTCTGAGAGAACTGTGACTGGCCTAAGAGGACTTGCCTTAAGGAGCCTTTAAGTGACTTACAATCGCCTTCCTTTTTCCTTCCCCACAACGGGCATCTTGGGAGGCAGGTGGGGCTGAGGGAGTTCTGTGAGACAGTTCTGTGACTGGCCCAAGGTCACCCAGCTAGCTTCATGCAGAGGAGGGGGGAATCAAACCCGGTTCTCCAGATTAGAGTCCACTGCTCTTAAACACTACACCATGCTGTCTCTTGATAAATGTGGTGATGGAAACTGTGCGTCTTCCTAGGGGAAAAGCAGAATAAAAATACAACTAATGAATGAATGAATCAGAGGAAAAATATTGGGAGGGGGACTCCAATACTGGTGGGGGATTGGCTCAGTGGAATGAACCCCAGTGCTGCCAAGGTCCACATTTCTGTGCTCCAGGCAGGAGAAGTGGGTGGGATTTCTATTTATTGTCTTTTTCTTCTTAAGTCTTAAAATCTTTTGAACAGCGCACAAGACAATCCTAGCCTAAACATCTATTAATGTTAATTCCATGAAGAAAGGAAAGGAGGTTACTGAAATTCACCAATCAAAACTAAGTGACTGGGAAAGCCAGACACTGAGAGCTGACCGTAAATTGAAGGAATTATGCAGATTGCACAAATTATGCTAATACTACTTGATTGTGGACACAAATGCCAATCAGCATCAAGGGAAATATTTATTCAGTGCAGCACTCATGGTCGATAGGTACTCATGCAAAAACAGTGTATTAGCACTAGGGAAGCTCAAGCACCCGCTGATTCAGCTCACATTCTATTCACCAGTCACAAGCAGAGAGCCAGTTTTATGTCAGGCAGTTCAGCTGCTCATGAGCAGGTCAAGCCTCTTTGGCAGGTTGCTTTCTGCAAATTCAGACCGCACAGTGCAGTCTTCAGCATTTCATGCATGTTCTCACAAAGCTCTATGGTACAGAGCTGGCCATAGCATAAGGGCGCTTACTCCCAGCACCAAACTCAGGTTCTGAGATTTAAACCAATAAAGACCTAGTTCCAATTAAATCCTGATTTTATATTTTAAGAACACTCATCCTGCAGGTTGAAAAAAAGTGTCCTGCACCACTCTGCAAAACCTGAAGCCTTCCTCCTGGTTAAAGAGTGTTCTTCCAGTTTAAGTAAATGTGAGTCCTGAGCTTACTGCTGTGGTTAAATGGCTGAGGGTGAACAAGCTGAAATGGAAACCTAGTGAGACAGAGATGATGTTGATTGGGAAGGTCATGATCTTGAAGGACATTGTGGTTCCCCCTTTTGATTGGGTCAAGCAGACAGAATTAACAGACAGCTCATGCTGGATTCAGAAGCAAGTTAATAGAACTGGGGGGGGGGAATGCATTCTTCCAGCTACATTTAGCTCAGATGATGCCCCACCCCCACCTCGACAGCTGTTCTGGCCACATGGATCCATGCTATATTGCCCCAAGTCTGGACTACTGTAATGCACTCTAAATGAGTCTGCCCTTGAAGTCAACTTGAAAATGTCAATATTGGACTGTGGCTCAGTCTGAGGTTGTTGGTGTGGTTGCCAACCTCCAGGTGGTGCCAAAAAGCATCTGCTTTGCATGCAAAAGGTCTCAGGTTCAATCCCCATCATCTACAGTTAAAAGGACCAGGCAGTAGGTGATTTGAAAGACCTCAGCCTGAGACCCTGGAGAGCTGCTGCCAGTCTGAGTAGACAATATTGACTTTGATAGACCAAATGGTCTGATTCCATATAAGGTACTTTTGTCTGTATGTCCACAGTCTGGTTACTGTTGGAAGCATGCATGTCATGCCCATTCTGCAGGCACTCCCTTGGTCACACATCGCCTGCTGGATTCAATTCAAGGTAGTGGTTATCACCTACAAAGCCCTTAATGGCCTTGGACCCACATACCCATTGGACTGCTTCTCCTGCTATGATCCACCATAATGGCTTCGTTCATCGAGCACAACCTCCTGAGGATGCCACCTTTCTAATGGGTGAGACTGGCAACTGCTCATCATGCACATTTTCTGGTGGCTCCAACCTTGTGGAATGGCCTGCCTGGGGAGGGCAGGAAGGTTCCCATGTTTCTATCACTCTGTAGGATGTGCACAACATAATGTTCAAGGGGGTGTCTTTAAAAAGATATTAAAACTGTAGAAGAGTGGAAAAGTTCATGGGTGTGCCTTTTTTTTTAGCCTTTATTTATATTTAACAAATTAACAATGAAAAACAAAAACAAAAACACAACAAACAAACACACACAAACAGACATATAAACCAGCAAACAAAACCTAACACAACAAAATACAAGCAAACAAAAATATTTCATCTTGTTATATAACATCTGGTTGCAGATAGGTTCCATCTTTCCTCATATTATATACATTCCACTATCATCACTTAGTTGCCAAAACATTTAAATGCTTTCGTATAATTATATATATCCTTCATATCCAACGTATTCAGTGTATGATTTCTGACCCAATCAACAAACTTCTGCTAATTTGAACTACTTTCTTTGCTTTAACCATCTATAAAAATTTAACCAGTATTTATCAAAATTTTCATAACCTTTTTCTTGTAAAATAAAAGTTAATTTCTCCATCTCTGCCACTTCTAATATCTTAGAAATCAATTCTTGTCTAGAAGGAATTTCTTCATTTTCCCACTTACTAGCATACACAATTCTAGTGTATGCCTTTTTAATGGGACAGGTTTGTGCTCTACTGCAACTATTATTGTAGTGGTCATCTTGCTTCCACTGTTTATAGCGTGCCTCTGAAAAAGTGTGCCTGCACAAGAAAGCTTATACCGTGAATTAAACTTTGTTGGTCTTAAAGGTGCCCCACTGGACTCAAACTTTGTTCTGTTGCTTCAGACCAACACGGCTACCCCCACCTGAATGGAACAGTTTGTTATTCACATTGTTTTTCTAAATTCTGTACTCCTAGTCTGATTGTATTTTTCATTGCTTGTCTTGTGATGTCGGCATCGTTTTATTAATCTGCCTTAATTCTCAGCAAAAAAGGCAGGCTATAAATAAAGTAACTAATTGGCTTTCCTCTGGCCATAGCTGGTGGAAGGAGCCTTAGGCTGGAGGAAGACTTCAGACTTCGTCAAGCAGAGTTGTAGGGTTGTTGTTGTTCAGTTGCAGAGTCGAGTCCGACTATCCGCGACCCCATGGACCAGATCACACCAGGCCCTCCTGTCTTCCGCCATCCTCTGAAGTTTGCTCAATTTCATGTTCGTTGCATCGATGACACTATCTAACCATCTCATCCTTTGCCGTCCCCGTCTTCTTTGACCTTCAATCTTTCCCAGCATCAGGGTCTTCTCCAGTGAGTGCTCCCTTCTCATTTGGTGGCCAAAGTATTTGAGCTTCAGTTTCATTATTTGGCCTTCCAGGGAGCACCATAGTTCCAGATCAGTAATTTATGGCACATGGAATATGTGCACAAGCCCATGGCCCACTCTTGGTCTTTGGAGCACAGGATACTGCCTTATACCTGGGGCCTTTGTCTGGGATTGAACATGAGATGCCTGAGGGACCTTGGCTGCCTAAGGAGGACTAGGCTGCTGGTGTGGTTGCCAACCTCCAGGTGGTGCCAAAGACAATAGGGAACCCTTAGCTTATGAGTACAGCTGCAAATAATACCCACCAAGGGAAGACCATCAACAATTCACAACTATATATGATCAAAACCGTATATTACATTAATTAAAGTTCAAAGATGGGTTAGTGGTCATAACCCTATGAAATGTATAAACACCAGACACATGACTTTCATCTTTAGAGGCCTCACAAACATCTTTGTCTTGTGTCTGTTGATCTTGCTGCTTAACCTTCCTTTTTTTGGTCCAGTATTAACTTATTGGCTCAAGTGGTTAAGACGCTGAACTGCAGGCTGTGGAAGGTCGGTAGTTCAGCAGTGCGAGACCCGAGTTGCCGCGTGACGGAGTGAGCTCCCGTCTCTAGTTCCAGCTCCTGCCAACCTAGCAGTTCGAAAGCAAGAAATTGCAAGTAGATAAATAGGTACCACTTCAGTGGGAAGGTAACAGCATTCCGTATGCCTTGGTGTTTAGTCATGCTGGCCACATGACCACGGAAATGTCTTCGGACAGCGCTGGCTCTTCGGCTTTGAAACAGAGATGAGCACCGCAACCCTAGAGTCAGATTCGACTGGCTTTCGAGCAAGGGAACCTTTACCTTTACCTAACTTATTGTAATATGTATTATTGCTATGTGTACCTCAAACTGTTTGACCTCTGAAGAAGGCCCCCAATAGGACAGAAACGCATCAGGTCATGTGTATTGGCCCTTGTGTTTAGGCCACTTGAACTTTTCAATGAGGCTTTCACTGGGCCCTTATTTGTTTTTAACTGCCTTTCTAATAAATACATGTATTTTTGTATATTATAAGTTTCAACTAGGTTTTTAATATTGGCCCTTTACCAGACTTCTTGCTTACCCTTGTGGTTCTTGATAAACATATATCCAACAGATTGCTCATACCAGTTATACGTCACTAGGGTTGCCAAGTCGACTTACCTGCAAAGCGGGGAGATTCCTGGCTCTGTTGGGAGTCTCCCTGTGCGTGCGCTTTGCGTGCGTGCGCCACGATGACGTCACCGGAATTGACGGCATCGGCATCGCCCACGTTGGGGGCGGGGCACCATGACTCAAGGGAAAACCATAGAGTTTTCCTTCAGTTCACAGAGTGTCCCCCCCCACAACGTGGCCAGTGTGATGATGTCACCTTCGGGTGACATCGTCACGCTGGGGATGCCCTCCGGCAGGGGGTGGAGTTCTCCCGGGGCCTGATCCACCGGCGGCGGGTAATGGGCCTCCCGGGTGGGAATTTACCCGCCCCCAGTGGGGGCTTGGCAAGCCTATATGTCACTGGGGGGGGAAGAACGTGTTCAAATCCAACAGTAGGCTCCTGTGCAGTCCCCCATATAAATCGTGTCCATAGACCTCCAAACAGGAAATGATTGCAGCAGAGGACGCCCACCGCTGAAAGAATGACAGCTGTACGTCTCTCCCAGGTGGCAGCTGGAGATCTCCCAGAATTACATTTTGTTCCCCTGGACAAAATGGCTACTTTGGAAGGTGGACTGTGTGGCCTTGTACCCTGTGGAGGCCCCTCCCCTCCCCAAACCCCGCCCTCCCCAGGCTCCACCCCTAGACTCTCCAGGCATTTCCCAACCCAGAGCTCAGCAACCCTAGCTGCGGGTAATCTTCCAGCCTGCTGATGAGGAGATCAGACTCCTCATTCCACGTTCCTGGGTCCCAGCCAAACAGAAGCCAGCACATTAGATGTCTTCCTGTCTCCAGACCTGATGAAGACAGGGCAATCAATATGCTGATCTGTTGCTGCAGGCCCATGTGCCTTCCCCCAGTAGTGGTCTCAGGCCTCCCTTGAGTAGGTGCCCCACTGTTTGCAAAGATTTGCTGTACTCATAAAGGTTCGAAACACACTATTTCAGCTGATCAGCCCCTTGTCTAATGAACTGAACACACTGGATTCTATGCAGGGAGTCATACAGGAAGCTAATGCCTTTGAAGAAGAAGGAGAGATTGGATTTATACCCCACCCTTCACTCAGAGACTCAGAGCGGCTTACAGTCTCCTCCCCCCACACACACACAACTGGCACCCTGTGAGGTAGGTGGGGCTGAGAGAGTTCCTTCAAGAACTGCTGGTGAGAGAACAGCTCTGATAGAACTTGTGACTGACCCAGGGTCATGCCAGCAGCTGCGTGTGGAGGAGTGGGGAATCAAACCTGGTTCTCCCAGAATAGAGTCCGTGCTCTTAACCACTAGACCAAACGGGCTCTCAGTTTGCTTTGCAAAACCAGCTTTGTCCCTGGGGTAGCCTTATTTCTGTTAATATCAGATGCGTCCACTACTACCAGAATATTTTAAGAGCAACAGCGCCTGTGGGGATTTCAGAACGTCCAAGCCATCCATTTCATAGTTTCATCCTTTCCTGTATGGGACGCTAACTGGAAAACTATAAAAGGTATTTTTTAAAAAGCTTGACAGCTTCCGATCTGCCCCAGTTTGGTTTGTTTTCCCAGAGGCCTGATGAGGTTTGGGAAGGAACAGTAGTCATTACGGCAATCTCCCCTCCCTTTTATGCTGACAGCTATCATTTTGCAGTATGGTAATAGTGAGTAGAAAGCTTGCTCTTGCTAAAAGGTTTTGATTTTGGTTTGTTCTGTTCATGGCCAGTACTATACCCACCACACCACATGTTTTGCCTGCCTGCACTGGAGACATTTTACTGAATCGACTAAGCCAACAGCTTAATAAAGATTCCCCTGATGGACACTAAATGGTACTATCCCCAGACGTGTGCCGGGCATTCTCTGTTGGTTGCTTTAACTCTAGGGTGAGAAACACTGTAGTTAAAAAGAGAAGAGCAAAAGAGCCTTCTCGCAGCTTCTTCTAAAAAGACGGGAAACGAGGTCTCAAGTCGAGACTTGCCTTCTGCAGCCATATTGACCAATAAGTTCTTCCTTTCTCATTAATGAGCTTTACTCGCACCACTCCATCTTTGCCAGCTTACCTGGCTAGATCCAAATCAACAGTGAATTGCAAGGGAGAAGATCTTTAATGACGATAAAGGTGCTTCCAGAGAATAGACAAGACTGGAGGGGAAATTACACAAGGAAGGAGTAGGAGTCTCCTATCTATCTTGGGAGACAAGGCTCCTCTGGGAAGGATGAAGGGGGTAGATGTATGCATAGGAAGGAGGAGCCCAAGGGTTCCCCCGAATGCAGAATGAAAACCAACTGTAGTGGATTAGGCGTGTGGACTCTAATCTGGGAGAACTGGGTTTGATTCCCCACTCCTCCACATTCAGCTGCTGGTGTGACCTTGGGTCAGTCACAAGTTCTGTCAGAGTTGTTCTCTCTGGAGCAGTTGTCGAAAGAGCTCTCTCAGCCCCACCTACTTCACAGGGTGTCTGTTGTGGGGAGGGGAACGGAGAGTGTAAGCTGCTCTGAGACTCCTTCGGGTAGTTAAGGGCAGGGTATAACTCCAATCTCCTCCTCCTCCTCTTCTTTGTCGCCTCCTCCTCCTCCAGCATGCTAAATAGTTTGCAGGTATTTTCTGTCCCAGCCCTCTACAGAATCCCCTAGGACTGGACAAATGGTTAGGCCTAGCACACAGAGGACTATAGGGACCTTTTGAAATACAGGTGCGAGCACTGCACGCCTACTGAACAGCTTCATCCCAGCTGCATTCTTTAAAAGCAAGTAAAGTAAGAGATTCTGATCTCAGCACTAAAGCTAATTAAAAATTGGGCTCAATCAACTACAGCTGTTCTCTTCAAATCAATACGGTAATAATAATACAAATCAAAATAATGAAAATAATTAACACGGGGAACAATTGACGCCTTCTCGATACATCACTCACAAGGCACTGTTTTGAGATGCCACAATGCAAGTCAGCAGTTTGGTTCCAGAAACAAGGCAGGAGGCTTTTGTTAAAATTGGCGTTTCTTTAAATAGTTGCTGCTTTAGTACATAACCAACAGAAATAAAGCACCCCCTCCTTTCAGCCTCTCAAAAGACAGGCGTCCTGGCACTTTTTGTGGAGGGGCAGACCCATCAGGAAATGCCTGAGGTAGGTGATGAGGGAAGGACTGCCAGCAGGTTTGCTGGGTGAGCTTGGATCAGTCATCGTCTCAGTGTAACCCACCTCAGTTTGGTGTAGTGGTTAAGTGCGTGGACTCTAATCTGGGAGAACCGGGTTTGATTCCCCACTCCTCCACTTGCACCTGCTGGATGACCTTGGGCAAGCCATAGTTTTGATAAGAGCTGTCCTTGAAAAAGAACAGTTTCTGTCAGAGCTCTCTCAGCCCCACCTACCTCACAGGGTGTCTGTTATGGAGAGGGGAAGGGAAAGGCGTTTGTAAGCCGCTCTGAGACTCCCTTGGGTAGAGAAGGGTGGGGTATAAATCCAATCTCTTTTTCTTCTTCTTCTTAACATTGGTCTAGCTAGCTCAGCATTGTCTACTTTTTTCTCCATGGTCACCAGCAGGGAAAGGTCTCTCTTAACATCTGCTTCCCCTTTAAATGGAGATGATTGGGACTGAACCTGGGCCATACAACCACTAATCCATATTCCCATTCTAGAAATATGGTTTTATGAGTACTTGGAAAGAGGTGATCTCATACCTTCTAATAGCTGCCAAAACGTCTATAGCTGCTAATTGAAAATGCCCCAAAGCACCTACGCTTCATATTTGGTGACGAAAGGTATGGGATAGGTAAATAATGGAAAGAATTACGTATAAGATGAATCGGTTTGAAAGTAATCCTCCTCCCTTGAATTTTGTAGAAGTGTGGCCAATAATATTGAAATATTTGATGCAGATGGAAGTGGTTAAAAAATGGAAGTATTTTTAATACTGAATGCAGTATTAAGGATGTTTATAGGTTGCAAGATGTGATGTTTGGTATTGCTTATTTGCTTTCTGTTTCAATTGTCTTTGTTGTTTGTTAGGTTATTTTTTGTTGTATGTGAGGGCTCTTTTTGTAGCAGGAGGAACTCCTTTGCATATTAGGCAATACACCCCTAATGTAGCCAATCCTCCGAGTGTTTACAGAGCTCTTCTTACAGGGGCTACTGTAAGCTCTTAGAGGATTGGCTACATTAGGGGTGTGTCGCCTAATATGCAAAGGAGTTCCTGCTACAAAAAAGAGCCCTGTATGTTTCGCGTTTGGGTATTTGTGGGTTGTACTAAATACAAACTGTCAAATAAAATTCTTTTTTAAAAAAGGGTACTTGACACGTGGATGCTAAAACAATGCTGGGGATGTGCTTTATGAAAAACTCCCACCCCACCCCCTTTGGAGTTGGGGGTTTGAAAAGATGGTGAAAGCCACTTCGGTTTGGCTTCATGATGCTATCGGTTAGCCAGATCAGACCCTATCAAATGACTTTCCTGCACCAGAGTCCAGTTTACTGCATACAAAGTTCCTCCTGGAAGAGAGAGCAGATGACAAATTACCCAGCTAATGGCAGTCTGAAATCTTGCTTGAGATAATTACTGTGCGAGCAGAGCCAGGTGAATTTGAGGATGGGAATGACACCCTGTCAGGCCCTCACACTTGTCCCTCTCCTTGGTTTTTTCATAGTTCAGAACTAATCAGCGGTCCTTTGTGCTTTTATGGAGCGGCAGTTCAGCCATTAGGAATGAGCAGCTGAGGTAAAATGCCAATTAAAGTCCTGTTTCGCAGCTTCGTGGAAAACCCTCAAAGGGGCAGGGCTTGTAGTAAGTCGCACTCTCTCCATCTCTTCTCCTGACATATCATGGTTCCTTTATTGATTCGAGTCAGTTGTTCCTGAAAGATTTTGTAGGGCTCCATTTCAAACTTCCTTCCTTCTGTCTTGGTTTCTGTCTCAAATGCTTCAGAGGCTTCTGAGGTATACTCATTGAATGGCACATCTTGTCCGCCCATATTAGCTAGACCTATGGGGTCTCCCTCTGGCCTGCTGTGAACTGAGAATGTGCCATAGAGCAGAGCTACAAGAGGAAACAGCCTATCTGTAGTTGTGGCTGTGGTCAAAACCGCCATCACTTGGGAATCATCTGAGCACTAGCACTTTATATGTTCTTATGTGTTTTTTACTGTGATTTTTTTTAACTATATTTTATTCAATTTTCAATTACCCATTTACAATAAATAATATAGCATTATATAGGATAAGTATACATCAGCTTTACTGTGGTTTTAGATAAATTGCTTGTATTGTTTTATTGTTCTATGTAAGCAACCCTGAGCCCCCTTCGGCAGGGTTGGGTGGGTTAGAAATTAATTAATTAATTAATTAATTACATAAGGTGTCTTTCAGGGAAATTGTCCTCCATTACTGATCTTCTTACTGAGTCACTCCTGATAATTTGTTGAGTATCGTTTTATCCCACTCTTCCTACAAGGAATTCAGAGCAACATGTGCCACAACAGACCTGTGAGATATGCTAGGCTGACAAAAAACAAGTGGCCAAAGGTCATGTCTCCAGGAGGACCAGTGTCCATTTCCCCTTCCGGGTATTCCATCTTCCCCCAAGCCACACCAATGAAAATTAAACACTGGGTAAGATGGGGGGGAATAGCTGAGTTTTTACCTGAATCACATCAATGACTTTTAACAGCAAAGTCTTGGGCATAACAGGCACATTACAACCAGGAGTCCTTCTTACCATTCCCCTCATCCACTTGCATCAATCAGAGGTCAAGATCATTTCTCTGACATGGATTCCTGCCCAAGGTTCTTTAGTCACTACCTCTGGCCAACGTACCCTTAGGGCTTAAGGTAGCTATATCCCAACCAACAGGGCCCTTCTGGCCAGGGATGGCACCTCCCTTGTCCCATGGAGGATCTGGCTACTTCAGACTAGGGATGGGCAAGAGCCGGGAGAAAGGGGGAGCCAAACTGGCCGGTTCAGTTTGGGCATTTTTGGCTTGGTTCGGTTTGGGTTTCGGTTTGGGGAATCAAGCAAAGGCGTGGGGAATCAAACCTGGTTCTCCCAGATTAGAGTCCATGCACTTAACTACTACACCAAACTAGTGGAAGCTTCAGCAGTCTTAGAAAGGCAGGAATTTTTGGCCAAGAGGAAGGAATATTTGCAGTGACAGCATATTTTTGTATATTTTGAAGCCATGAGAGTAGGATTTTCCCACTATTTAAAAAAATGGGGGGGGGGGACTGAAAGATACACAATACGAGTAATGCAAACCTTAGGTTATTTTTAAAACATAGAATCTGTGGCATTCAGGGCTAATACTACTGCCCATGAGAGAGAAATGGATACAGAGGGTTGTTTCCCCTGGTTCTTCTGTGACTGTTTGCAGACCTGATGATCCAGTTCTCTGCTCCTCCATGCCACCTTATCTGGCCCTGCGAGCGGTGTAGGAGGATGTCGAACACGGCCCTGCTGCCCAGGTAATGTGCTGATGCTCGCCCAGTTTCCCCACTGATGGTGTGATTGCAGTGCAGTGTGGGAAGAGAGGGAAAGAGCACTGTCTTGCTTAGGCTACAGCCAGCTCTCTTCTCACTGCCCTTGTGCCCTGGGCGAACTTTCCCCGCCTTCAGAGTCACCTCTAGGCTTTAAGAAAAGAAGGTCCCAGCTTTGCAGCCTGCCTACAGGTCTGCGAAGTTAGAGGGTATATTTTGGCTCGGCTGGCACCCTAGTGTATTTGGAAGAATATTTATGAAATTAAAACCGTCTAAAAACCGCAGTTGTATTCAAAAAAGATAATTAACAATATGTCCCCTGTTACCGAAGGAGCTGCAAACTTCTGCAGCTTACGATAACCGACATATGTCTGATATTTTTTTCCCACTTGAGAAAATAGGGGGATAATAAAATTTGAAGGTAGAAACCATCATTGCTTTAATATGCATAGGTTTTATTGCCTAGCCTCACAAAAACGTATATAGACTATTGCATTATAATGCAGAAACAGCTCATATATTTTAGAGAGAAACTCAGAGAATGTAGCCCAATCGAGTAATTGAGGAGTAGCCATAAATTTGGATGTTAAGTTAAGCTTTATGCAGCGGTGAACTTCTCAGCAGAACATCCTCGGTATACAACACAGCAAAGCTGCAGTCCAAGGCAGCCTTACTTCTGAGTAAGCCCCGTTAACCTCAGAAAGAGGTTGCCGGTAGCACCAAATTGGTCAAAGCCAAAATGCAAAACCAAGAGGTTTGCTTTGAATTATAGGACAATTACGTTTTTCTAGTATACTTAACGGAGGCCCCGGTCACACGGAGAATTTGCCGTGCGAAAGGCAGGAATGCTGGGCGGATTTTTGGGGCACGCTCGCAGCGCAGCATCTGTGAAGCGTAACGCACCCGTGGCCAACCTGTGGTGTGCCGCCGAAGATGCACAGTTAAAAAAGTACCTGGAAAGATCTTCTAGCAAATGGTTTGCCACAGGCTGCAGACGGACTTGTTCGGTGTGATCGCGCCGGCATGTGCCTGTTCCCTCTGCCCATCCTCTTTGCAGCGCGCGCCGAAGGACGAAACCCCGGTGCGCTGCCGTCATGTCTGATCGCATAAAGGCAGATCAGAATGAGACGGCGCAAATAGCCACGCCTCCCCCCCCCCCCCCGTTTTCTGGCACGTGTGGCTGGGGCCCGAGTGAGCAAAGACTGCTACTCTTTGCTTTTAAATCAGTGTGAGACAGAGGAAATGAATATAGCACAGGAGTGACAGAAAAAGTCTTTTGGTAATATGTTAGCATCAGACAGGGCTGGTTCAGGGAACAGTTCTTGGCCCTGCCAGTTACAATGACTCAGTAAGTATCCAACACTGTACAGAACAGACCAAGAGTAGGCCTGACTGCACCCTCTGCAACACCCCCCATGCCACACTTTGAGGCAGGAAGTAATGCCTCCTTGAGCTCCGTAAGGAAGAATAGGTATTTTCAATAAATAAATAAATAATGCTAGATGGCTGAAGAACCTAATTGACTTCATTTTATTTACTGCATTTCTATTTCACTTTTCTTTGCTCCTGGAACGCAAGGTGGCATGCCTGACATTCCCAGTCCACACCCTGCAGACCCAGTCCTTGGTTGCCAACTGATTACTGGCACCCAGCAGGAGATGGGGGGAACAGGGACGTAGGGGAGGCAGCATTGTGCATGGCATGACGTCACTTTGTGTAAACCTGGAAGTGACATCGTATTACTCTAGGAACTGCTGGAAACTGTATGGTCAAACCATGGAGTTTCTGGCAATTCCTAGAGCAATGTCATGTCACTTCCAGGATTTCCCCAGAAGTGATGTCACACCACACAAAATGCCAGTGATTTTTTTTTAATTCCCTGCCACCCAAAAGAGCAGTGGCAGGAAGAAAGGGTTTCTGGCAGGAGGTCTCCCACCAAAGCAAGTAATCTGGCAAGCCTGCCTAGACCTGCTTAACTTTAGAAAGGTTGCTGGGTCATGTGCCAGATTGATGTTGGACTCGGATTTGTCAGATCAAGGTTCAAATTCCCACTTTGTCACAGAAGCTTGCTAGGTGATCTTAGGCCAGGCACCCCCAGTCAGCCTACAATGAAGGAAAGGAGACCAATGCAAACCACTTTGGGTCCCCCATATGCCCTCTTGTTACGCTTTTATTAATTTACCTTCAGAGAAACACTGGTCATGAGATCTGGTATGCTTTCGTTGGCCTCTGAGTCACCCAGACGGAACAATTCCAACCACTGGGTTTGTAGACTCCTGCTTAGGGTAATGCACTCATCAGGGATGCTGTGAAGCCCTGAAAAATGAGGAAAATGCCACCCTGATCTGGGTTCTGGCAAGCCTAAATCTCCTTGTAAAGTTGGTGATACAAATCAGAGAAGCAGAGTGGGTATAACTATATTCATTACTGATGTACATCATAAGGCCACAGTCAGGCCTCTGTCTTAGAACAGACCGGAAACAGGAAGGAGCAATTTCTCCCAACCCTGCTCGTTGTTGTTGTTGTTGTTGTTCAGTCACACAGTCGAGTCCAATTCTTCGCGACCCCATGGACCACATTACGCCAGGCCCTTCTGTCCTTCACCACTCTCCGGAGCCTGCTTAACTCCATGCTTGTCACATCGATGACACTGTCTAACCATCTCATCCTTTGCCGTCCCCGTCTTCTTTGACCTTCAGTCTTTCCCAGCATCAGGGTCTTCTCCAGTGAGTGCTCCCTTCTCATTTGGTGGCCAGAGTATTTGAGCTTCAGCTTCAGTATCTGGCCTTCCAGGGAACAGTCAGGGTTGATTTCTTTTAGGATTGACTGATTTGATCTCCTTGCAGTCCAAGGGACTCTCAAGAGTCTTCTCCAGCACCATAATTCAAAAGCATCTATTCTTTGGCGCTCAGCCTTCCTTATAGTCCAACTCTCGCAGCCATACATTACTACTGGGAATACCATCGCTTTGACCATGCGGACTAGGGTTGCCAAGTATTACCTCGATCCGGAGTGGGGGACTCCCAGGTTGCTCCCGGAGCGCGCATGTGCCGCATCCACATCACACAGAAGTGATGTGATCACGCAGGGCACGCTGGGGGCGGGGCCATGTCCATCTGAGGGAAAACCATAGAGTGACGCGGACGTCGGGGTGGAGCTCCCCCCGGGGCCCGATCCGCCGGTGGCGGGGAACGGGCCTCTGGGGCGGGGGTTTCCCCGCCCCCTGGGGGGACTTGGGAAGCCTAATGCAGACTTGTGTTGGCAGGGTGATGTCTCTACTTTTTATTATGCTGTTTAGGTTCACCATCGCTTTCCTCCCAAGGAGCAGCCATCTTTTAAGTGGTACACAAAGCATCTGCAAGTGGGTCATGGTCAGTGTTCCCTCTAATCTGAGTTAGTGTGAGCTAGCTCAGAGTTTGTTAGCCTCCGGCTCACACATTTTTGTCTTAGCTCAGGAAGGATGGCTTCAGAGCTGACTAATTTATGCAGCAGCCAAACTGCTTGCTCCCAGCTTTAATGCCAGTAGCTCACAAAGTAGACTTTTTGCTCACAAGACTCCACAGCTTAGAGGGAACATTGGTCATGGGCCAGCCCTCCCTATTGGCCACCCTTTCCATTGTTCTCTTTTGTATCTTACAAATCAAGATCTGACCCTGGAAAGATCACCTTCTGTTTTTTCTTCACTGCATTCACATGTTGATCAAGTTAAGCACACACACACACACACACAATTTGGGCCACTCCTAGAAAGCTCAGCACAGAAAGTAAATTTGGATTTATGGTTCGCCATTCCGAAAAGGCTGGGACTTGCTGCCTTCGAGGACTTGGCTCCTGCAATGTGCCTCAGGAATTTAAGCAGGCACCTTTGATACCTTTGTGTACATTGCTTGCCCGTGTTGTGAAAGATTCCCCTGGCAGAACATGCAAATTTTGACACGAAAATTAAAAGCTATGACAATTCAGGTCAGCCCGAAACCACACAGGCTCATTTGGCATTCACTTCGTTCTGCCTGTCCTTTCTTTTCAATGCCGACTGCCTACTTTGCTCATTGCTCTGGGAGAAGCCACCTATATGCTAAGTAGCCCCCTCTCCCCAGGCATTTCCCCCCACAGCTGACTTATGGCGACCCTGCAGGCAAGAGATGAACAGATGTGGTTTCCCATTGCCTGCCTCTGCGTCGCAACCCTAGATTTCCTTGGTGGTCCCCCATCCAAATACTAACCTGGGCTGACCATGCTTAGCTTTTAGGGTTGCCAGCCCCTAGGTCCAGGCTGGGGATCCCCCAGTTTGGGGGGCTTCCCTCCGCAGTGGACCAGCTGGCAAGCAGGGGAAACCCCTCTCCTAAACACGGATGTTGCTGCACGAAATCCCCAATTACATCCCCCGGAAGTGATGTCATCGCATTGGGGACATCACACGGGGACGCTCTGGTATTTGGGCAAACTCTGTGGCTTTCAGGGTAAAAAACCATAGAGTTTCACCAAATACCAGAGTGTCCCCACACAACATCCCCATGCGGTGATGTCACTTCTGAGCAGAGGTCATTTCGGGGGGGAACGCGGGGGAACGCAGTTCCCCCAGGTGAGGTGCAGGGGGCGGGGCACATGATGAAGCCCCGCCCCCTGCTTCTGGCCGCCCCGCTTCCAGCCCGAAACGCCCTCCCAAATCCCCCTGCCAGAGGAGCAAAGAGACCTGGCAACCCTATTATCTTCTGAGGTCTGATGAGATCAAGCTAGTCTGGGCCACCCCAGTCAGGGCAGGCATTCCTTGGAACAGACAAGATGGCCAGAAGGTCTGGGGTTGGATTCTACGACAACAGCAAGGAAGAACTGCATCTCCTATGGCCGTGATGGCGAACCTTTTAGAGACCGAGTGCCCAAACTGCGACCTAAAACCCACTTATTTATCGCAAAGTGCCAACAGGGGAATTTAACCTGAATACTGAGGGTTTACTTTAGGAAAAACAACTCATACATTAACTTAAGATGTTCCAAAAAAAGTAAGGAAAGCAATCCCAAATGCTTTCATTTACTTAAAATTATTTGGCAGAGAATTCGACACTTTAATGATGGTCTGGGCCTGGCTGGGGTGATGGCACGCGTGCCCACAGAGAGGGCTCTGAGTGCCTCCTCTGGCACCCGTGCCATAGGTTCGCCACCACTGTCCTATGGAAACTTGGAGGCAAAGCAGATGCAATCCCTGAAAATTCTTTGAATGGCACTCCCGACAGTTCCCCCCTCTTTAAACAAGGGTGTATAGGCCTATTTAGGTTTGGGACCACGACACAAGGGAAGGGGTCCTAACAGTGCAGTCCTAAGACCACTTTCCTGGGACTAAGCCTTGCTGAAGAGACCTAAGTAGGACTCTAAGTAGATCTGCTTCGGGTGGCATTGTATGCCCCCCACACACACACACAAAATTCCCTTGTTCTGATGTGACCACTTGGGAGTTTGTGCATATAGCAGCCCCACGGGGCCATTGTGGGTTGGGAAAATGGTGCTGGGGGGAGATTTAGCCCCCTCTCCTTGTAGCAGGATTCTGATCCAACTCAGTCCCAACACACCTGCTTTTTAAAAAGTATGGATCAGGGGAAATGCCAGAAGTTCCATTCACAGACCTCCCAACATCATGTCTGGTCCAAACCAAAGCTCATGTAACGGACCTGGATTCATCTTCACATTAATGATGGTGCCATCTAAAGAAAGAAGCAAAATGAACTTGCCAGTTCCCAGCTGTCTCTCCATAGCTCGTGCCAGGGAAGGATGCCCCATTTGAGAGTGCAAAAGCAAGAAATTGCAAGTAGATAAATAGGCACCGCTTTGGTGGGAAGGTAACAGCATTCTGTGCTCCTCGGCGTTTAGTCATGCTGGCCACATGACCACAGAAATGTCTTCGGACAGTGCTGGCTCTTTGGCTTGGAAACGGAGATGAACACCACCTCCTAGAGTCAGATTCAACTAGCTTTTGAGCAAGAGAAACCTTGACCTTTACCTATTAGAGAGAATGGCAAGAGTATCAATGTTTTTTAAAGTTATCTGTAATGGATGGGCTAGCCAGGAGCATCTGTTCTGCCCCGCACGTATCCAGGAAAGCACCCTCCTCCCAAAAGTGAACCTGAAACCTTGGCTGTGACTGACAGAGTACAAGGGTCTGGGACTGGGAGAAGTTGGGTAACTTTTGTCCTTAGAAAGGGCATGCAATTAATATCGAGACCTTTGTGCTGAGCGCCATGTCAGAAGGTGCTGTGGTCAAGGACATGTTCATTTGAAGAGGGAGGTAGTATTTGTTTATGCTCGCTATCTTTCCCCCAGCAAGAAATTAGCATGACGTGACTCTTGCTTTCAGAAAGAATATATCTTGGGGTCCGGGATGTAAAATAAATGTCAGGGTAGATGGTTCTAAAAAAATAAAAATAAAAATGCCTGCAGAATAAATTTCAGCATGGCTGAGGAATATAGATGAAGCGCTTTCCTTGAGCAAATCTGAAAAGTGCTAAAATGACCGGGGGGGGGAATGTAACGTGCTGGACGGGGAAGGGAAGTGCAGCCACCGGGGGTGGGGGAGACATCGTACTATAATTTGCACTAGCTAGAGCGGTGTAGAAACCTGAGCACTGGATTTAAACTGAGACCTGAACTCAAAGCCCCACCCAGCCACAAAGTTCACTGCCTCATAGGGTTGCCAACTCTGCATTGGGAAATGCCTGGAGATTTTTTTTTGGGGGGGGGGAGCCAGGGTTTGAGGAAAGGAGGGACTTCATTGGTATATAATACCATACAGCCCATACGCCAAAGCAGCCATTTTCTCCAGGGGAACTGATCTCCCCCATCTGAGGATAAGTTATAATATCAGGAGATTGCCAGGCTGCACCTGGAAGTTGGCAGCCTGAGCAGTCTCACCTCCTGATCTACTCTGCCTCCCAGGGTTGTTGTGATGATGAAGTGGAGGGAGAGACCACAGACTACAGTGGGCTACCTAGGAAAAGGGTGGGGTGTAAACTTATGTAAAAGGTCATGGGAGAGCTGGATCTGTCCACGGAAGGAGTATTCCCTGTTAAATTGGCCTGACACCATTAAATCCTGTCCTTCCTCTAGGAAGCTGAGGGTAACATGCATATTTCTTTTATCTTTATTTTTCTTTACAACAGCCCTGTATACTGGCCCGTAGCTGTGGTGGGGCTATTGGTGGCTCTGCCCCCTTCCCTAAAGGGCCCCTGCTTCTCCCCAAAAGCATTTAAAGGGATTTGTTGTTGTTGTTGTTGTTGTTGTTGTTGTTGTTATTAATAATAAAATTTATATCCCGCCCTCCCCAAATGGGCTCAGGGCGGCTAACAAGAGGCATATGCCATGATACAACTACTAAAAACAGAATAAAACAGTCAATTACAAACAAAGTGCCGGTGCTCTAAATCATAAGGTCTTATCAATCCAAGATGGGGTTCCACAAAACAGCATAACCCATCAGCATAAGTTCCAGATGGGACTATCGTCCTTTCATAACCAGTTCTTCAGGTCGTCTGGTCATCTTTCCAGGGCCAGCTCACATCCTGATAGAATCCACCGTCAAAGATGGCAGCTCGGTGGTGGTACAGTAGCGGTGGCGGCTCCTATGCAAAAACCTGGCGGAAGAGCTCCGTCTTACAGGCCCTGCAGAACTGCATAAGGTCCTGCAGGGCCCGGATCTCCTCCGGGAGCTCATTCCACCAGATAGGAGCCGCCACCGAAAAGGCCCTGGCCCTGGTTGCAGCCAACTTGATGTCCTTGGGGCCTGGAATGACCAAAAGATGTTGTGCCCCTGACCGCATGCACCCATCTCCCTCCCCTCCTGCAAGATTTAAAGAGCCCTCCAGCTGATCGGCGGGCCATGTGCTCCCCACCAATCAGCTGGAAGGCCCTTTAAATCTTGCAGGAGGGGAGGGAGAGGAGGAGGAGAGGAGGAGATTGGATTTATCCCCCACTCTTCACTACCCGAAGGAGTCTCAGAGCAGCTTACAAACTCCTTTCCCTTCCCCTCCCCACAACAGGCACCCTGTGAGGCAGGTGGGGCTAAGAGAGCTCTGACAGAAACTGCTCTTTTTCAAGGACAGCTGTGCCAGAAATATGGCTTGCCCAAGGTCATCCAGCAGCTGCAAGTGGAGAAGTGGGGAATCAAACCTGGTTCTCCCAGTTTAGAGTCCGTGCACTTAACCACTACACCAAACTGGCTCTCTATGGTTTGGAGATTGGATTTATCCCCCACTCTTCACTACCCGAAGGAGTCTCAGAGCGGCTAACAAACTCCTTTCCCTTACTCTCCCCAGAACAGACACCCTGTGAGGCAGGTGGGGCTAAGAGAGCTCTGACAGAAACTGCTCTTTTTCAAGGACAGCTGTGCCAGAACTATGGCTTGCCCAAAGTCATCCAGCAGCTGCAAGTGGAGAAGTGGGGAATCAAACCTGGTTCTCCCAGTTTAGAGTCCACGCACTTAACCACTACACCAAACTGGCATATCACTATGGGAAATAATGGCAGTCCCACCAGAAATATTTTTTTTTGCCCCACATGCCACAAAATCCTGGCTTCAGGGCTGCCTGTATGGGAGGCAATCCCAAGAGGTCTTACAAGGAACTTCATGGTTGAGTGTAGGATAGGGTTGCCAGGTCCCCCTTGGCCACTGGTGGGGGGTGGGGTTCCCAGATCCAAGTTGGGAAATTCCCCACTGTGGTCTCTCCCCTATGCAAATCATGCTGCCCCCCAAGCCTCCACTCTCAAAATCTCCAGGGGTTTTCCAACCCAAAAGTGGCAACCCTAGCCCAAGACACTCTGCCCCAGCAAAGGTGTGTTTAGCCAGGAGAGGAGACGACTGAGAGGTGATGGGATATCTGTCTGCAAGTACTTGAAGGGCTGCCATATAGAGGATGGCGCAGAGTTGTTTTCTGTTGCCCCAGAAGGTCAGACCGGAACCAACGGGCTGAAATTAAATCAGAAGAGTTTTCGGCTGAACATTAGGAAGAACTTCCTGACAGTTAGAGTGGTTCCTCAGTGGAACAGGCTTCCTTGGGAGGTGGTGGGCTCTCCTTCTTTGGAGGTTTTTAAGCAGAGGCTAGGTGGCCATCTGACAGCAATGTGGATTCTGTGAACCTAGGCAAATCATAAGAAGGAGGGCAGGGAAGTTGCATCAGTGCTTAGTTCTCATGGCCCTTTCTTACATGCCCAGGAAAATGCCAGTTGCCACTTTGGGGTCAGGAACCAATTGTTCTCCAGGCCAACTTTGCTAAGGATCCTGGAGGGGGGGGGTTTGGCCATCTTCTGGGCATGGAGTAGGGGTCACTTTGGGGGGTGGGGGGGAGGTAGTTGTGAATGTCCTGTGTTGTGCAGGGGGTTGGACTAATGACCCTGGAGGTCCCTTCCAACTCTATGATTCTGTGATGTCTCCAGAAGTGAAAAGAAGAAGAAGAAGAAGAGATTGGATTTATACCCCGCCCTTCACTACCGAAAGGTGTCTCAGGCCCCTGCCACACGGCAGGGGAAAAGCCCTTTAAAGTGCGGCTTTTAAAAGCCGCGCCAACGTTGATCCGGCTCGGCGGGATCCCACGGATCCCCCGGCCGAGCCGCCTTTTCTCCCCGGCGCGATCAAACGCCGGAGAGAAAAGACGGCTCTAACCGGGAGCCGGCCGATCTGCGCATGTCGGAGCATGCGCAGTTCGGCTCCGGCCCGGGCTTGAGCCGGCGCAAGGGAGCGCCGGCGATCAGACGCCCGGGAAGAAGCGCCTCTTCTGTTTGAACCACCGAGGTAGGTGGTTCAGTTTGAGGCGCTTTTTCCCGGGAAAGGGCCAGTTCGGGGACGGTATCACGGCGCTTTACAGATGTTGTGGTGTGATCGCGCCGGTTTGACCCGCCCCCGAACTGTCCCGCTCCCGGGCCAAATCGCCTCGTGTGAACGGGGCCTCAGAGCGGCTTACAAACTCCTTTCCCTTCCCCTCCCCACAACAGACACCCTGTGAGGTGGGTGGGGCTGAGAGAGCTCTTGAGAGAAACTGCCCTTTTTCAAGAACAGCTCTGACAGAACTATGGCTTGCCCAAGGTCATCCAGCCAGGTGCAAGTGGAGGAGTGGGGAATCAAACCCGGTTCTCCCAGATTAGAGTCCGCGCACTTAACCACTACACCAAACTGGAGAAAAGAAGCCAGTAATAGCTGGCACAGAATATCTCTACAACAGTGGCCAAAGAGGTGCCTTCCATCTTTTGCTCTGATCCATCCAAGAGCAAGCGGTACTCTGGAAAGGGATGGGATGCTGGGATGGAACGTTTGGTGCTGTTTTTTATATAGACAGGGAAATGGATGTGCTTTTTAAAAAAAAAATCCCTTTCACATCTCGGGAGATGGAGACGGAACACTCGACCTTTGGGCAAAGCTGCCGCTCTTTCTAACAGGCTTGGCAGCTCAGATCTCAGAGCCGCCACTGTGCCTTCTGACAGATGTCATTTGCGGAGGGAATTAATTGCCTGAGAAGCACAGTCGGATTGCCGGGACCCTTCAGCGCTGATGCCATCTGCTGGGTGGAGTCTCCAAGGGCAAAGAGATAGAGACAGGTTTGATGGCACTCTCCAAGGATCCGCTAGCTTCAGAAAACCGGCAGCGGCAAACAGGCCGTTCCAGAGATCTCTTGTTTATTCCTGGCTTCTTTTATCCGTCCCAGAGGATTGCAAGCTAATAGCTGGCTGGGATTCACCAACAAACAGACAGTGGGGAATTAGAGGCAGGGCCGGTTCTCCAGACAAGCGACTCGAGCAACAGCTTGGGGTGGCACAGAGAAGGGACTTGAGGGGTCCATCCAGCTCTCAGCCATCAGCAGCACAGCAGGTGACTGGCATATGTTTCTGGGCCCGTGCCAATGCCGCCTGGACCCAAACCAAGCCCCTGTCATAACGCTGGCCTAGGATGTTAGGGATATAATTTGATTAGGACAACAAAATTCTTTCAAGCAGCTCTGAATTCTTTCAAGCAGCCCATTATCTTTCAAGCAGCCCATGATAATGCAAACTCTTCAACAACAGAAAAGCATAACCTGATGGGGCTGGAAGTGACCTAAAGGGCATGAAGACTGTAATAATTATTATAATTATTGTATGGCAGTGTGTGTAGAATAGGCCGGAGATCCTAAGATTGCCTGGCAGCCAGATGTTCTAGCTCTTTTAGCATTATGTACCACTAGGTGGCGAGCGAGACTTGTTTTTAAGGCAAGAGACGTTTCAGAGGTGGTTTGCCATTGCCTGCCTCTGCGTCACGACCCCTGGTATTCCTCGGAAGTCACCCTGCCAAATACTAGCCAAGGATGACCCTGCTTAGCTTCCAAGATGTGACAGGACTGGGCTAGCCTGTGGTTGTGATTTAAGGGTAGGAGCCTCTGCACGTGATCTCCCATCAGCTAGCCATTACAGTGCCACCCTCACAAAGGAGCAGCAGCACATCCTTGCAAGCAAACCCAATTCAAGGACTATTATAGACAGCAAGAGAGCCAACACATGAAGGTGTGCTGCCTCCTTTCTCTAATCACATGTTGCCCTGACCAGGACAGCCTAGGCTAGCCTAATCTCTTCAGCTCATGGAAGCAAAGTAGGGCCAGCCATGGTTAGTACCTGGGCGCAGGGGTCGTTTCGTAGAAAAAGAGCTAGGGGAACTCATTAGCATAACTCATTAGCATATGCCACACACCCTGACATCACCGGAAGTGTGTCATAAGGCCACACCCCCTGACATCACCGGAAGTGTGTCATAAGGCCACACCCCCCCCCCCCAACGGTCCCAGCCACTGCCGCCAGCCTTGCAGCTCCACTGCCGAGCCCCATGAGGGGCCCGGCGGTGGACCTGCAAGGCCAGCGGGAGTGCAAGGAAGCCCCGCGAAGGCCCTCCCTGGCCACAGGCAGGCAGGGGTGGGGAGAGGCAGGGAGGAAGCAACTTACCCTCCCTCTTCTCCTGCCTCCTCCTGGCTAAATGAGGGCTGGAAGCAGGGCGGCCGGAAGCAGGGGGCGGGGCTTCGTCATGTGCCCCGCCCCCCATACCTCACCCAGGGGAACTGCGTTCCCCCGCGTTCCCCCCCAAAATGACCTCTGCCTGGGTGGGAGGCCACCAAGGAAGTCCAGGGTCATTGTGCAGAGCAGACAATGGCATGCCTCCTCAGAATGTCTCTTGCCCTGAACATTCCATGGTGTCCTTGTAAGTCGACTGCGACTTGACAGCACTTTCCACCACCAGTTTGGTGTAGCAGTTAGGAGCGAGGACTCTAATCTGGGAGAATCAGGTTTGATTCCCCACTCCTCCACATGCAGCCGCTGGTGTGACCCTGGGTCAGTCACAAGTAATTTCAGAGCTGTTCTTGAAAGAGCAGTTTCTGTCAAGAGCTCTCTCAGCCCCACCTACCTCACAGGGTGTCTGTTGTGGGGAGGGGGAAAGGAAAGGCGATTGTAAGCCGCTCTGAGACTCCTTCGGGTAGTGAAGGGCGGGGTATAAATCCAATCTCCTCCTCCTCCTCCTCCTCCTCCTCCTCCTCCTCCTCCTCTTCTTCTT